>NC_134268.1:135867371-136218776 GCF_031893055.1 Leptodactylus fuscus
TTTTTATCGAAAAGAGAGAGCAAAGAAAAATTTTACAATGTAAAAGAAAAACAGTTACAAACATAAGAAAAACCAGCAAAGGTCCAATCAATAGAACGGAAATTACAAGATTGGAACTTCGGATTGCAACCCAAGTGTAGGGGTGACACAAGCAGAACCAAATAATCAAAGACCGAAGAGCCAAATACACAAACGCTACTAAGACACCAAGTCTACGAGAGGACAAAAAGGAGGAAAAGATCTACAAAGCAAGACGAAGAGAGGTAGAAACTCGGAAAGAGAGTTAAGAAGGGAACATAGCCAGAGAGGCACAGGAAAGGAATAGGGAGAAGAAAGAATAAGAGAGACAAGATAGAAACGAAAGAGAACAAGAAAACCAAACAATAACAGAAACAACATACCTGAACACAATACTAAAGAAACACGGGGCACAGCAAAAAAGGAAAATGAAGCCACCTGGGATAACGGCACAGTAAATAGATAACAATCTAAGGGGTCCCCATGGGGACAACCTGAGGCCAAAGAGAAAGAGCTACCTTATTAGACTCCACATATGAGATCCAGAGGGACCACTGGGCTCGAAATTTGGCGTAAGTATGATTTTTATTGGACAACATACGTTCCAAGGTGCACGCTAAGTCCACATAATGGAGTAATTCAGTTACAGTTAAAGAGCAGACTTCCACTGACGTGCAATCATGGCCCAAGCTGCTAGCACAATCTGCCCCAGAACGACCTGCATCTCCAAAGGAAAACTACCAGCATCTAAAAAGCATAGGGCAAGACCGGGAGAAGGACTTATATCAAAACCGGCTATGGTGAACATGAAGTGAAATACCGCTGTCCAGAAGGTTCGAATCGGAGGGCAGCCCCACCACAAATGCAAGAAGGAACCTACTTGACCGCATCCCCGCCAGCAGAATTTGGAACAGGAAGAATCAATGTGCGCCAATTGGGTTGGGGTCCTATACCACCGCAGCATTATTTTCAAGGCCGTTTCCCAATGAGACGCCCCCCTAGAGACACGTTTAACAAACCCGGCTGCAGCATACCAGTCCGACAGAGGAATGGTTCTGGCAAGATCCGTCTCCCAACGGAGCAGGTGAAGAGGCTTGACCTGCTCCGGGGGAACAGATAAAAAGTCATAAAACGCAGACAACCCACCTCTAACAGGCGAGGACCTATTCCACAGCTTCCAAGCCAGTCTGAGAAAGGTCAGTCTAGAGGGCTCATAGGATTGAAAAAAAGTACGCAACTGTAACTATTTAAAGAAGTCCGTTTTAAGGAGATGGAACTCATCCTGTAGCATAGAGAACGATTAAAACTCGCCATCAGAATAGAGATGGGCCACTTTATAAAGGCCCCTAGAGACCCATCCACGAAGTCGCAGTTGAGGGAGAAAAGAGGTCAAATATAATAGGGGTAACTTCGACAATGGAACCAGGTCTTCCCTGGAGGTGTACGACAAAAAGTAACGCCAAGCAGTCACGGAGGCCTTAATACTCAGCAAGGGAAGGGGAGTGATGGGAGGGCTCAAATCTTTAGAACGTAAAATACTCATAAGCGGGGCGTCCAGTAGGCTTTCCTCAATTTCGGCCCAACGCCATTTAGAAGTCTCATCCCACCCAACCTTAAGTTGATCAAGGATAGACGCCATATAATATTTCCTAACATCTGGGACACCCACACCCCCATGGGACCAAGGTCGCGTCATCACTTTAAATCGAACCCTGGACCTCTTACCCTCCCATATAAATTTGGATAGAATAGACTGTAATTTAGTAAAGTAAGAGTCAGGGAGGGGGATGGCAACTGTGTGGAACATATACAAAATTAGAGGTAACACCATCATTTTGATAATGGCGATTCTACTAGCCCAAGACAACATCGGTTGCAAGAAGGAGGCAAGGAGAGAAGTAATCTTGGTCAGAAGGGGGATATAATTGGCAGAGAACAGATCATAACTAGGGGCCGTCAGGGAGATGCCAAGGTAAGCTATGCGGGAATCACTCCATTGGTAGGGGAATTGAATACTGAGGTCCCGTCTCAACGAGGGAGAAATGACAACAGGCAAGATCTGTGACTTAGAGGAATTTACTTTATAATAAGAGAGACTACCAAATCTCCCCAGGATGTCCGTAGCAGCACTCAAGGAAGAGCCGGGGGAAGTCAGGGCCAGTATAACATCGTCAGCATATAAGCCAATTTTATGTTGCTGGCAGCCCACAGTAATCCCTCCAATATTCTCCGCCATCCAAATGGACTCCGCCAGGGGTTCCATCACCAATGCAAAAATAATGGGGGAAAGTGGGCAACCCTGGTGGGTTCCATTCAAGATCCGAAAGGGCTCAGATAAGAAGCCCGAGGAAAGCACGCAAGCCGACGGGTGGGAGTAGAGAGCTAGAATAGCAGATTTAAATACGGGGCCCATGCCAAACTTATCTAAGTAATCCCAGTGGACCCTGTCGAAAGCCTCAGCATCTAAAGCCAGAAGCAAAGAAGGCGTACCATCCCTTTCGGCTTTTTGAATAAGGTCTATGAACCTCCGTGTGCTGTCTGGAGCCTGCCTTCCAAATACAAATCCTACCTGGTCGGGGCTGACTAACTGGGGGAGAAGGAGAAGCAACCGCTCAGCAAGGATTTTAGTGTACAATTTGATATCAGTGTTCGGAAGGGAAATGGGTCTAAAATTAGCCGGGACAGTGGGAGATTTGCCAGGTTTAGGGATGGTCACTATAGTAGCTGACAACATTTCTACCGGGAAGCATTGTTCCTCCGCTGCCTTTCTGTACACAGCTAAAAGATGAGGGGATAAAATATCCGCAAATTTCTTGTAATAGATCCCTGAGAAGCCATCAGGGCCAGGAGACTTTAGTGGTTTCAGCGAGGATATAGCTTCCGTAACCTCAAGCAAGGTGATAGGAGAGGCCAGGGAGACAGATTGCACAAGGGAAAGGCGGGGCAGGGCCACAGAGTCCAAAAACCTATCTATGTCCTCCTTGGATGGCTGGTATGTCTGGGGATCATCTTTAAGATTGTATAGAGACTTATAATATAAGCGAAACTGCTCCGCAATGAGGCAGGGGTCAATTACTTTAGTGCCCGAGTCATCCATAAGGTAGGCAATACGGGATTTAGGACGTGACTGTTTGATTCTTTTGGCTAAAAAGGCACTAGCTCTGCTATTATGCATGTAGGCCTGACACTGAAAACGCTTAAAAGCTAAGTCCTGTTGGCACGCTAGAAGGCCCTGCAATCGGAGTTGGCATTGCCGAATCTCCACAGAGACAGTGGGGGTGGGATTAAGCTTATTAATTGCGGAGAGAGAGGATAGGGAGCGTAATGTAGCATCTATGTCTTTAGACCGTTCTTTTTTTGCTCTCGCACAAGCCTGAATAAGTATCCCACGCATATACGCCTTATGGGCGTTCCAGAGCACATAGGGGTCTGACATGGAAAGGGAATTGAGGGAAAAATATTCTTTCAGGGCTTCACGGAGGTGCTCACTATAGGAGGGGTGATCTAAAATATATTCATTCAAACGCCATTGGGTAGGCATAGCAGTGGAGAATTTCTCATGCAGGGAGAGGGACACCCCGGAGCATGATCAGTCCAGGTGATCAACCCAATATCAGTAGATTCTGCCTGCATCAGCCCAATTTTATCAGTAAGAAAAAAATCTTGAATAAAACTCTACGGGTATACCATCGGGCCCCGACACCTTACCTGCCTTAAAACTTTTAACTGTTTCTAAAATCTCCTGTTCCTTTGGCACCTGTAATAGAAACTGCTGGGAAACAGGGGTTAAAACAGACAATCTCCTTCAGCGAGTCTTCTAAAAATGATGATCCACAGGCTTTGTGTTAAAAAGATCAGAGTAAAAAGCGTGGACTTTGTCTAACAGACCCTGTACTTCCGTCACCCCGTCTATATTGTCTATAGCTGCTTTTTTATTATTTATTTTCTTAAAGAAGTACCTGGAGCAGGTCTCGTTTTCCTCCACGTGTTTAATCTGGCTTCTGAAGATGATTTCTTTGCCCTTCCGCTCCAGGTACTTTTCCATTTCGCCTTTAAGTGATTGAACATCCGTGGTGACGTCTAGCCCTCCGTCCCTTAGTTTGTACAGGGTCTGCAGGCGATCATTGAGGGTCTGATAAGCAGCATGTTTTTCTTTAGCTTTTTGAGTACTTTAATAAAAATGCTTCATCTTAATTTTCATTTTCTCCCACCATTTACTGGTGGGAACTTCAGACCCTCTGGACCGCCTGCATCTGGAATAAAATTCAATAAAATCTCTACAAACCTGTGGATCATCTAAAATAAAGACATTTAACTTCCAGGACTTCCGACCCTTAAAAGCATTGTTAAGAATTTTAACTTTAAAACTTAAAACTCTATGATCAGATAAAACATTTGGTAAAATTTCACAAGATAAAGGCAATAAACACTGTGATAAAAAGGTAAAATCTATTCTGGAGCTGCAGGTAGCATTACTCCACGTGACGCCGACTTCCTCCGGCATGCCTACATTACAAGTCTTATACGCATCTATTAAGCCATTGTCCATAACAATGTCCTTTAGCATGCCGGAGGTCTTGTCATAGTTCCTAGAGGAACTAGTGGTCAGCCGGCGTTCACCCCTTAAAACACAGTTAAAATCCCCTGCAAGAATAAGTGGTTCTGAAGTATTAATAAAAAGTGGTAAAATCTCCAGCATCTTTGCACGTTCGTTCTTGTCAAGGGGAGCGTAAACGTTTAAAAATTGCCATTTAAAACCATTGATAAAAGCTTTGACCAATAAAACTCATCCTGGAAGTATCTCTTGAGTAAATTCAATTAAAACGTCACCTCGAAAAAGGATTGCCACGCCGGAAGCTCGATTTTTCGTTGGATCCCGACCAGACGGAGGGCCCGAGCTTCCAATCCCTTTCATACTCTGCATACGAGGTGGCGTGAGGGACACCACACTCCTGGAGGAAGAGGACCAAGGCTGCCAGGCTGGAAAGGTAATGAAACAGAGCGGCCCTACGCACCTTAGATTTGGCACCCCGCACATTAAGAGAGATTCCGTGGAGATCAGCCATTGGGATGGTTGTAAAGAGGAAATCAACATTAAGCTAAAAAAATAACTTAATGAATCATTTGATAAAATCAACTTACCACCCATCAGCAGAACTGTGGCTGCCCGAACTCGTCATCACCATCTGACACCGTCTGCATGGATGCAGGGGAGGAGCTCTCGCTCAGGATTTCACCGCCAACGGCCCCCAATTGGCCCGCTGCGTAAACGTAGGGGTACAGGAAACCCTGGGTTCCCCCAACTTGACCATTCAGGTACTCAGGAGTCCCCCCAGGTGGGTCAGGGGGCTCCGGAGGGTCGCCAATCACCTCCGCCTCCTCCCTCGGGCCCTCCTTATTAGAGAACCCGTCTACGGGAGGAGGCTGCGCACAGGGGATAGAAGCGTCAGGATCCAGCAGGGAGTCGGTACTTCCCCCCCCCCACCTGGACAGGCCCGGAGGAAGATTTCGAGGTCGGGATCACCCCGGATCCCTCCGAGGTGTCCATCACTTCCTCTCCCTCCCCCCCTGCCTTCATTTCCTCCATTTTTCCCTTTTTATGGCGACCCTCCTCCACGTCCGAAAGTTTGTCAGCGCTGTTCATGGGGGACCCCAGGTTCCGCGAGGCATTAACCACTTCTTCTCGTGACATTTTCCCATGACCACTCTTCTGGCCATGCTTTTTCGACTTGTTATCCTTTTTGGCCTTCTGACTTTCTCTGGGGGCCGTCGGCTCAGTGGCAACTTGTGGCTCCGGCTCAGCAGGTGCTTGAGGATTGGACTTCTCACTTGACGAGTCTTCCTGCTCCTCCCCTCTTGGGCAGCCTGGTTCCACCGATGGGGGCTGTGGGGGTGCCTCCGGTTGCTCATTCTCTTCTTCGGGCCGCTCTTCTTCTGCCTCTTCCTCCAGACCTTTGTTAGGGCACTGCGAAAAAAGATGTCCGGGCAATTGACAAAAAGTACACTTTTTAGGTTTTGTGCATTCTTTAAGGGAATGTTCCTTACTCCCACAGTTTCTAGAAGTGACTTGGCATTCTCTTTTAAGATGTCCATATACCCCGCAGGCCCTACAAAAGTGTGGCATCCCATTATAAAATAACTCTCCGTTTACTAAGCCCAGCTTAAAACGGGCGGGAGGTAACTTGATCTTTCCCTCTGCATCACGTCTTATATCCGCTGTGAACCGCCATTTACAAGTCCATACTTTCTAATCATTAACTTTCTTGTTCTTAAGCTGGACATTGTTGAAGTAGTATTTCATGAATTTAATTAAATCTTTTCCCCAAATAAACGGAGAGAACATTTTGACAGTTATAGTATAAAGGATCCCACTAAGAACCGATACGTATTCTTTTGTTGTTTATTCACAAAAGGTTTACAATGCTCGGTGAAAATAAACGTTTTCGGCCTAACTGGCCTTCGTCAGACTCTACAAAACATATATGGTAAACAAAAATGACAAAAAAACAAAAGTTCTGTGAGTATCACACCAAAGCATATTCATAACAGGTTAACAAGTGCTATCTGTACATAATTTACAACATTGTCATCACGTCTATGTTATATTCGAAAACAGACAAGAAAGTCTCATCACAATACAGGGATAAACAATCCTTGAATGTACATGCTGGTCATTTATGGAGTACATGAATAATATATCACCGTCTCATCGTGTAGGTCCTTGGTCGGTAGCAGTGAATGTGAAGTTCGGAAGTATACTGAGAACTAGTTTCACCGTCACACTAAAGAATTTTTGTCCATATAGTGATATAATTATCTTCTATTCACCCCTATAAGATGTAAGTGGAAGTAGAAGAGTAATCAGAGACAGATGTATAAGGAAACCTACCGTTTCTAATGTTTATTAAATGTGGAACAGAACAATCGTCCAGAAGAGAGTTTATAAGCCTGTAGGTGGTTATAGTAGAATATGTCATGTTTGGCTTAAAAGGAGGGGAGAATGTGTAACACTGGATTGTAGAATAACCATGCTTACCCTTTATAGGTTGTGTATAGATGTCAGACTGCTGACCTTAGTAATAAATGGATAGATGTTGATGACATCAAAGTAGTATAGGGCTGGAATGCTAAATGCATATAAGGGTGTATAGTTAGAATCTATGGGAAATAAAATTCACATATGCAGGTAATGATAATGTAGAATTAATTACCTGTGAGTTGTATCCACACTATCCCAAATCTAGCTATGCATTGGTGGTGCAGGTTGCCAGGTGGACTCAGCTATGGGAGATAGTGATACACATGTGCATTAATCCAAAATACTGGTGAAGAGTCTTGGGGACGAATAGGGTGTGTCCCCTGGACATTACCTTAGGGAGCGTCCCGATGAGCGTCCTGTTTCATTGGTGGTGTGGTAGTGACTGACTGTAGCTCGCGCTATATCTCGCGCTGAGCCGGTCACGTCATGACGTCATGACGCACGGACGTGGTGCGTCATGACGTTATCCACCCCGGCGTCCGTCCCTTCTATGAGAAGGGATCGGCGCGCACGGACATACAGCGGTCACGTGGGGTGGTGCTCCCACGTGGTGACCGTTGCTAGGGGACCTGGGACGCTACTGTCTAATACTGCAGGTGGACTGGATCCTGCTGTGTGAAGAATGTATGGGCTGCAGATAGGAATGGAAGCACGGGACGTGGCGGTGTGTATATTTAGTGTGTGGCAGAATATAGATATTTGATAGGATGGTACAATGGAGGGAATAAGATGCCATAATGGTTGGACTGTTATATACAAAGGGAAATGAAAGGATAAGATGGGTAAGGAAAAAAACCCAATAAAGAATACAGGTGAAAATTAAACCAGGGATCCAGGAGAAAATTAGGACAACATAAAATGGAATGAGACAATTGTGCTATAAGGGGGGAAGAAAATAAAAAGGGGAAGATAAGAAGGATAAAAATGATAAAGAAGGGGAAATAAAAAGGATCCAGTATTGCTAAGCGTGCAATACCAATGTGTCATGGACCAAGGATACCTGTATCATGTCACAAATTCTGAGTACACGATTTCTAGCGGCGGTTCTGAAAAAAATTAGATACGTTTCAATGATTCAAGTCCAGTTTTACAAAAAAGAGGAAATATCATATTCCCTATTCAAACCCAGGGGTTCCATAGTCTGAAGGGTGTATATCCAAAACGCCTCCCTTCTTTTCAGGAGGCGCACCCTATCACCCCCTCTCCTAGGAGTCTCCACCTGTTCCAGAACCTGGAACCTCAATTGAGCAATGTTGTGGCCCTGATCAATAAAGTGAGCTGGTATTGATAAGTGTGTCAACTGGCATCGGATGTTGGATTTGTGTTGCCGTATGCGGTCCCGCACACGCTGGGTGGTCTCCCCAACGTATGCGAGACCGCACGGACATTTGATCAAGTATACCACATATGTTGATTCGCAGGTAAAGTATCCCGGTGACAGGAAGATGTGACCCGACAGGAGATGGTAGATTTTATCACCCTTCAAAATGTTCGAGCACTGGAGACAACCCAGGCAGGGAAAAGTGCCTTTTCTAGGTGTATCCAGAAACGTCTGTTTGGGCACCCTCCGGTCGGAGCCTAAGTCAGCCCTTACTATGGTGTCCCGTATATTTCGAGGGCGCCTATAGCAGGGCATAAAGCCGTTTTGAAACTCCTCTACGTTTGGAAAGGACCTCTGGAGTATGCCCTAGTGCTTTCTGATGATACGGTGTATCTTGTAAGAGAACGGGTGATAGGTGTGGATGAAAGGTATTCGTTTTGGCTTAACTCTATTGGCCGTCTGTGTTGTGTTCGGTCTGGATACCCTCAGAATGGAGTCTGGGTAGCCTCTCTCTTTGAATTTGTGATGCATTTCCTCAAGTCTAGCTGTACGTTTTGTGGGGTCCTCAACAATACGATTCACTCTCGCATATTGGGATTTCGGGAGGGACTTTTTGGTTGCTAGTGGGTGGAAACTTGAGAAGTGGAGAAGGCTGTTTCTGTCTGTATGTTTCACAAATAGATCTGTGGACAAGTTACCCACTTCATCTTTACTGACCTGAGTATCTAGGAAGCTAATGGACTCATTGTTATGTGTCAGTGTAAACTGTAACTCTGGCCAGATGTTGTTAATGTAGTCCCTGAAGGTTAATAGTGATTCCAACCCACCCGTCCATAGACAAAAAATGTCGTCTATGAATCTCTTCCATAAACAGTGTATCCGGAAGTTCAGGAATCAGTAGACCCAAGTCTCCTCAAAATCCGCCATATACGCATGGCGGTCCCTTGTTTCTGTTTATAGAATGTATCTTGGAAGAGGAAATAATTCTCCTCCAATACAATCTTAAGGAGATCTATTGCCAGTGCTATAACCTGTTGACTTAAATCAGATTTTTCAAGTAATTTCCTGGTTGCCTCAATGCCTTTACTATGTGTAATAGAGGTATATAGACTGACCACATCAAAAGTAACCAATATGGTGTTGGTGGGTACTGGGCTGTTAGTGCGTATGTGGCTGAGGAACATGGATGTATCCAATAAAAATTAGGACGTATTTTTTGTAAGAGGAGTAATGATTTTTTCCAGGAAGATAGCCAGTGGTGAGAGTATGGAGTCAGTAGAGGCTACTATGGGCCTACCGGGGGGGCTTCTGCAATCTTTTATGTATCTTAGGCAGGGTGTAGAAGACAGGTGTTATTGGTGATGGGTTAATGAGAAATTGCATTGTGTCGTCATCAATAGTGCCCAACTGCTTGTGTAGCAGAAGGGTCCCATATATTCTCTCTCTGGTGGTAATGGGATTCTGTCTAAGGGGCTCGTACACGTCCCTATTGTCTAGCTGTCCCATAATCTCTTCTATATAATCTGCCCTGTCCATTATTACCGTTGCGCCCCCTTTGTCAGCTGGTTTGACAATTAGAGATCTGTTGTTTGTGACAGATTGTAAAGTGTGTCTCTGTTCCGGGGTTAAGTTAGGGGCGCATGAAAGTTTATTGCCCTCCACCTCTTTTCGTAAAGAATTAATATCCCTCTGAATTAATGTGATTGTAGCCTCAATCGCAGGATTATTTTTAGGAGGCTGAAAAGTGCTTTTATTCCTCAAACCTAGTGACTTAGAGGTGATCTGTTCTCGGCTAGTTGTAACATTACCCACACTAGAAATTGGTTGAGTTGAAAAGTAGGCCTTAAGGCATAATGATCTAAAGAACCTCTGCAGGTCTAGATCAATTTGAAAGAGATTGAATCTATAAGAGGGACAAAACGATAGACCCTTCTGTAAGAGGTCAATCGGTGTTGGGTCAAGAGTTTTGGAGCTAATATTAATCACCAGTGATTCTGGACATACCTGGGATCTGGTGGGAATAGTGGCTCTGCCCCTGGTGTCCCGATTGGTGCCCCGTTGCCTTGTTTTGCCCCTCCTTTCGGGGTTGGTGATTGCTGGGCCCCGGTCTCTGGAATATGATCTAGTTCCTGTTGAATCGGAGTCTGAGGTAGCTAGTGAGATGGAACGAGGGTGGTTGGGTGGGCCCTCTCTCCAAAATCCATCCTGCCACTTGTATACCCTATTATTATTGTAGTCATCTAAGTCACGTTGGAATTTCTTCTCCTTTTTTGAGCTTCTACGTCCTTACGATGTTCGGCAAGGGTGGTCCGAAGAGCCTCTTTGGTGGTCTCGAATTGTGTCTGTGAGCATGTGCTCCTTAACTGAGTTTCGGTTGCTTCGATTTGTGTCCTTAGGGAGGTAATTGCCTTTTGAAGAAAAGAGATAGTTAGTAGCATTAAATTGTATGAACATTTGTTAAGTATCATTTCAAACTGCTGTGTGTATGAGCTATCATCCCTGAAAATGGTGGGGAAAGTGGACATTCGTAGACCTCTGGGCATTCGCTGGACCTTGACATACTCTGCCAAGGTGGCACAGTGTAATTCCAGGTTTATGATATTTTATTTCCCATAGATTCCAGGTTTATGATATTTTATTTCCCATAGATTCTAACTATACACCCTTATATGCATTTAGCATTCCAGCCCTATACTTCTTTGATGTCATCAACATCTATCCATTTATTACTAAGGTCAGCAGTCTGACATCTATACACAACCTATAAAGGGTAAGCATGGTTATTCTTTTTTTTTTAATGTAGATTGTGAGCCCCACATAGAGCTCACAATGTACATTTTTTTCCCTATCAGTATGTCTTTGGAATATGGGATGGAAATCCATGCAAACACGGGGAGAACATACAAACTCCTTGCAGATGGTTTTTTGCCCTTGGCGGGATTTGAACACCAGGGCTCCTTAACCACTAACCACTGAGCCACCGTGTGGCCCCAAGCATGGTTATTCTACAATCCAGTGTTACACATTCTCCCCTCCTTTTAAGCCAAACATGACATATTCTACTATAACCACCTACAGGCTTATAAACTCTCTTCTGGACGATTGTTCTGTTCCACATTTAATAAACATCCGAAACGGTAGGTTTCCTTATACATCTGTCTCTAATTACTCTTCTACTTCCACTTACATCTTATAGGGGTGAATAGAAGATAATTATATCACTATATGGACAAAAATTCTTTAGTGTGACGGTGAAACTAGTTCTCAGTATACTACCGAACTTCACATTCACTGCTACCGACCAAGGACCTACACGATGAGACGGCGATATAATATTCATGTACTCCATAAATGACCAGCATGTACGTTCAAGGATTGTTTATCCCTGTATTGTGATGAGACTTTCTTGTCTGTTTTCGAATATAACATAGACGTGATGACAATGTTGTAAATTATGTACAGATAGCACTTGTTAACCTGTTATGAATATGCTTTGGTGTGATACTCACAGAATTTTAGTTTTTTTGTCATTTTTGTTTACCATATATGTTTTGTAGAGTCTGACAAAGGCCAGTTAGGCCGAAAACGTTTATTTTCACCGAGCGTTGTAAACCTTTTGTGAATAAACAACAAAAGAATACGTATTGGTTCTTAGTGGGATCCTTTATACTATACACTACGGATTGGGACCCTACCCCACTACAAGCTCACCCACATCCATCACACCACTTGGTATTTTGACAGTTATGACCTTGCCTGTGTCTTGGTTGTGTCGAATCACTTTTACCTTCATATCCGCCAACTTATCTTTTTCAGTGATAGCAAAACTCATGGCACTCTCCAGAATAGCGTCCGTCTGCAAGGTCACTTCATATACTCCTCTTTTCAGGTAGTCTTGAAGGCACAGGATGTCCTTTACTGCAACATGCAGAAGCTTCTCCAAGACGTCCACAATGACAGTTTTCAACCCATGGCCTCCTGCCTGGGTCCCCATCAGGAAATAAATCCTGAGGGTTCTGGGGATCCTGGCCCATTCCGGGACAGGATCAATGTCTCCGGGTGTCGACATTTGCACACAAATACCTTCACCCTTTAAACGCAAAAACACACCAATGGAGCTGCACCCAAACACAGATCACTCCGTGTCCAGGCTGGGGGGGATCGCCACCCGTTGCTGGGGACTAAGCCCCCTCCCTATAGCAGCAACCCAAGGCCAGCAATCCAGATTCAGAAAGTAACAAACTACATAGAACCTAGAGCAGGCGAATGAAGATGGGTGAGTGGAGTTAAATAGGAACAGAGATACAACCCCACCCATCACAGATGGGAATGACTGGCCAGACATTAACTTAACAACCCCTTAGTGTACTAAACACAGCCATAGGAGTCACTGACACGCCTCCGGGGCATGCGCCACATAGCAGGAAAGCCATGGCATCCCCGAATACTGACAATAGGTGAGACACAAAACGCAGACAAGACGGACAACAACAAAGAGAGGTCAGCTAGCCAAGTGTCAGTAACAGTCGAGTGATGCAGTGCCAAAACCAAAGAATAGTCAGTGAGGAAAGCCAAGGGTCAAGGATAGTAGTGTAAGCAAAAACAGGGACAGTAAAGAGCAAGTAGGCAAGCACTGGTGTGAATGAGAGCCTAGGTCAAATAGGGAGGAAGAACCCGCCTATGGAGTTGACAGGAAGGCAGCTGTCAATCACAGGGCAAGGCCAGATTAACCATTAGAGGAGCAGCGACAAACGAGGGCAGAAGGCGGGTGTGGTGCAAATACAATCACAGCACTAGAGCCGTGTTCACACAGTGTGACCAAAAACTTTAAGCCATGAACCAAACTGTACATGCCTCCTGTGCCGCAGCAAAGGGTGGTGCAGAGACCCGAACAGGCAGAGATGTTACACACACCATGCAGAACACAACACTACAACAAAAGCAAGGTAGAAAAACAACACAGAAGAGGAGTCAGCAAACCGAGGTCAAACCAGAGCGGTAAAACAGTACCAAATCATAATCCAAAAGAGTAGTCCAAAAGCCTTGAAGCAGAGGTCAGTAAATACAAAACAAGAGCAAGTACAAACACTTAGCAAGGTCAGAGACAATATCCAGCAAAATTTCTGGCCTGATGGCTACTTAAGGAAGCCCAGAACCCATCCCAGGCTTGATTGGCAGATAAGCTGTCAAACACAACGCAAGAGTGCCCTAACAATAGCAACACAGAATGGCAAGAGACCGGGAGCAGGTAGTCATAAGCAGGCATGCCTCCTGCACTGTACAATGCGGCAAGGGGATGGTGCAGGAGTTTGAACGGGTGAAGATGTAACATGAATATAATTTTTTTTATTATGCTGTGTTTTTTCTCTTTCAGGTTACGATGATCCATTGGATTATGTTGGATTCCCTTGGATTCCATCGATGATCATCATTTTTGTTTTATTTTTTAATCCTTTTATATATATATATATATATATATATTTAAATACTAAGATAAAGCCACTCACTGTGTATTAATAGCAAACAATATTACAACCAATCCCTAAGCAGACAAATGGTTAGTAATATTGTTATGTTAGATGCTGTATGCTGCTATCTAGTAGTACGATACCTAGTGTAATAGTAGTAGACTGCTTGTAACAGTTTATTACATTGACATTTTCAGATGGGTATTATCAAACTTTTGGATTTTGCCTTCTGGCTTATTCATACTGATCAAAAAAGTCAGGTATACTAACATTGCAAACATAAGAGGACTTTTTTTCTGAAACTGGTGTGAATGATTTCATTTGAAATATGAAATAAATCTTTTTCTTAAATGTCTTGAAGCGCGGTACTTACAAAAAGCCATCATTAACATCAAAGTAAAGATATTTGTAAACTGGTATATGTACTTGGTGTACTTGTATATTTCATTATAATAAAGTCCTAAAACATATTCAGAACTATAACAGTGACTACACAGTGTTTTTCCACCATACTTATAGACATCTAATACCTTGTACAACAGCCATGGCAAAAAACATAACCTGTAGAAACTAGCAGACTTTCCTGAGACAAAGTTCTTCCCAAGATAACATCATCTCACCATGCAGTTTTCTAATCTCTGCCGGCAATAGAAGAGACTGCAGATAGAGCAGTACCCAACTCTTCTTCCTCACACATTTCTTCTGGCTCCTCCAGTGTCTTGACATAGGAATCCCCGTACCATGAAAGCTCTCCAGCACAGAGGCAGTATATTATTCAGACAACCAGATACAAGAGAAGAACTTCCCATGTGCCAGCAGATATGACACAGCTCTAGCATTACCTCTGCTGATGGTTCCCCTGCATCTCCCTCCTCAAGCTAAACAAAAGGGCAAGGCGGAATAACTTTAACTTCACAGGCTTTACCCACTCCTCCAAACTTCATAGTCCAGAGACCTACACAGATGCTTTGAAAGAAATTCTGGCTACTAACTAAATGGCCATCCTTCATGAAAGAAGTGATGTTTAGTTTACACAGCTCCATTCAAAATAATATCCCTCAAGCTATTATTAATGTCATAGCTACAACTGCCGCCATTGAGGAATATGTCCAGCATAGTGAACACAAATGGGCGAGTTCTCAGAGGCGCATAATGCCCTTGCAGATGCCGATAATGTAGGGGAGGAACTAGAAAGCATTAACTTGAGATGGTTGACATAGAGAATGGAAACTGACGGAATAATATCAAATTCTGCAATGTTCCTAAACCAGTAGTTATGGCCGATTTGTCCGATTATGTCCGTTATACACAGACTTTTATAAAACCAAACTACCACGTTGTTCTACTTCAGATTTAGTGACAGACCATGCTCATAGATTGCCAATTGCTAAACCAAAGCACCTACCTGACAATATTCTCAAAGATATCATTGTATATATTCACTTCTACCATATAAAGGATCTAATAAACTCAGCAACTAGGAAATCAGACACTCTTCCCGAGCCATACGGTAACATCATGCTTTTTACTAACCTGTCTCAAGCCACAATACTATCTTGCTAAAAGCTGTCACAGGTTACACAAGCTTTATGACAGAAAAGTCATCTCCTCCATATAACGGATAGCTTAGAGAAAGGTCCGGAATTGCTGAAGCTATGGCACATAAATATTGCTTATGTTCCCATTGAGCAGTAAAGATCACCACCTCCTAAAACTTTCAGAATTGGAGCTGACCTTCACACTATCGATAAAGGTACAATATGTAAAGCACTTAGATGGGTCATGATCTTTGGGCTAAGTGAGCTGCCAGCTGTTCCCCAGGTTTGGACACCACTGTCTAATGACTGTGAGTTCTATTCATGTTTTACAGCAAGTTGGTTTTTGATTATTGTGCCGGACTGATGCACCACATCCCACCTACTTGTTCTACAGAAACTCCTACAACTTATTATTGAAGAAATTATGGCCGTTTTAAGAGTACTTATTGCTCTGAGATATGTCTATCTGCATTCTGTCCATGATTGGGCTAAATAGTTGAAAAAAATGTTTACTTCTGTGGAAGGAGGCCCTTCAGTCTAATGCTGACATCATATGTGTTCAAGAATCACATATTAGAAAAGGGTCTCCACCATGCATACCTCATAAACTATTCCCTCATATCTTTTTCTCCAACACTAAGAAAAAAAAAGCTGAAGTATTCATTGCATTTAACCAATCTGTCAAATGCATAATGTTGCTACTGATAACAGGGAGAGGTTTCTTGCATCTGTATATACAATCAACACTGTAGAACATACTGTACGTGCACAATCCTATCTTGCCAGCATGTTTATACTGCATATTGTGATGGGGGATAAGTTCTGTGGTCTACCAGCAAATACATCAGCACCTTATCTTCACATTCATAAGGATGCCACTGCCTACAAGATGGAGCCCTTAAAACCATTTGAATGCTGTGGTTGCTATTGGTAGTGGCCTCAAGAGGGTTAAACATTGGGGATCGGTGGTCTTCAGATTTCAGGAAAGTCAGTTGCATCATGGTTAGGCCCATTAGTGACCACCATAGATAGTCTATGGTTCAGTCACTAACGGTTGAATTTCCCACATAATCCCTTTAAGATGACACAATATCTGCCAGAACTGTATCAAATGTTTGGTGCAATATTCTGGAGCAAAGTAAGGCTTCTAATAAGTGGCACAATGTTAGACTAGATGAAAAATATGTACTAAGTTTCTCATCCAGCATCAACCACTGTGATAAATCTGGTGCATTTTTAGATTGAGGTGTCTAAGATTACATGAAAATATATGTTAGTAAATCCGCTCTAGTAATAAATGTTGAATGACTGCAGCCACCACTACCGGGAGCTTACTGTATACTTTAATCTATGAAGTGTATACAGCATGCTCCAAAGCACCACCTAGTAAGAGTTGCAGACAACCAAAACATTGTTATTTACGTCTATGTCTAGAGGAGTTTACATGCTGCGTATTCCTTTGTGCATTTTGCGTATATTATCATCGCATGTGCTGCTGTCACTGTAAATGCAGCTACTGAGTCTTCACGGTGATTTCCATTCTAGCATATTCTGGAAGGGAGACAGAGGGGTGATATGCTTGCTTTCCCCTTATGCTTCTGATCCATACTGTTCTGATGATGCAAAACCGGATAGTATCATCGGACACACCCTCAGCCTGCACATTTGATCATGTATATTAGGCTTTAGGTTGTACTTCAGGTGATGTTCTTTGCAGTTCGCTTGGTAGAGCGTACACATGCTGACACATTGTGCTTCTGTAACACTGGGGTGACTTAACCATATTGGAGTGGTCATGTCCCTTTCAGGAATCAGCGAGTCCATCCATGGGAATCAAGTCTGAGAGCTTTGTCTGGTTTTGAGCTTCTGAATCCTGTCCAAGAAACTAGCATTGGTATACGTAGAGATAACTCTGAGGAGTAAAGTCTCAAGTAAACTGCCTAGTAATACACAAATCCTGTAAGGCTACAGTCACATCTGTGTTGGAGTAAGCCCAATTTTTTCATCTGGCGATGTAAAAAAAATCAGATTGGTTGTTATCCATTATTAGAAAGACCATTTTTAGCATCTTTGATGAAGATGTGGACACGTCCTAAGTGGTCTGAGTAAGTGAAGCGCTAGTTGGCCTGATCTACACTATTGGGTTAGCTGACGTGACAGACGGATCTGCTCCAGGATCTCATTGCATGGTCATCCGTCATGGTTTGTATACCATCTATTTCCTCCAAGTCAAGGCATTCCATGATCTGTTGACATGTTTATTATTTATTGGCTATATGCTGTTATATAAACTGGTTTATTTAGGAAAAAAAACAGGAAAATAAATAAACCTTGACTTAAGTCACAAAATAAAACAAAATATAGCCTTAACTTCAGGCAAAAACAAAATAATTACCTGCTCATCTGAGCCACCAGCTAAACAAAATGTATAATCTAACTATATGTGTGTGGCTTACTTCCAGCCACATGAACTAAACAGGCATAATATAGTCTCACTGGACTCAAGGTTACAGGACAGAACCATACACCTCCTTTCACCTCATGGAACTGCCTTGCAATGCAAGAGCTGCAACCTTTTCTGGCCAGTAATGAGCCAAGGATCTACACCTGTGCTGAGACCTACTCGAGATCCGCCCTGGACCACACACGTCAGAAACCTGGGGCTAATATATCTGGACTCCAGCATTCTGCCTGTCACCTTCTCACATACTCCCCCCCCCCCCTTTGTTCGGACCTGTAGGGGCGGACACTTTTGACCCACATACAATGGGTCCTAGATGAGCATCAGCATTTCCCTGCAGATTGCCTGCACTGTTTTCCACAGTGAACTTAAAGTTTTGCAGGGTCAGAAACCACTGTGCCTAACCCCAAATCAGAGGTGTCAGTTTGAACCACAATCTCTTTGCTAAAGTCAGGTGTGACTAAAACCGGCTGTTTACAGAGGATTGACTTCAATTCTTGGAATGCCCCCTCAGCCTCTTCACTACATTTGACCATGACAGAATTTATCCCCTTAGTTAGGTCTGTCAGCGGTGCTGCAATAGTAGTAAAATTTGGAATGAACTTGTGGTAATAGCCCACAATTCCCAGGAAAGCCCTTACTTGCTTTTTATTCAAGGGCAGAGGCCAATTTTGAATGGCCTCCACTTTGTTAACCTGGGGTTTGATCACCCCTCTTCCAATTACATCCCTAAGGTATCTGGCCTCTTCCAGACCCAAAGCACACTTTTTTGGGTTGGCTGTTAAACCGGCCGCTCAGAGGGAATTTAATACAGCCTGAACTTTTGGCAAGTAACTCTCCCAGTCTTTACTAAAGATAACAATATCATCCAGGTAGACAGAAGCATACCTTCAATGGGGCTTAAGGACTCTGTCCATCGACCTTTGGAAGGTTGCTGGAGCCCCATGTAACCCAAACGGCATTGTCTCATATTGGAACAAGCCCTCTGGGGTGACAAATGCAGTTTTTTTCTCTGGCCTCTTTAGTGAGCGGCACCTGCCAGTCCCCTTTGGTTAAGTCGAGGGGATGAGAAATACCTGGCATGTCCCAACCTTTCAATTAACTCTTCGACTCCGGGCATTGAGTAGGCATCAAATTTCGAAACTTAAGTTTACAGAAACTTATGGAACCATCTGGCTTAGGAATCAAAACAATGGGATTCGACCAGTCACTCTTTTAGCAAGATAGCAAGATCGACAGCATATGCCACTCTAGTTGTTTCAGTGGGACCGGAGAAAGCTGAAACAAAGCCCATGGTTAACTTCGACAGTCCAATTGAGATGAATGGCTCGGCACATGCTGTTCTCTTTGCTGTTCCATTACACTATAAACCACTCCAATTCTCATGATCTCATAATTTTTTTACCACACCTTAGTTAATTCTATTCATGCTCCTCTTCCACTTCACAATCCGGGCCTCCTATTACCATCCGGCACCCACTAAACATACGGTAGGAATTGAATAGCACTAAGCAGTACTTGTTCTTTATAGGACTATATTTATGTTTTTATCTTTAATTAAATCTATTTAATGTAGTATTCTTTTTTTTCTAATTTTGTTAGTTTTTTTAGTTCGGAGGGTTAATTGGTCTTTTATGTGTGGTGGGTTTTTTTTTATATAGATGTTGGTGTACACTGTAAGCCCTGAACCATTATTTTTATTTGAAGACACTTTCTGTGATTTATATCATTTTGTTTTCCTAACTATTTATGGCTACGATAACAAAGCCTATAATAGTGGACATAGTCTGATCATGTGACCGGTCCTGAGTCACAGAGTTGTTTTTGATCATGTGGATCAGTTTTAATTCCACAGCCATTACCTGATGATGTCATAGCATAAGCCTATCCCTGTATGCACGTTCTAATTGACTCTGATCATGTGACCTAGGTGCGATCAAGTGACCATTCCATTTATTCAGTGGGAGTGATGTCATCATAAATGGACTTCCCAACATGCTTATATAGCATGTGCTATGCCCATCTGGCAGCAATGATTAGATCATCTCATACAGAGATTGTAACTTGATTAATAACATTCTTTTGTATGCATTGTGTCTTGGTTTTTATTTGGGGATTGTAATTAATACCTGGAGTTGGAAAAAAGATAAATAAAAGAGGGATGTTATTTTACATGTGTTATAATTTGTCAAGTATGGAAATATCTAAATATATAATGAATAGTGCTAGATCTTGATTACCATTATATCTTTTTGATATCTGTTGTTTGATTTGTATATTGATATGTGTATACAAATTATTATGGATGATATATATATATATTGAAATTTCAGTTTTTATATGGGATTTGTGGATTACTAATAAGGTTGTGTTTGTTGTGTTAGATGTCCTGTAGAAAAAGGTCTTATTTAGGACTGAAACGTCAATTTGGACATGTTTTTCTACCACTAACTACAACACTAACTACTTGTGATGCTACTGTAAGGGAATTGTTAGATGAGCAATTCCCAGTAGCTGCTGGTGAACCCTGGGGGAAGAGCACAACAAGACAGTGAGCCCTAAGCTGAACCCACTGCTGCCCCTACCTACTTGCCCAAGGCGGCAGAGGACAACTGGTCGACAAGCCCTTCCTATATATAAGTGACAACACAGAATGTAGACAAGACAAACAACAACAAAGGGAGGTCAGCTAGTCAAGGGTCTGGTAACAGTCAAGCAGTGCAGTACAAAATCAGAATCCAAGAAAATAGTCACAAGGGAAGCCAAGGGTCAGAGGTCAGTAATATAATATTAGCAAAACGATGAGCTTAGCAGGGACAAAGTCTAAGGACAGAGTCAATAGCCAGCAAGCCTGTGTGGGCTGATGACTTGTATATATGAAGCCCAGGACTCGCCCTAGACTTGATTGGAAGACTCAATCAAACAGTCAAGACTAACATTAACTATTTGATGAACAGAGGGAAACAAGGTGCAAGAGAGATACAGATACAGAGGATAGATAACAGAGGAGTGTTCACACAGTGCAATGAAAAACTCTAAGCAAAGAATCAAACTGAATACGCCTCCTGCACCGCAGCGTGCGAGCGGAGGGTGGTGCAAAGAGACAGGCAGAGACGTTACAGCTCCTATACTAACTGTTTTTGCGAGAAACTATTGGATATATGTTGAATAAACTTTTTAAATTTGTATTAGAAATAAAACATTCAGTACTCCAAATATATAATTAAAAAAATGAAAAGTAAATGAACTTTCACCCATATAGATCTATGTACATCCATTACAGGCAGCGCTTTCTAATAAGAGCACTACCGAATTGTTGCAGTATTTAATTCATGTTGAGGACAGTAACAGCCATTAAAAGCTGCACTATTACAGAGTTATAGATTTTAGCAACAGTGCATCATGGGTAGTTGAAACTTACGAAAATAAACACTACACAGTCATTGTACATGCTGAGATGCCACAGAAAGAATGTCAATGGAAATCTTTACAGTGAAAAAACAATGCTGAAATCTAAAATATGGTCTTTTCATTAAAAGGTTTCAGTCTCGGTGGAAGAAAACAGATGTATGGCAAGGCAAGAATGACAATCTCTTATCAAAGATTGTTGCTTTAAATTATAAGAGCTTTCTTACTGAAAGTGCAGCCTGCAATAAGATGCAAGGTCTAAGGAGGACTTTTAATGGACAAAGTCATTTGCTCAGAAAGGGCAGAAAAGATTAAATTCCAGTCTTGGAATCGAATCCTAATGGTCAACTTCAAGATTGTTCACTTTAAAAGCTGTTGAGAATGCATTTAGCTTGGTTAGAAGTATACGGGAGCGTCTCTTATGTTCTGCTGTTGGTATAAAGGTCTAGGACAGATCACAGATGCTTGTTAAGTGCCGGTACTTGCCTCTGATTGCAATATTAGCAAATTATTCTAAATATTCAGATCTGTCTGCAACTGTAATGAGATATGGCAATAATACTCATATGATTTCGAGATATGCGAAATAATTCACAAGAGCAAATTGAATGAAACGATTAGAATAATAATATTGTATTCTTCAAAGTACAGTTAGCAAGTTAACATTCTCGCTAAAACCTGTCAGTTCCAGAGAATACATTGTGTTTTAGTTACCATCTAGTACGCGATCAATTCAGACAATAAGATCTAATGTAAGGCCACACAAAGTGATAAACATTGCTGAATGCGTACAGTATAAAGTAATAAATTCTTCATTTTGTATTTAAAATAGAATGGAAAAAAATCAGGCAAATGGCTTTACAAGGACAACTCTTAAGAAGAGATATTTGTATAAATAGTGTATTTATCATTTAGTGGAAATTCAATCAGTTGGAATCCTGTTCTTGTAAATGTGTGGCCTAAAAGGGTCCAGGTGATCTTTAATGGTTACATCGGACCCTCACATATCTAATCAAGAAAGTTGTATCTGAAGCATGATAGATTCATTTCTCTGAAGGAGTCTTGAATACAACCTGCTGCTTTAATAGCTTGTGCTACATAGTTTAATAAAAATCAAAATCTCATCTCTTTTAACCTACAGAGCAGATCATTTTCCTTTGCATGCCCCGCTGTGAAATTTGTTTTAAGTTCTTTGGTATCAGTTTTTGATTGGCAAGTATTTGTTGTAAGTAATTATCTACAATTTAACTTTGGAAACTGCAACTCATCAGAAAAACATTATTCAGAGAATATACTTCAGATCTGAAGGATCACTTAACATAATCAGGGAAAACACAAAAGTTTTAACTTTGATTGAAAACCTTTAAAGTCCTTTTCTGTTTTGTAGTTTGCGAACCCTTGACTGACAAAATATGACTGCAGCACTTAGCATAAAGCATATGTAGACTAATGCAGCACTGCAGAACTTAGCGTATAGTATATGTAGACTAATGCGGCACTGTGCCACTTAGCGTATAGTATATGTAGACTAATGCAGCATTGCGGCACTTAGCTTATAGTATATGTAGACTAATACGGCACTGTGGCACTTAGCATATAGCATATGTAGACTAATGCAGCACTGCAGCACTTAGCGTATAGTATATGTAGACTAATGCGGCACAGCAGCACTTAGTGTATACTACATGTAGACCAATGCTGCACGGCGGCACTTAGCGTATAGTATATGTAGACTAATGTGGCACTGCGTCACTTAGCATATAGTATATGTAGACTAATACGGCACTGCGGCACATAGCGTATAGTATATGTAGACTAATACGGCACTGTGGCACTTAGCGTATAGTATATGTAGACTAATTCGGCACTGTGGAACTAAGCATATAGTATATGTAGACTAATGCAGCACGGCGGCACTTAGCTTATACTACATGTAGAATAATGCTGCACGGCGGCACTTAGCGTATAGTATATGTAGACTAATGCAGCACTGTGGCACTTAGCGTATAGTATATGTAGACTAATGCGGCACGGTGTTAGGATTGTGTCCCGCAGGTTGCTATCATGGCGCACAGTGCCAACTGCGGGTCAGTCTATCCATCCAGCTTTTACCTTACTGAGCATGCTCAGATGTATTGGAGCTGCTCACAAGCTAAGTGCCATTTTCCCCCTACTGAGCATGATCGGTGAGGTCATGGCCACCGCCCCCTAAATAGTGTGAGCCGACGCCCGCCAGGGGCTCACACTTTGACTAAAATCTCCTCTAAGTCCATGGAATGAATAACAGTAGTTTGCAGGGATAGGCTCCAGTACTCAGGCAGGTTTCAGACTAGGCCTCTGTGTGGGGTTCCTCTGCTTCTCCTGGGCGCTGTTAGGTAGGGCCTGTAAACCCTGAACTGTTAGAGCTACACCAGGGCTAGGAGCGGTAGATGCCGTTCCAGCTTGTAGCTCTGCAGCAGGTATGGTCTCTGAGATAGCCTATGTGTACTGTCACGGCTCCTAGCTGTGTGCGGGACCATGCAAACTCCCCTGTTAACTCCAAGCTGTGTGCAGGAGAATGTTCTAAATTTCCGTGGTGGCCCTGGCAGGGTTTTAGTTGCACCTTGTTCACATGGAGTGTCGCACAGTACACACTGTTCACATTAAGTACCGCGCTGCAGTGTCTTTGCAGCAGTTCACAGTGAGTTCAGACATACAGCCGCCCACCATTGGGCCTGTGGACCTCGCTGTAGTGTTCTACAGCTAAGAGGTTCTGTAGTTTAAAAAAAAAAAATATATATATATATATATATATATATATATATATACACACACTCACCGGCCACTTTATTAGGTACACCATGCTAGTAACGGGTTGGACCCCCTTTTGCCTTCAGAACTGCCTCAATTCTTCGTGGCATAGATTCAACAAGGTGCTGGAAGCATTCCTCAGAGATTTTGGTCCATATTGACATGATGGCATCACACAGTTGCCGCAGATTTGTCGGCTGCACATCCATGATGCGAATCTCCCGTTCCACCACATCCCAAAGATGCTCTATTGGATTGAGATCTGGTGACTGTGGAGGCCATTGGAGTACAGTGAACGCATTGTCATGTTCAAGAAACCAGTCTGAGATAATTCCAGCTTTATGACATGGCAAATTATCCTGCTGAAAGTAGCCATCAGATGTTGGGTACATTGTGGTCATAAAGGGATGGACATGGTCAGCAACAATACTCAGGTAGGCTTTGGCGTTGCAGCGATGCTCAATTGGTACCAAGGGGCCCAAAGAGTGCCAAGAAAATATTCCCCACACCATGACACCACCACCACCAGCCTGAACCGTTGATACAAGGCAGGATGGATCCATGCTTTCATGTTGTTGACGCCAAATTCTGACCCTACCATCCGAATGTTGCAGCAGAAATCGAGACTCATCAGACCAGGCAACGTTTTTCCAGTCTTTAATTGTCCAATTTCGATGAACTTGTGCAAATTGTAGCCTCAGTTTCCTGTTCTTAGCTGAAAGGAGTGGCACCCGGTGTGGTCTTCTGCTGCTGTAGCCCATCTGCCTTAAAGTTCGACGTACTGTGCGTTCAGAGATGCTCTTCTGGCTACCTTGGTTGTAACGGGTGGCTATTTGAGTCACTGTTGCCTTTCTATCAGCTCGAACCAGTCTGGCCATTCTCCTCTGACCTCTGGCATCAACAACGCATTTCCACCCACAGAACTGCCGCTCACTGGATGTTTTTTCTTTTTCGGACCATTCTCTGTAAACCCTAGAGATGGTTGTGCGTGAAAATCCCAGTAGATCAGCAGTTTCTGAAATACTCAGACCAGCCCTTCTGGCACCAACAACCATGCCACGTTCAAAGGCACTCAAATCACCTTTCTTCCCCATACTGATGCTCGGTTTGAACTGCAGGAGATTGTCTTGACCATGTCTACATGCCTAAATGCACTGAGTTGCCGCCATGTGATTGGCTGATTAGAAATTAAGTGTTAACGAACAGTTGGACAGGTGTACCTAATAAAGTGGCCGGTGTGTATATATATATATATATATATATATATATATATATATACTAGCTGGTACCCGCGACTCCGTCTACGGGTTGGCGGTGGGGCTGAACCGCTTATATTTCTTGTCCCCCTATCTGTGCCCCAGTATCTTGTCCCCCCATCTCTGCCCCCAGTTTCTTCTCACCCCATCTGTGCCGCCAGCTTCATGTCCCCCCTTCTCTGCCCCCAGTTTCTTGTCCCCCCATCTGTGCCCCCAGTTTCTTCCCCATCTCTGCCCCTAGTCTCATGTCCACCCATCTCTGCCCCCAGTTTCCCCCCATCCCTGCCCTCCAGTCTCATGTTCCCCCATCTCTGCCCCCAGTTTCTTCCTCCCCATCTCTGCCCCCCAGTCTCATGTCCCTCCCATCTCTGCCCCCAGTGTCTTCTCCCGTCCATCTCTGCCCCCCAGTCTCATGTCCCCCCCATCTCTGCCCCCAGTGTCTTCCCCCCATCTCTGCCTCCCAGTCTCATGTCCCCCTATCTCTGCCCCCAGTGTCTTCCCCCCATCTCTGCCCCCCAGTCTCATGTCCCTCCATCTCTGCCCCCCAGTCTCATGTCCCCCCATCTCTGCCCCCAGTTTCTCCCCCATCTCTGCCCCCAGTGTCTCTCCCCCCATCTCTGCCCCCCAGTCTCATGTCCCCCCATCTCTGCCCCCAGTTTCATGTCCCCCCATCTCTGCCCCCAGTTTCTCCCCCATCTCTGCCCCCAGTGTCTTCCCCCATCTCTGCCCCCAGTGTCTTCCCCCATCTCTGCCCCCAGTGTCTTCCCCCCATCTCTGCCTCCCAGTGTCTTCCCCCCATCTCTGCCTCCCAGTCTCATGTCCCCCCATCTCTGCCCCCAGTGTCTTCCCCCATCTCTGCCCCCAGTGTCTTCCCCCATCTCTGCCCCCCAGTCTCATGTCCCCCCCATCTCTGCCCCCAGTTTCTCCCCCCCATCTCTGCCCCCAGCTTCATTCCCCCCCCTCCCCTCCCCCACCTACATCGGCCCCCGTATAGTAGCACTCACCTTTGCCTATGTCCTCCACTGCAGACTGTGCAGACAGTTCTGTGTCGTTTATGTAGCAGAGCAGGCCTGGTGTCATAGCAACCAGCAAGCCAGAGCCTGCCGTGCTTCATATAGGACACAGGCAGCCGGCTGTATGCAGCGAGGAGACACAGGAGAGGAGGAGATAGGCCGAGGTGAGTGCTACTACACGGGGGCCGATGTAGGGGGGGAACTGAAGCTGGGGACCTGGGGACACCCCCTCCCCCCGCTGCACTCACCTGTATGTGTGGAGTGTCAGCTGCAGCTCCGGGACCCTGTGGGCGGCCGCCATCTTCCTCACTGTGTCCCTGGTGAATCGGCACGCCCACATGCAGCCCTGAACCTACGGTGCCACAGTCCTGGCTCTATAGCCCGCCCATAGCCTTCCATGTAGGAGGAGCGTGGACAGACCAGCGCTGGCAGAATGCCAGCTTCTATAGCTGAGGCAGAGGGGTCTTTGGAGGGTGACGGTGGCGATTTGGGATGAGTGACCCACATTTAAAGTAGCCTGTTCGTATTTTGTGGGAATTATGTAGGTGTGTGTGAAATTTCACCCAAATCCATTCAGCCCTTTGGCTGTGATTGAGGAACAAACATCCAAACCCACAAACTCACAAACTTTAATATTAATAGGATATATATACATACACACACACAGAACCGTAACACACGGCGGCACTTAGCGTATACTCCATGTAGACTAATGCGGCACAGCATATAATACATGTAGACTAATGCAGCACGGTGGCACTTAGCGTATAGTATATGTAGACTAATGCAGCACTGCGGCACTTAGCATATAGTATATGTAGACTAATGTGCCACGGCGGCACTTAGCATATAGTATATGTAGACTAATAAGTGCAGGGGATCGAGCCTGTGTTTCTAGCTATTCCTGTGTCTATACCACGTGACCTTCCTGCTCTCAGATAGGGGAGAGGAGCTGCTTTCATTTCTTCTGTTCTCCCAGTTATCAGGCTAGCTAATTCAATTGTGTTCATTATGGCAGAGACAGACAGCCTCTGTATGTAACACAGAATGGAGTTGCTGCTGCCTGTACTTCATAGTCCAATATGGGTGGGCGGAGCTACACGCGAATTTGGGGGTGGAGCTAAACGGCAGGTTGAATGTGAAACCCCGCCCACCAACTGATGCAAGAAACCAGGAAGAAAGAAGATTTTACAGGAGTGAAGACTGGTGAGTATGCGACGTGGGAATACCCCTTTAATTAGGGGTTCCCAGTCCCTGTTGTTGGATACGGCAGACTTGAGTAAACTGTTAGAGAATTCGACATCACCCTTTAAATGTAGTTTCATTACTCTCAATGTAAATGGCCTTCAACCTGCATTAGTCACGAGAAAGGTGTGGTAGCCATGACACCATTACTGGAGAGATATTCATCCCTTACTGTGATTCAACAAAAATTTTGCTTGGAACGCCTCCAGATTATTCTGGAGAACAATTTTCTTTTCAGAGATGAGTTTTATGTACAGAAACAAGTGACCTCAATGGGGTCGAACGTGGCCCCCCATATGCAAATACATTTATGGTGGACTTTGAAGAGAATTATGTCTATACACATCAATTATATATCCAATATGCCATCAAAATATAGACATATTGCATATCTTTTGTATATGGGTGTTAGGATTGGGTCCCGCAGGTTGCTCTCACAGCGCACACCGCCACCTGCGGGTCAGTCCAAGCCCAGCTTTAGCCCTACTGAGCATGCAAAGACCTATTGAAGGCGTTCACAAGCTAAGTGCCATTTCTCCCTGTGAAGGGTTAAAATATCATTTGGAAAATACATGGCTTGCAGTTCAAAATCACAAGGGTGAAAGAGAGAACTGAAACTGATTATCAGCACAAATCATTAGCTTCTTATAGCTTAAAATTGTCTGTTAAGCAGCAAAGATGGAACTTTAAGACAAAGGTTTTTTAGCCTCAGCCTGTCTTGTGACATGACGTAATAAGATCATATGCCTTGCTGCTTGTCTGTGACTATATATACTTGAGATACTGTACAATAAAGTGTGGCACTTGAATAACTGACAGCTGTGTCTGTTGTGTGTGTCACCCGAGCGCTTGTAACTTCCTCTTTTTCAATTAGGCCTACGACAAACATACCTCAGGGGGTCTTGAGCCCCCCTAATAGAACTTGGCGCCCAACGTGGGGCATCGATAATCGTTTGATGTGCAGTCGATAGTGTACTGATCCACTTACCAATCGATTTTGGAGATGGGCCCGGAGGACCTCAGATGAATAAAATAGCGCTGTAAAAGGTAAGCTTTTACCTTACCAAATAATTAATCTGAGTTCCTACCTGTCCCGGATCCTGTGTGTTGATAAGTGAGGTGAGTGCTGCATGTCTTATAAATCGAATCGATGCCATTTATATAGTGCGGAAGAACCGAGAGGGTATGTTGTCTGTAGTTGAATAGGGAGACCTTGTATATTTTCTTCGGGTTATTTAAGTTTGATTTTGTTCACCATTTATATCTATTATAAAGTGTATAAGGCGGCAGAGAAGGGAGAGTCATTCTCCATCCTTAATCCCTAGACTAGAAGTACTGAGTGATTGAAAAGTCCTTGTTTCACTAAGGACTGAGTAGAATCTGCGCAAGTAAGTGCAAAGATTCAGGGGTGTCTCGGTAAAGGGACACTAAGCCAGAGACTTGCACATTAGAGATTAGTTCAATGAAAACAGAGTGACTGTTTGGGAGTTCCCACTAAGAGAAGTCAAAGTGACCCTCTATTGTCTTAATTGCCCTAGAGGAGTGGGAAGCTTACGGCTGACTGGCCATCAGCTAGTATGGGGAAGGGACCCTCTGAGATAGGGTACACCCCATATGAACTAATGGGGATGGGAGAGAGAGAAGAAGTTGCCGCCCAAGTAAAAAAAAATATATATATATCTATATATTCTTAAGAGAGCAGGGGTTCCCAAGACAGGACTGTTTGATAGTAAATTTTGGGTTCAATAGAGATTAGATTATGCAGGAAAAATACAGGGATAGAGGGAAACTCGAAAGTGTTTTAATTGTGGAAAACAAGGACACTTGGCCAGAGATTGCTGGTGTCCTAAGCAAAGTGATAATAACAAAAGACAGTCTAGAAGCTGCCTGCCTGTCCCTGATCAGGGGTCAGGACTAGAGATGAGCGAACACTAAAATGTTCGAGGTTCGAAATTCGATTTGAACAGCCGCTCACTGTTCGAGTGTTCGAATGGGTTTCAAACCCCATTATAGTCTATGGGGAACATATACTCGTTAAGGGGGAAACCCAAATTCGTGTCTGGAGGGTCACCAAGTCCACTATGACACCACAGGAAATGATACCAACACCCTGGAATGACACTGGGACAGCAGGGGAAGCATGTCTGGGGGCATAAAAGTCACTTTATTTCATGGAAATCCCTGTCAGTTTGCGATTTTCGCAAGCTAACTTTTCCCCATAGAAATGCATTGGCCAGTGCTGATTGGCCAGAGTACGGAACTCGACCAATCAGCGCTGGCTCTGCTGGAGGAGGCGGAGTCTAAGATCGCTCCACACCAGTCTCCATTCAGGTCCGACCTTAGACTCCGCCTCCTCCGGCAGAGCCAGCGCTGATTGGCCGAAGGCTGGCCAATGCATTCCTATGCGAATGCAGAGACTTAGCAGTGCTGAGTCAGTTTTGCTCAACTACACATCTGATGCACACTCGGCACTGCTACATCAGATGTAGCAATCTGATGTAGCAGAGCCGAGGGTGCACTAGAACCCCTGTGCAAACTCAGTTCACGCTAATAGAATGCATTGGCCAGCGCTGATTGGCCAATGCATTCTATTAGCCCGATGAAGTAGAGCTGAATGTGTGTGCTAAGCACACACATTCAGCACTGCTTCATCACGCCAATACAATGCATTAGCCAGTGCTGATTGGCCAGAGTACGGAATTCGGCCAATCAGCGCTGGCTCTGCTGGAGGAGGCGGAGTCTAAGGTCGGACCTGAATGGAGACTGGTGTGGAGCGATCTTAGACTCCGCCTCCTCCAGCAGAGCCAGCGCTGATTGGCTGAATTCCGTACTCTGGCCAATCAGCGCTGGCCAATGCATTCTATTAGCCCGATGAAGTAGAGCTGAATGTGTGTGCTTAGCACACACATTCAGCTCTACTTCATCGGGCTAATAGAATGCATTGGCCAATCAGCGCTGGCCAATGCATTCTATTAGCTTGATGAAGCAGAGTGTGCACAAGGGTTCAAGCGCACCCTCGGCTCTGATGTAGCAGAGCCGAGGGTGCACAAGGGTTCAAGTGCACCTTCGGCTCTCCTACATCAGAGCCGAGGGTGCGCTTGAACCCTTGTGCAGCCTCGGCTCTGCTACATCAGAGCCGAGGGTGCGCTTGAACCCTTGTGCACACTCTGCTTCATCAAGCTAATAGAATGCATTGGCCAGCACTAATTGGCCAGAGTACGGAATTCGGCCAATCAGTGCTGGCCAATGCATCCCTATGGGAAAAAGTTTATCTCACAAAAATCACAATTACACACCCGATAGAGCCCCAAAAAGTTATTTTTAATAACATTCCCCCCTAAATAAAGGTTATCCCTAGCTATCCCTGCCTGTACAGCTATCCCTGTCTCATAGTCACAAAGTTCACATTCTCATATGACCCGGATTTGAAATCCACTATTCGTCTAAAATGGAGGTCACCTGATTTCGGCAGCCAATGACTTTTTCCAATTTTTTTCAATGCCCCCGGTGTCGTAGTTCCTGTCCCACCTCCCCTGCGCTGTTATTGGTTCAAAAAAGGCGCCAGGGAAGGTGGGAGGGGAATCGAATTTTGGCGCACTTTACCACGCGGTGTTCGATTCGATTCGAACATGGCGAACACCCTGATATCCGATCGAACATGTGTTCGATAGAACACTGTTCGCTCATCTCTAGTCAGGACAATAAGAATTAAGGAATTTCTAGAATGTCTATAGTGTCCTTTATTCAGGAAAGGTTGTCCCAGTTTGAGATTTCTCTTCATGGTAATGTCTGTAAGATTGAATTAATGGCATAAATTTGAGATCATCATTATTATGTTTTATACCAATTGGTGAGACAATAAAGGCATCTACTTACATGTTTTGTTTTGTTTTCTCCTCAATATTTAGCTGTGCGGGGATTATAACTAACTCTGTGCTTATTTGTAGGAAATGAAGAATAAGATTTTGCCATTCTGAGATAATAAGTGATATCAGTATACAAAACATATAAGAAATTTTGATTTTAGTGCAGACAAGTTCTTTATGATTTAATGGATGTGTGTTGTCTGGAGCTCCAGTGTGAAGTTCGCATGTTTATATGGAAGGTTCAGAGAAGTGAATGGGCCCATATGTGTGTGAGTTATATGTACATGTTATATGTGTCTGCCATGTGTACATGTTCTGTTTGTTTATGTCTGTATTGTTACATTTTCAGTCTCCACAGGGAACAGATGAAGATATTGACTGCTGATAACCACAAAGGGTGGTGACAAGTAGATATGAAAAGGGAAGCATAAAGTTCTTTCCAATGTTGAACACATATATGTGTGTTTTGGTGAATATGTGATGTACTTGATATAACATGTACATGTACTAGGTAATCAGTGTTTATTGGTGCTTGTGTGTATCAAGTATATCACATGGGCTTTAGACTTGTCATATAAATATTGGTTATGGGTTTATACTATAAATCTATGAATGTTAACAATCAGGATTTATTGTGTGAAAAAGTTTTATCTAATACTTGTACAATGTTATTGGTCATTGTTATTCAGATGATCCTTTTGATATGGGATTAGGCCCCATAGGGGTAGGCAATATATGTGAACTATCTTACCACAAGGGGCACAGAACACCCCTAAACATGTATACACAGGTAAAGATAAATTGCAGTTCTACAAAACTAAAGTAGTGTTTCTGGGGCATTGTTTGTTACAAGGTGCTAGACATCTGACTAAGTAAATCAGAAGTCACTCACATATCTGCCCTGTAATGTTTTTTGTGTATAAATTATTGTTATGGTGATCAGGGGAGAGATTTGATCCCTTATTTAAGGCTTCCGCCTTCTCTGCTGATATATTTTGAGCATTTACTTACCTCAATGAATTGTTTGTAATTCTGGAGTGTTTAGAAGTTGTAGAGAACTGACTTTACTTGGGATTATATAAATAAATCTGCTGGGATATGTAGTACTACAGCTATGAGAAGTGTGGGGAGAGCCAGTGCAGCTGCTTCCATGATAAGACACTGATTGCAAGTGGTAATAAACCTTGCATTAGGAAACAAAGGTAACAATGGTTGGACAATTCAGACTGCGGTGTGTCTTATTTATGTCTTTTAATGTAAGCTTTGCCTTCAGCGCTGCACTACAAGTCCCTTCTAACCTGTTAACAATAGTTTCAGGGGAGCAGGATTTTAACTAGACTACGTGTTTCCGAAACCTCAGACAATATTAAGATGTTATAGTCATAACTATTGTGGAATTGTTAAAAGTTAAGGCTTTAACAGAATGTACAGCAGTGGACAACACACCACTGTTCAAAAAGGGTGAACCAGACACTTCATGAATACCTGGGATCCTCCCTTTAGATGATTGTGACAATATGTTGATAATGCTGCTTCTTCTTTGTGCCCCAGATAAACAGACATGTGAAGCCGCTACCATAAACCTGCTGTGTTTCCTCTACCAGAACGGTTGTAAGGCCAGTAAAGACAAGCTGCAATTTTGTAAGCAAAAGGTGGTGTTTTGAGGTCATTGTCTGAGCAAAAGTACCAAACAACTTTCAGATGAACGAACCAAAGTGGTAAGAGACATGCAGGTGCCAATCTCCCATGCTCAGTTACATACCTTTTTGGGTCTGGTGGCATACTATAGTGCACGTTTGGATGCTGTCGCATGGGGAATGCCCTCTTGTGTAAGGATTGTACTCTCAGTACAGGCCCTGCTTGAGAGAAGCTTAGACATTGTCCTAGATCACCCCCTGGTGGTATACACACCACATGACGTCCATACAATCCTCACACAGGTAGACAGACGTCATTTGTCTTTGGCAAGACAGAGCAAAATGGAGTTTGCTCTACAATCCTCCTCCAACATCTCATTTCAGCGTTGTTTGACTTTGAATCCTGCAACTCTTTTACCAGTAGGAGTTCAAGATTCAAAGGGGGGAATAGATGACGAGATATTTTTGAACTCCTTTTCAGAAGATGACTTATTTGACAGTCAACATGAACATGACTGTGTTGGCCTGATGTCTCAGGAGACAGTCGGCTTCAGTCAGGTTACTGATGCCTCATTGGAAAATCCTGACTATGAGATGTTTGTGGACGGTTCCAGGTACCTAACAGAAAAAGGCAAATTTGTTACAGGGTATGCTGTAGTCACTACACATGACACCATAGTACAAGAAGCCCTTCCACCACACATGTCAGCAAGAGGCTGAACTGAAAGCCCTTATAGAAGCCTGCAAAGTAGCTAAGGATAGCACAGCAAACATTTACACTGACTCCAGGTATGCTTTTGGCATTGCACATGGTTATGGTCCAATATGGAGGTCCAGGAACTTCCTGATGGCACAGGGTAAGCCAATTAAGAATGTAAGCTTAGTAAGTCAGTTGATGGAGGCCATATTGCTCCCTAAGCAGTTGGCAATTGTGAAAGTTAGAGCTCACACGAAGGGAAGAGACCCTGAAAGTATTGGAAATGAGAAGGCTGATTGAGCAGCCAGAGCAGCGGCACTACTGCCATGGAAGGGTCTCAACCAGGTGAGAAAATAGACATTGACCTAGCAGATCCCAAGGGGCTGTACTGTAAAGTGACTGGTGCCAGAGAATGTGAAAGAATGTGGAAAATGGGGGATAGATTGTGTCTTCCCGCAGCAGTATACCCCCAAATGGCTGGTTTGGCCCACGATACGGTGCACGCCTCTCAAAATGCCATGGAGTCACTAGTGGGTAAACTATGGTTTGCCCTAGGTTTTGGAAGGGCTGCAGGTAATCACGTAAAAGCATGTCACATATGTGCTCTACACAATCCAGGACAGGTAGTTAAGACACCCACCAAATGCACACCAAAATCCCTGTATCCATTCCAAAGGTTACAAGTAGATTACATACAGTTGCCTAAGTCTGGAATGTACAAATACGTATTGGTTTGTGTGGTTGGGCCGAGGCCTATCTTGTGGGTTGGACAACCGCACAGGTAACTGCCAAGAAATTGATGTCTGAGCTTGTGTGTAGATTGGGGATACCTGAGGTGATAGAGTCTGATAGAGGTACACAATTCACAGGTGAAATAATGAAGGAGATAATGTCTGCATTGGGGATTGAGCAAGCTTTCCACACACCCTACCATCCTCAGAGTTCAGGCAAAGTGAAAAGGTTGAATGGCACACTAAAGTTATAAATCCAGAAAGCCATGGCAGAGATAGGAAGGCCCTGGCCAGAGTGCCTGTCTCTAGCATTATACTCACTCTAGCATTATACTCACTCCTAGTAGAAAGATGGGTCTGTTACTATTCGAGGTGCTTTTTGGAAGTGTGCCTAGACTAGGGTTGTGTTTTCCTAGACTTTACAACTCAGTTATGACGGCACTGCCAGCTATGTCCAGAACCTGTGTCAAAGATTGAAAGCAACATATAAACAGGTGTTTTCTTCTATTCCAGACTCTTTTGATTTTTCAGGAACACATAGCTTGCAGTCTGGTGATTGGGTGGTTTGAAAAGATATACCAGGAAGCCTCTTGAACCCAGATATGACGGCCCCTCCAAGTGCTGCTGACAACTGCCACTTCAGTCAAATTGGGGGGAAAATCTACCTGGATACACGCTTCCCATTGTAAAAAGGGTCCTGAACGACGGCAGGAATGAAAAGATGGACATTACTTGTTTTATGCTTTCTTAGAGGACTCAAAATCAGTGTGGAAATTGTGGGCAAATGTAATTGTAGGGATACCAATAGTGGGGTGGACAGATTACACATGGTGGCAAGGTAACCTTACTGGGGATATTACAAACCATTGTACAAACTGCTTTCTCAAGTTAATTTTGATGTGTTTTAATCGATGTCTTGATAGAGATAAACATAAGTGGTAGACATTAGGAATATCAGATGGGGAATCCAGCGGGCCTGGCATCTACATTGTAGGTGAATCGTACTCATCTGATATTAAGGAATGTCTAAAATGGGGGAGATGTGAAGGGTTAAAATATCTTTTGGAAAATACATGGCTTGCAGTTCAAAATCACAAGGGTGAAAGAGAGAACTGAAACTGATTATCAGCACAAATCATTAGCTTCTTATAGCTTAAAATTGTCTGTTAAGCAGCAAAGATGGAACTTTAAGACAAAGGTTTTTTAGCCTCAGCCTGTCTTGTGACATGACGTAATAAGATCATATGCCTTGCTGCTTGTCTGTGACTATATATACTTGAGATACTGTACAATAAAGTGTGGCACTTGAATAACTGACAGCTGTGTCTGTTGTGTGTGTCACCCGAGCGCTCGTAACTTCCTCTTTTTCAATTAGGCCTACGACAAACATACCTCAGGGGGTCTTGAGCCCCCCCTAACATTCCCTATTGACCATGAGTGGTGAGATCATCACCTACTCCTACTGAGCGTGCTCAGACCTTTTGGAGGCGCTCAGAGGCTAAGTCCCATTCTGCCCATACTGAGCATGTCCGGTGAAGTTATGCCACCGCCCCTGTGGGCGGGGACTTGCCTTTATATAGTGTGAGCCGACGGCCACCCGGTGCTCACACTTTGACTATAATATTTTGAGATAGGAGGTCAGGGCTAGGTTCCAGTGAAAGGCAGGAGCAGTCTAGGGATCTAGTTAGAATTCCTTGGCTCTGCCAGTGGGAATCTACAAAGCCTATTGAACTGTCTACTTACATTGTAGCTCGTCGCATTTAGGGAGCCCTTTATGTTACTGACCAGGAGTGGCGTTTAACCCCTGGCAGCCATTCCTGTGTAGCAGACTGAGGCTTTTACTAGTGCCTATTCCTCTGCTGTGATTTAGCAGAGGTCTGTTGCAAGGCTTCATTCAGCTTCAGCCAGCAGCCTTACACAGGTGCATTCTCCCAGTGAGGTTAACTGGTGAGAGTTTGTTTGCAGTCTGTTCACATTGTAACCGCACTAACACCACTGTCAGTGCAGTTAACTGGTGGTTAGCCATTCAGGCACACGGCTGCCCCTCAGGGGGCCTGTGGACCTCACTGCAATGTCTTGCAGTCTAGCGGTTTTGTCACGTTAAAAATTATTTTCAAATATATACACAGAACCGTAAACATACACAGGTTCTATCATGAAGTAGCAAGTGACAGTTAGGGTTCAATGTGAGATGCAGGTGCACAAATTTAAGTAGAACTGAAAAGAAAGCATAGACACGCAGGTTCTATCATGAAGTTACAAGTAGAAGAGTGGCTCAGCAAGTGACAGTTGGGGTTCATAGTGTACACTCTATGCCACCAAAAAGGCTAATTGGGGGGCCTACTTGCACCCCCACACCAAACTCACCCAAACCACAGCTGGGGGAAGCCTCCACTCATCCCAAGGGCCACAGGTCCAACTTCTACACCCAATATGTGTAGGGCACAGGGGAATAAGAGAGGACAGGGCTGTAGTTGTCCAGGTACTCACGCAACATGTGCCTATACTTTTCCCTCCTGGTGACACTAGACCCCTCAGTGGAGGTAGTTTGGCCAGAGGGGGGCATTAACGTGTCCCACACCTTGGAGAGTGTTCCCCTGGTGGTTGTGGACCAGATAGCAGTTGTTAGCCTCTTTGAGGAAATCTCCTATCTGCCACCAGCAAGGGTTGACGGAAACATTTCCATCATATTCTGCACCAGGTGCTTGTGGCAATCATTTGTGATTGATTCCTCTCCCCTACCAGAACAAAAGATGAGATGTTATTTTTATACTGGGGGTCGAGGATTGCAAAAATCCAATATTGGTTGCTCTCCATGATGTGAACAATGCCTTTGTCTCTGGAAAAGCAGCCCAACATGAAGTCAGCCATGTGTGCCATAGTGTTACTTGGCATGACTTTGCTTCCCCCACCAGAAGGGTCACTCTCCATTTCCTCCACTTTCAACTCCCCCTCACACCATCCTCACACCAGCAATGGGATGCACTGAACTTTCCCGCTACTAACTTTGCGTGGGGCAGTGACATCAAATGCCACTTCATCTTCCTCCTCTTCCTCCGTCATGCAATGGTGAGAAGATGACAGGAGTGTGCTTTGAATGTTTTCTGGCTGTTTTCAGCAGCTACTTTATACTTACGAAAATGGCCGCGCTTTCACCGGTATATCAAGCACAATGGAGTATGTTTTTAAAAATCTTACCAACTACACGTTGAAAACATGGGCCATGTGTGGACTGTGTTTGAGTCTGGCAAGCTCCAGATCCACTACTAGGTTCTGGCCATTATCACAGACGACCATGCCTGGGCCCAGGTGCATCGGCGAGAAAGACATTGCCGTTTCATCTAGGATGGCATTCCTCACCTCGGGGGCAATGTGTTTTCTGTCGGCCAAGCTGAGCTTCAGCACGACCTGCTGACGTCTCCACGCACCAGTGTTGCAGCTTCTACAGCTCGCAGGTGTGGTCGATGTTGCAGCGGAGCAGCAGGCTTTCTGAGAACCCCAGGCATGAATTTTGGGCTGGGAGATGAGATAGGCTGCCCTAGTTTGCGAGTCAGGCCCAGCCTCCACTACATTCACCCTGCCTGTCATTATAGAGAAGCAGCGTCCCTGACCGCACGTGCTTGTGTCAAGTGGACCTTAGAGCAAAGCGCGGAACTCAGGGCCCGAATTATGTTATGGGACATGTGCGGGCGCAAGGCCGGGACGGCACACCAAGAAACGTCGTGATGGCTAGGAACAGCATAGCGAGGTGCCGCAGCTGCCATCAGGTCACGGAAGGCCTCAGTCTCCACTAGCATAAACGCCAACATCTCCAGGGCCAGCAGTTTTGAGATGAGGCCGTTGAAGGCTTGGGCATGTGGGTGGGTTGCGCTGTACTACTGCCTGCAATGAAACGCCTGGGAGATGGGGATTTGCTGAGAAGAGGCGCATGATGGTGCAGGCAATAGGAGCAGAGGCAGGAAAGGGGGCAGATGAGGGTGAACTCCCCAAAGTGTCAGAGGCAGATGTGGAGGTGTCCAGGCAGGTGGTCTGGACTGCAGCACCAGCACTGGAAACAGTGGAAGAGTCAGTGTCGGCAACACCGGCCGACGATTGTCCTGTGTTTGCTCTCTCCCACTGTGCTCAGTGCTTGCCTTACAAATGACGGCGCATGGCTGAGGTGCTCAGGTTGCTTTTCTCAGAGACCCTATTAAGTTTTGAGTTGCACAGTGTGCAAATTGCACTCAGTTTGTCCTCCGCATATACGTTAAAAAATGTACACACCATCGAGGGACGTGGCCTTGATGGGTGACTTTTGGGCGAGTGGCTAGTACAGGGAACATCTTGAACCTTGGCCTGGCTTCTGTGAAGCAGCTGTCCTGTGCCTCTGGACAGGCCTCTGCCTCTAGCCAACTTTTTTGGTGCTGCGCTTGTCTCCACATCTACACTGCTTTCCACGCTACACATCACCCCTATCCATGTTGGGTCGGTGGCCTCGTCGTCCACCACCTCCTCTTCCAATTTCTCAGTCTCCTCTTACTGCAAACCGCAAAACCACAGCCTGACAAAAAAACAAGAAAAACGGAAAGGGATAATCAAAGTACCAACAAAATACAAACTATATTAATAATTAAATGCATACAATAAAATAGTAAAAAGCTCAAAATACTATCAGGCTAAAGGGGAGAAAGCCCAAGGAACTGGAGGTAACTATAATAATGAAGTATGTACCTATCAGACAACATACATGAATAATAGGCTCATAAATTACATCAAATACTAAGAGGACGTATACAAATGGGCATAAGTTAGACCTTATAAATCACAGGTAGAAGTGGCAGGGAATGTTATCAACACGTCACTAAAACATCATATAAAGATATCATAGGTTTGGGGTGTGTATGGAAGCTACCACAGAGTTAGCTGCAGGTGTAAGAAAGGGCAATATTTATATACAGTAAAGCAAGCAGTCCATAAACCAATATAGAGCATCCCATAATAGGAACATACCCATCATAAGTAAATCCAAGTGGTAACCTCTGCAAGTCTGGCTCTCCCCTCTCCCCTACAAATATCACTGCGGGATTTCCCCTAAACTATCTCGGAGTTCGCACGTGCTCAGTATGAGATGAGTACGCATAAGATCCAAGCGCCGGAGCCATGACGACATGGGCCGTGGCATCCCGTGACAATAAGTTACGTGACCGTGACAACAAGGTAACCAGGGGCGCAGCAGAGAACACACGAGGTAGAAGCTATAAACGTACCCAGGTAATATTAATCGACAAGTGGACTGAATGGGAAAAATGCACCTGATGTTATATCAAAGTTCTAAGTGCCATCAAGGGCATTGCAGCGAAAAGGAAGAAAAAGAAAAGGAGGAGGAATGGAAGGACTTGTTGTGAACAAGTATAATAACGTATCAAAGAAAGAAAAAAGGAAAAAAGAGATGGAATAAAAAGTGTGAGAGGTAAAAGTGAATATGTGTATATCCATGTGAAAAAAAAATATAAAAAAATAAAAATATAAAATAGAAAGTAATAATAAATGAAAAAATGAAAATAACAAAGAAAATAACAATAAAGTAATGAAAGAAATAAAGAGGCACGTAGCTATATGTGATGAGGATTACCAAGGAGGCTGGACAAGGCATGTAGGGTGACTATCAACCGATGTTCATCAGATCAAATACATGGTGGATCGGTAGGGACTAAAAGAGAACTGAATACCAAAATTAAAACCAAGACAATAAACAACAAAAAAGACAAAAAGGACATAAAAAGTAACTCGTGCAAAACACTAAACCCAACACCTCACAGAGTTACTAAGGAGCGAGCAATATAGAAGAATCTACAAGAACACACCATAATTAAGCGACTCGTTGAGGGCCCTGAGGAGATAGCGTTCCCAGGGCCCAAACCCACCGAGCTTCAGAGTGCGCAAGGAGGCACTTCATGTTTCCGTCCGCACTCCTGAGATGGCCTTTTTCTAAAATTTAACTTTTAATATTCCATACGTAAAAATGGGTAAATATAGTACAAACAAAACAAAGTGAGAGTGAAGACACAAAAAGTGTTTTAAAATCCCATAATTTGAGAGTTAAGTTGATTAGTTAAGGCACATCTTAATTGCACTAGTGAAAACGTAATATATTGTATCCGATGTATTACATGTATAAAAGATTACATCGGATGTACCACCCGTAAGTTGAAAATTCGTATAGCTGAACATCTGAGAGATAACACTAAACTAGGGGTTGAAAATGCATCAGGAGCAGCTCAGCATTTTGCGTCAATTCACAAGGGCAGTTTAGATTCTTTGCGTTTTTTCGCATTGGAGAAGGTTATAGAATTAGTTAGGGGAGGCAATAATAAAAAAGTTCTATTGGAGAAGGAGGCTTTCTATATTTTTAAATTTAATAGTCGGAACCCCCATGGACTGAATTTAAGATCAGATCTAATGTTTATTCATTGAATGCATTGCAATTGTTATATTCTATTACCTTTATTGAACTTAAGGACTGGTATGTTCATTTTTATGTACCGTAATTTCATATTCTATTATCCTTATGTAATCTAAGGACTTGTGCAGCAATAACAAGGCATCATGAGTATGAAGTTCAATTATTAGATGCCGTTATATTTAGCTTAGGTTATGTCCTAATATAAGTGTATAAGATCGGTAAAGGATATATTTTATTGGTCAATCTGGATCATGTGACCCAGACAACCAATGAATGGAGATGTCTTTTCATTGGCTTGTGGGTATCACGTGACCGCTCCATTCATGAAAAAGAGACTATAGAGGATTACGAGAACATGACGGAGAAGTTGTACCCGTGTGTAATAAGTTCATAAAGATATAAGATCTATAGTTTAATACCGGTTGCATATGCTTAGGTTAGAGTACTATATAAAAATTGTTAAGGATGAATCAATTTTGGGCATTTCGGTTTAGGTAGATGCTGGGTGTAGTATTTGATAATGACTGATTAGTATATAGATATGGTTCAGGTGCATACAAGGATTTAGCTGTGTATTTAAAACCTAGTAGGTTAGTAAGATGGAAGGCTATGACTAAGGGGTAAAGCATACCCAGAAACGCGTCAGCCAACTCTCAAATTATGGGATTTTAAAACACTTTTTGTGTCTTCACTCTCACTTTGTTTTGTTTGTACTATATTTACCCATTTTTACGTATGGAATATTAAAAGTTAAATTTTAGAAAAAGGCCATCTCAGGAGTGCGGACTGGATCATTTTTTGTATTTCACGCATTGTTGATTGTCTCAGGAGTCCGGGATCTTTCTGGCTGTGCACCCTGAAGATTGGACGAACATATGAAGATTCGGTGAGCCACTACTTTATTTCTATTTTTTACTCTAACTTCATGTTTCCGCCTCTGATAGATGATGGGATAAGGTCCATACCTCGGACATGAAAGCCAGTAGTGTCACTGTTATGACAAAGTGCAAAGTGTTTAGCAATGGGTTTCGAGGAGTCAAGAAACTCCTGATCCATATCTAATGTAGCTCAAATGTCACGCACATGTTTCCGTACTCTTACCTTTAACTCCCTTGATGTCAGTCCGATATAAATCAGGGAGCACGGGCAGGTGGCATAGTATATACCGTATCTTGAAGTACAAGTTATGTGTTGACGAATTTGGAATGTTCTATTCCCATCAGATGATATAAAGTGAGTAGCCCTCAGAATGTTAGGGCACGTAACAAACTTATTGCATGGGAAGCAACCCCATTTGGGACCAGATGAGCCAAACAAACCGGATTTCTTTGGGTCATATAGACTCCTAACCAGACAATCACGTACATTTTTACCTCTGCGAGCAGCAATGCTCGCAGAGGGTGTGATAAATTGTTCTATCCCTGGGTCACCCTGAAGAATAGGCCAAAACTTATTTAGTGAGTTACGCATTAATTGCCAATGGGAATGATAGGTAGTTATGAAACGTACCGTATTTTCTGCTTTTCTTATCATAGAGTCTCCAGGGTGAATCAGGGATTGTCTTGATGTGGATTTAGCACAGTTGTATGCTCTATTGATAGTGCGCCCTGACGGCAACTGTGTCTTGTCATCATCACTGAGGCCGAGAAACGCTGGTTGTGGGTCCACACCCACAAAATCGGCAGGAGATGGCGGATGCTCCAGTGTTTGAGCATCAGGACAGAGAAGTTCGTCTGTTAGCTCCTTGGATTCATGAAGTGGTTAGAGTCGAGGAGTGTAAAAGGACCCAAAAACAACTCCTGGGAGGGGGCAAGGGTGGGATGACTCTGCTGGGAAGATTGGGCACCCTGCACCCTGCTTATCGTTGCCATCAAGCCAGGGATTGTGGATGAGCACAGTGCTGGCTGCCCCTCATCAGTAGGTATTGGATCTGCAGTAGCTTGACCTCGGCCAGGGCCCCCAGCTGGATTTCCTGATCATCAGAACAAAGAAATTATTCTGGTAGTTCCTGGGAGGGGGTAAGGGTAGGAAGACTACTGGGAAGATTGGGCATGTTGGGAGGAAGGAGGGGCAGACTCTTGGGTATGAGCACGACTGGAGGTAGTAGTTGACTGGCTGGTGGAAAAGCCGCTGGAAGCATTATCCGCTAGCCCTTGTAACACCTGTTCCTGGTGCTCGGGCCTGGTCTGCGTTGTACCCTGCACCCTGCTTAACGCAGCTGTCAAGTCAAGAATTGTGATGAGCGCATGCTAATGTTTCTTTAGGTTTAAATTTGTGTTTCTGTCCATATTAATGTAGAGGAAAGATGGTTTCCAAGTATTTTTCCACTTTCTATAGAGGTTCTATTGAGTTTGAAAAGTGTCTAGTTGATAGGCTGTGATAATGGGGTAATCCTGGGACTTGGGCGTGTTAGATGCACCCAGGCATGTTTTCCCTGCTGTCCCAGTTGCATTCCAGAGGTGTTGGCATAATTTCTTGGGGTGCCATTGAGGACTTGGTGATTCTCCTTTGTCGAATTGTGGTTTCCCCTGAAACTAGCATTTTTCCCCCTATATCGAATATTTCACTACTCGCTCATCTCTAGTAACAATATAACTTGAAAATCTTGAATACTCTATTTGAGAATGTGCAATTCAATGAGACTAAGACCATTCCATCATTTTCCTTTACCAAAAGTAAATCGGCTTTATTCGATCTGGGCATGTGCTAAGGGTAGTGGAGTCTCACTACTCAAATATACTACTATACCAGGGGTCGGCAACCCCTGGCACGCGTGCCAAGAGTGACACGCGAGGCATATTTTTCTGGCACGCCAGGTAGCCCGCAACCTTCATGCACTAAATTGAGAGAGAGCGTTCCTTCAGAAGCTCTGCTAAAGCCGAGGTGTAGGACACACCCCCTTCTCTCACTGCCCACCAATCAGAGGTGAGCCTCTCAGCCTCTCACTGTACAGGATAAGGGCTCCATGGACCCTGCTGCTACACATGAAGAGCTCCTGCCGTCTGCAGCCCTGAGGAGGAGAGGAAGCTCCGGGGAGCAAAGTGAAAGTAAAAACACCAGGTACATGTGTCTTACTAACTATTCTTATTACTGTCAGGCATTTGGGGTTATTACTTTAGTTTTAGGAATAACCCCCATCATGTCCCTCACATTAACCCCTGTGTGGCTCACATAAGGGTGATTGATATGTGAGACATATGGAGGTACTAATAAAGGACCTATATAATGAAGATATTCACTTATTACCTCCATATGTCTCACATATCAGTGTCCCTTATGTAAAGCACACAGGGGGTTAATGTGAGGGACATGATGGGGTTAACTGCTATTAATATGAGGCCCATGGAGTTACTAAGCTGTAATGCACATGACCAGACTTTTTATCCACAACTTTGGATAAGAGTACAGACCTATACATTTCAATTGACCCATATATACTGCCATTTTTTGTGGCTGTGTATCTGGGCCAAAATGAAGAGCTAAAAATTATGGAGCAGGTCCTATATCTGTCTTATACATTCCCTATATCTGTCTGCATTTTCCGCCTTGTCAATTCATTTTTAACATATAGGTCAGTGAAAACCACATCCATGCCATTTGTGTGCAGGAGGTGTAAGGCTGAGGCCCCACGTTGCAGAAACGTAGCGTTTTTGTTGTAGATTTTGATGCAATTTATTTCAACCAAAGCTAAAAATGGCTACAGAAGGAATGGAAAATATATAGGAAGCTTCTTATACGTCTCCCTTCTGCTCAATCCACTCCTGGCGTTTGCTAGGTTCACACTAGCGTTCAATCTCCGTTCTCAGCTTTATGCATGCAGAAGACGGAAAGCTGTTAGACCGGGTCCAGCCGTGAGCAGCGGTGAGTGTTTTATGCTCTCCGCCGCGAAACCGGTTTTTAAAATTGGACACAGAGTACTGCATGTCCGACTCTGTGTCCAATTTTAAAAAAACGGTTTCGCGGCGGAGAGCATAAAACGCTCACCAACGCTCACGGCCGGACATCTTTCATACCCATTCAAATGAATGGGTGAGAAAGACTCCTGCAGGTTTCCGTCTCCTGCCTCTGTTTTGTGCAGGAAACGGAAACCTGCAGAACGAAGACCGGGCGCAGATGTGAACGAGCCCTTAGGCTCAGAAAAACGCAGCAAAATATTCAACAAAAAAGCTGTGTTCCCACAACGTGGGGGCCTCAGCCTTAGGCTAAAGCCCCACGTTGCAGAAACAGCTTTTTTTTGTTGTTGCAGATTTTGCTGTGTTTTTTGAGCCGAAGCCAGGAGTGGATTGAGCAGAAGGGAGACATATAAGAAGATTCCTATATATTTCCCGTTCCTTTTCTAGCCATTCTTGGCTTTGACAGAAAAAAAAACGCAGCTAAATCTGCAACAAAAAAAGCTGCATTTTTGTAATGTGGGGCCTCAGCCTTAGTGTGATTCTATTGGGTGGTGACACTGTAACTAGATGCAATTATAGCCAGTTCCTGGGCACCAGTGCGGTCACTTTGGTGTAAGTGTGACACCCATTAATTCCTGGCGAGAGTTTTGCGGTTACTGAACCGCCAGGAACTAAAAGTGACTGAAATTAATCTGTGTTTCACTTACAGAAAACTGAAGGGCTAAGGGACTGGATGGAGCATCCAAGTACATTGTGTGTCAGTGCTTTACAGGTATGACCTCACTCTGCTCCCAGTCACATACATTACCTCTAATTGTGGGTTACATATGTTATATTGCTTCTAATGGAAAAGAACATGTGTATCCAGGCAAATAGTGGTAAGCGCATGTGGCTTGGAGCGCAGTATGACAGTACCTCTATGTTGTGGTTTGTGCTATATGACTTTAGTGTAGGTGTCGTCAGCTTTACAATTATTGACCAGCACTCCGAGGACCTCATCAATTTTTTTATTTAAATCGGCACGCCGAACAAAAAAGGTTGCCTACCCCTGTACTATACTAATATACTACTGGTTGAGAAGGAATCACATGACCATTAGGTGCAGTCACATGTTCAGGAGGAAAGGAGGCCCAGCTATTATGATGTCATAGATGGGCGTCCCACACGTTTGTATAGTGTGGGAATCATTAAATGTGTATAATGTAGTATTTTTTACATATATACTGTCTACCAATAAGTATTTGGACACCTGTGGTAGAATAGAAAACGACATTTCTTCATATTTAATATTAGCTAGATTCTCCATGAGTGGCAATTCCAACCTCTATTCCAGCCTCAACCCTCCAGGGCATGCTTTCCACAAGTCCTTGTATGACGGCTAGTGGTATTTCATTCCATTCGGCCTGGAGAAGACAGGTAAGTTCTTTCATCGATTTTGGATGGCTGCAGTTTTGGGGGTCTGCCGACTTGGGGCACGTTCTGACAATCACCATTCACTTTCCACTTCGTAATCACATAGGACACTGTTGATTTTGGGTAATTCAGTTCACTTGTTATGTTCCTTAAGGATCGATTAATTCTGTGGTACTCCACAATTACCCCTATCTCGAAATCAGACAACTCTGCATTTCGTGGCATCTTGCATGCGACTAATACCAATGCTGTTTCCTACATGATAATGGTGGAAAGAGTGATGTACATCACGACTGCAGGTATCTTCATTTGCATGGATCTCCAAATACTTATTGGTGGACAGTGTACAATCATGTAACATATACAGTTACATATACAGTCATGGCCGTAAGTACCTAAAATTACTGTTGGGAGAAGGTATCATGCAAATAGGAAAGACCTGAAGCAGTTTGTAGAGCAGTTTGCAAAAGAGTGGTCTAAATTCCCAGGTGCGAGGTGTAAAAAGAATGTTGATGGTTATAGGAAGTGATTGATTTCAGCTTTTTTTTACAAAGGGTGCGTAACCAATTTTAAGTTGTGGGTGCCAATAATTTTATTTGGCCCATTTCTGGTGTATTGCATTAAATTATATCATTTTAGCTTTTTTCCCTCTGTTTTTTTGTGTTGTTCCAATTTATACAAAAGAAAAAAACGTGTATAACAAAACATGTGATTACAATGATATCCTGGGTGAAATACTTCCTTTTCTAGAAAAAAAAAATCATGGGTGCGAATACTCTCGGCTATGACTGTATATAATTATATAAATAGTGGCACAAACAGCAAATGCAGTATAAATAATATGAAACAAGTTTTGCTGTGTCTACCAGGATGCCACATTAAAATATAAAACTACAGAGCTCTATAGACATAAATAGTTGACATACCTAAAACAATGTACATGTACAATTTCCTTGGGTTCCTAACTTCGGTCATGATAGTGTGAAAAAAACCATTAATTTTATACACTCAAGCAATATGGTGGGCTCAAGGGTGGTCCTTCTTTTTTCCCATAGGGATGACAAACCTTTGTTCATTCACAATGCCACATGCCCTTTGTTAAATAACTATTAGGAGGCTGAGGGCCTTTGGAGTGCAGGGGACACTTCTTAGGGCCTTTTTCAACTCTGTGGTTACTTCAGCCATCTTCTTTGGTGTGGCCTGCTGGGGGAGTAGCATACCAGCCAGGGACAGAAATAAACTTGACAGGCTGATTAGAAGGGGCAGCTCTGTCCTGGGGAGCCCCCAACACCCAGTACAGGTGGTGGGTGACAGAAGGATATTGTCTGTAGTGAGCTCCATGCTGGAAAATAAATCCCACCCCATGTATGAGACCTTGACGGCACTTGGGAGCACTGTCAGTAACTGCTTCACCTCAAGTGTTTGAAGGAGCGCTATTGGAGGTCCTTCCTCCCAGCCGCGGTCAGGCTACGTAATCTACATCAGGCCAAGCGAAGAGCTGTCCGCACAGAGAACTAAATGATTCTGAAGTCTTCTTTTCTTTTTTCTTTTGCTGCTATGACTCCTAGTATTATCCTTATACTCGAGTATCTCAGTTCAGGCAGAGCAAGGGAGAACAGAAGAGTTATATAGAAACTGGAGGAGTGGCTTTAGACAAAGGCACCTCTACTTCCTCCTGCTCCTTCAAATTTCGAATTTATTTATTTTTTTTTAAATTTCAATTTTTTGGTCATGCTGTCTCTATAGAGCTGAATTATCTATTCCAAGAGATAACTTCAGACTCTGCAAAATGGCACTTCTTACTCTTCAAGATGAAGCTCTCAGAAGGCTAGCAATGTATATATTTCCTGGCTCAGGACTGTAGCAATACACTTTAACTATGTGTTCCTATTACTCAGCCAAACTTAGAACACATCTACACAGCATTGCTACTACACAAAGACCAGCTGTAATATCTCTTTTTTCTATACTTTTTTTGTATACCGATTTAACCCTTTTATTGCTTTCCCCTGAGGATACAAGAGAAGACTAATGAAAAAAAACACCAACTAGGGACAGAAGTAACAATCAGCAGGTGACTTCAAGCGTAACTACTGCCAGTACAGGGAGGGGGAAGTGTCAAGGAATCACCAGACTGGAAGATTATGTCAGATGACGTTACAGGGAGGCCGGAGGCGTGCTGTACATGCGCAGGTCGCTCCAGCAACCAGGAGGAGTGGAGTGTGTGCAGGACGCCTTCCAAAGCAGGGAAAAGAAAAAAACCTCCCAAAGTTTCTTTCAAAGAAGGATAGGGAGAGAGCTGAAGCAAGCACAGAAGCAAGGCTAAGGCATCCAGGGCACAGATCTCATGAAGAGGACACAGACTGAGCAGTAATGAGGAGGGGGTAAGTTTAAAAAAAGCTCAATATGAGGAAGGAACACCTTCCCCCCAACTGTTCCACCAACACAAAACAGAAAAAAAAAAACATAGTTGGGAAGGGGGGGGGGGGGGGTGTCTTCCTTCCTTATAATGAGCGGAGGAGGGTCTTATTATTAACTATTTACAGGCCTTTAGCAAAAATTCTGTTCTGTCCTACCAGCACACAGGGGCAGGAATACCCCACTATTGTGCTGCTGTGGGACGTAAGGAAAACATGTGGTAGGTATTACTGCTATTAAAAAACACAGGTAATTCTTTACAAACACAACATTGTGTAAACCCAGCCTCACATGTTAGATGTTAAAGAGGACCTTTCACCACTTTTGGGCACATGCAGTGTTATATACTGCCGGAAAGCTGACAGTGCGCTGAGTTCAGCGCACTGTCGGCTTTCCCGATCCGTGCCCGGTGTAAAGAGCTTACGGTGCCGGTACCGTAGTGCTCTATGGTCAGAAGGGCGTTTCTGACCATTAGCCAGGAATGTCCTTCTGCCTCGCGGCGCCTATCGCGCTGTGCTGTGGAGCGGAGAGGAACGCCCCCTTGCATTGCATTACAAATAAGGCATATAGAGAAAGGTTCACACGTGAAGTTTGGCAGACAGTTCATAGACATGCACGTCCTAGGTCTGTAAGGATTCATCACATTGTCTGCAATGATAATTAACAAAACATTACATTCATTAACTTACCTTATTGCTTGTAGTGATGCTCATGAAGTCTTCTGTTTGTCAGAATAATTTGCACCGCCATATAAGTCAACAAAGAGCCAAGTATTTCTTACACATGTAGCAGTTGTTAAACAAGCCTTCATATCACCTTAACAAATGTTAATTTCATGCTAATGACATTCATTCAATTACTTCGCATGACAGAGCCTATTTTGTAATGCGACATGGTGCAATGAACATTTGTTTAACCTCTTCAGGACATAGCCAATAACCACTTCAGGCTGATGCCCTACGTTGCGGAAATACAGATTTTTTTTTTTGCATATTTTGCTGTGGTTTTTTTTTTTTTTTTTTTTTGAGCCAAAGTCTGGAGTGGATTGAGCAGAAGGGAGAACTTTAAGGCTGAGGCCCCACATTGTGGAAACGCAGCTTTTTTTGTTGCAGATTTTGCTGCGGTTTTTTTTGAGCCAAAGCCAAGAATGGTTACAAAAGGAATAGAAAATATATAGGAAGTTTTTATAGTTCTCTCTTCTGCTCAATCCACTCCTGACTATGGCTCAAAAAAACGCAGGAAAATCAGCACTCGCTGTACTTGGCAACAGCGAGGTTGTTCAAAGTGCTCCAGAAGACAAGGGTTTAAGCACTGGAGCAAGGGGAGAGGCAAGAATGTCCACAGGATGCGTGCACGCTGGCACAGAGCGAGAGCACCAGGGAAGAGAGGGTGTCTCCTGTAGTGGGGACATCAGCGAAGCCGGAGTAAGTACCTGCAAGGGATCAGAGGACTTCGAGGCACTCAAACAAGATAGCCGCTGCCTTGTGGGAGAATGGAGAGGCGCAGGTGCCTGAAGAAGGTAAGTGGTGAGGGCCTTCTGTAGTGGTTGCTCCCTAGCGATGGGGCTCCCTGAGACAGGGTTCCTGGCAAAGTTTTTTGTCCATGGGAAGGGGAAGAAGCTATTTTAATGTGTAGTTTTAGTACCGGCTGGGCAGGAGCTCCCAGAACACGCGTCCGTTCAGTTAGACAGAATAGGCCATGCCCCCCCCCCCCCGTCCCAGTACGTGCCATTTGAGGTGTTTGATAATGATACAAATGTAAATTCATAATTGACAAGGGGTGCACTGAGGAGACACCTCACAAGACTGCATAAACACATTTATGAAATTTATGAATCTTTTCCAGACCCTGGAGGAGATCTGAAGCTAGGAGACTGGGTGCTTACAAAGCATCATGTTAAAAGGCCTTAGATAAAAGGTTTGATGGTTCCCAGAATGTCTTGTTGATGACACCTACTTCAGTTGTCCCTGAAGGGTTTAGGAAGGAAACAGGAGAGGATTTAAAGACAACACATAAGACAACAAAAAAAGGAATTGCCAACAACAAACCATACACAAAGCTGAAGAAGACCTGCTTAAACCTCCGAAGGCTGGAATATAAAGGAAAATATTGTTAAGTAATGATATTTCTTCCTTGTTAGAACCTTCACTATCAGAGAAAGATAAGAAGATCTGTGAAAAGTATAATCTATTGGCCAGTGGGGATAGGAGCGTGAGGGTTGTAGCTCAAACTCACAAAATGCTTGAGTTATAAATGCCCTCACCTCAGGTGATGAATGGCCTGGAGGCCCTAATTTAGAGGAGCTGACCAAATGTAGTCACTAGGATGATAGCAAATAATGTCATATGAGGATGAAAATGTAGAAATTGACATTAGCCTTTGCAAAACAGTTTTTTTTTTTTTTTTTAAATATTGAGGTCTATAGAAGGCGGATTACAAACAGATTACAATGGATAGTTGGATAGTCATCTATTTGACTATCACCCTATTTTTTGACAGACACCAATTGACTATTTATCTAAAAAGACCAATTTGGGTATCTGCTGTGTAACCATTTGGAAACCTTTTTGTACCAAACCATTTTTTATTTTTAAACGGTTTGCAAGTTGACAGATACCAGACGCATGTGTGAACGAAGCATTATCTGCCAGTTGCTGTAGTGTGTCTGGAAAATGCTTAAACAACAATTCCATTACTGTGGATGCAATTCCATTTTAATAAGTTTCTGCCATATTTTGAGCTTCCTAGCCATTGACACACAAACACATGTCAGGGTGGTCTCAATGGGGCTACTTAAGCATATTGGATGATAGTCAAATTTAAAGATAAAGACTCAAGTCAATGATGCATTCAACACAGAAACAAATTGAACCTGGGTCGAAGCATAGCTTTATTGTGTTCGTTACACATTCTTATACCCACTAAAGTGGGCGTAAATATACAATTAAACATTAATCATTTGAATAAACAGTTTTAGTATCCAATGACAATTTCCCAAAAAGGTAAATTCCCATCACATGATAGCTGAAGTCATCTTGCTACGTGCCCAGTCAAAGTCCCAATTACTACTTAGTATTATTTTTTTCCATCAACTTTATCTAAGTCATAATAACTTTACTTTGCCAGTTTATTATTCTGTTATGCTGCGAATATTGATTAAGAAATGAAGACAGGTCTAGATGACCTAGGTCAAACAGGTCAAGAGTAGAGATGAGCGAACAGTGTTCTATCGAACTCATGTTCGATCGGATATTAGGCTGTTCGGCATGTTCGAATCGAATCGAACACCGCGTGGTAAAGTGCGCCATTACTCGATTCCCCTCCCACCTTCCCTGGCGCCTTTTTTGCTCCAATAACAGCGCAGGGTAGGTGGGACAGGAACTACGACACCGGTGACGTTGAGAAAAGTAGGCAAAACCCATTGGCTGCCGAAAACATGTGACCTCTAATTTAAAAGAACAGCGCCGCCCAGGTTTGCGTCATTCTGAGCTTGCAATTCACCGAGGACGGAGGTTTCCGTCCAGCTAGCTAGGGCTTAGATTCTGGGTAGGCAGGGACAGGCTAGGATAGGAAGGAGAAGACAACCAACAGCTCTTATAAGAGCTAAATTCCAGGGAGAAGCTTGTCAGTGTAACGTGGCACTGACGGGCTCAATCGCCGCAACCCAGCTTTCCCAGGATCCTGAATGGAATACACTGTCAGTGTATTCCCGTATACCCGATATATACCCCCGATACCCGTTCCAACGGTGTGCCCCCCCACCTTCACCCCAGAAATACCCTGCAAGTCCCCTAGCAATAGAATTGGGGCTATATACACCCACTATTTTTGCTACTGCCATATAGTGCCATTGTCTGACTGGGAATTCAAAGAATATATTGGGGTTACGTGCACCCACAATTTTTACTACTGGTATACAGTGCCAGTTTCTGACTGGGAATTCAAAGAATATATTGGGGTTATAAATACCCTCATTTCTTGCTACTGCCATATAGTGCCAGTTTCTGACTGGTAATTCAAAGAATATATTGGGGTTATAAATACCCTCATTTCTTGCTACTGGTATATAGTGCCATTGTCTGACTGGGAATTCAAAGAATATATTGGGGTTACGTGCACCCACAATTTTTACTACTGGTATACAGTGCCAGTTTCTGACTGGGAATTCAAAGAATATATTGGGGTTACAAATACCCTCATTTCTTGCTACTGCCATATAGTGCCAGTTTCTGACTGGTAATTCAAAGAATATATTGGGGTTACGTGCACCCACAATTTTTACTACTGGTATACAGTGACATTGTCTGACTGGGAATTCAAAGAATATATTGGGGTTATAAATACCCTCATTTCTTGCTACTGCCATATAGTGCCAGTTTCTGACTGGGAATTCAAAGAATATATTGGAGTTACGTGCACCCACAATTTTTACTACTGGTATACAGTGCCATTGTCTGACTGGGAATTCAAAGAATATATTGGGGTTATAAATACCCTCATTTCTTGCTACTGGTATATAGTGCCATTGTCTGACTGGGAATTCAAAGAATATATTGGGGTTACGTGCACCCACAATTTTTACTACTGGTATACAGTGCCAGTTTCTGACTGGGAATTCAAAGAATATATTGGGGTTACAAATACCCTCATTTCTTGCTACTGCCATATAGTGCCAGTTTCTGACTGGTAATTCAAAGAATATATTGGGGTTATAAATACCCTCATTTCTTGCTACTGGTATATAGTGCCATTGTCTGACTGGGAATTCAAAGAATATATTGGGGTTACGTGCACCCACAATTTTTACTACTGGTATACAGTGCCAGTTTCTGACTGGGAATTCAAAGAATATATTGGGGTTACAAATACCCTCATTTCTTGCTACTGCCATATAGTGCCAGTTTCTGACTGGGAATTCAAAGAATATATTGGGGTTATAAATACCCTCATTTCTTGCTACTGGTATATAGTGCCATTGTCTGACTGGGAATTCAAAGAATATATTGGGGTTACGTGCACCCACAATTTTTACTACTGGTATACAGTGCCAGTTTCTGACTGGGAATTCAAAGAATATATTGGGGTTACAAATACCCTCATTTCTTGCTACTGCCATATAGTGCCAGTTTCTGACTGGTAATTCAAAGAATATATTGGGGTTACGTGCACCCACAATTTTTACTACTGGTATACAGTGCCATTGTCTGACTGGGAATTCAAAGAATATATTGGGGTTATAAATACCCTCATTTCTTGCTACTGCCATATAGTGCCAGTTTCTGACTGGGAATTCAAAGAATATATTGGGGTTATAAATACCCTCATTTCTTGCTACTGGTATATAGTGCCATTGTCTGACTGGGAATTCAAAGAATATATTGGGGTTACGTGCACCCACAATTTTTACTACTGGTATACAGTGCCAGTTTCTGACTGGGAATTCAAAGAATATATTGGGGTTACAAATACCCTCATTTCTTGCTACTGCCATATAGTGCCAGTTTCTGACTGGTAATTCAAAGAATATATTGGGGTTACGTGCACCCACAATTTTTACTACTGGTATACAGTGCCATTGTCTGACTGGGAATTCAAAGAATATATTGGGGTTATAAATACCCTCATTTCTTGCTACTGCCATATAGTGCCAGTTTCTGACTGGGAATTCAAAGATTATATTGGGGTTACGTGCACCCACAATTTTTACTACTGGTATACAGTGCCATTGTCTGACTGGGAATTCAAAGAATATATTGGGGTTATAAATACCCTCATTTCTTGCTACTGGTATATAGTGCCATTGTCTGACTGGGAATTCAAAGAATATATTGGGGTTACGTGCACCCACAATTTTTACTACTGGTATACAGTGCCAGTTTCTGACTGGGAATTCAAAGAATATATTGGGGTTACAAATACCCTCATTTCTTGCTACTGCCATATAGTGCCAGTTTCTGACTGGTAATTCAAAGAATATATTGGGGTTACGTGCACCCACAATTTTTACTACTGGTATACAGTGCCATTGTCTGACTGGGAATTCAAAGAATATATTGGGGTTATAAATACCCTCATTTCTTGCTACTGCCATATAGTGCCAGTTTCTGACTGGTAATTCAAAGAATATATTGGGGTTATAAATACCCTCATTTCTTGCTACTGGTATATAGTGCCATTGTCTGACTGGGAATTCAAAGAATATATTGGGGTTACGTACACCCACAATTTTTGCTACTGGTACCCACCATCTCTCAGACATTGGAGCGGCGGCAGAAATACACTGCTAACCACCCACACGCGCAAGCCTTGAACGCCAACATCGCTAAACTGCTGGCCCAGGAGATGTTGGCGTTCCGGCTTGTTGAAACTCCCGCCTTCCTGGACCTGATGGCAACTGCGGCACCTCGCTATGCCGTCCCTAGCCGTCACTACTTCTCCCGGTGTGCCGTCCCCGCCTTGCACCAGCACGTGTCACTCAACATCAGACGGGCCCTTAGTTCCGCGCTTTGCAGAAAGGTCCACTTGACCACCGACGCGTGGACAAGTGCATGCGGACAGGGACGCTACATTTCACTGACGGCACACTGGGTGAATGTAGTTGAGGCTGGGACTGCTTCCCAAACTGGCCCGGTGTACCTCGTCTCCCCGCCTAACATTCCTGGCAGGGACACGAGAAGAACACCCCCCTCCTCCTCCTCCTCTACCGCCTCCTCCTCCGCCACCGCCTCCTCCTCCGCCACCGCCTCCTCCTCCGCTGTTAGATTGACCCCAGCTACGAGTTGGAAACGTTGCAGCACTGGCGTTGGTAGACGTCAGCAGGCTGTGCTGAAGCTGATCAGCTTGGGGGACAGACAGCACACTGCCTCCGAGGTGAGGGATGCCCTCCTCGATGAGACGGCAATATGGTTTGAGCCGCTGCACCTGGGCCCAGGCATGGTCGTTTGTGATAACGGCCGGAACCTGGTAGCAGCTCTGGAGCTTGCCGGACTCCAACATGTTCCATGCCTGGCCCACGTCTTCAACCTAGTGGTGCAACGTTTCCTAAAGAGCTACCCCAATGTTCCAGAGCTACTGGTGAAAGTGCGGCGCATGTGCGCCCACTTTCGCAAGTCGACAGTAGCCGCTGCTAGCTTAAAATCTCTCCAGCAACGCCTGCATGTGCCACAACACCGGCTTTTGTGCGACGTCCCCACACGCTGGAACTCAACGTTTCAGATGTTGAATAGAGTGGTTGAGCAGCAGAGACCTTTGATGGAATAACAGCTACAAAACCCTAGGGTGCCACAAAGTCAGCTGCCTCAGTTTCTCATCCATGAGTGGCCATGGATGAGAGACCTTTGTGACATCCTACGGGTGTTTGAGGAGTCCACAAGGAGGGTGAGCTCTGAGGATGCGATGGTGAGCCTTACAATCCCGCTCTTGTGTGTTCTGAGAGAATCCCTGATTGACATCAGGGATAACTCAGATCACACAGAGGAGTCAGGGATAGCATCCGATCCGTCACAGCTGGAGGTTAGGTCCACACATCTGTCCGCTTCATCGCGTTTAATGGAGGAGGAGGAGGAGGAGGAGGAGGAAGAAGAGTTGTCCGATGATGTGATGGTGATACAGGAGGCTTCCGGGCAACTTCGAATCGTCCCATTGTTGCAGCGCGGATGGGTAGACATGGAGGATGAGGAGGAAATGGAGATTGAACTTTCCGGTGGGGCCAGAGGAGTCATGCCAACTAACACTGTGGCAGACATGGCTGAGTTCATGTTGGGGTGCTTTACAACCGACAAGCGTATTGTCAAAATCATGGAGGACAACCAGTACTGGATCTTTGCTATCCTTGACCCCCGGTATAAAAACAACATCTCGTCTTTTATTCCGGTAGAGGGGAGGGCCAATCGCATCAATGCTTGCCACAGGCAATTGGTGCAGAATATGATGGAGATGTTTCCAGCATGTGACGTTGGCGGCAGGGAGGACAGTTCCTCCAGTAGGCGACCAAGTTCTCACCGGTCCACACAAACGAGGGGCACACTGTCTAAGGTCTGGGACACCTTGATGGCACCCCCTCGCCAAAGTGCCGCCACAGAGGGTCCTAGTGTCACCAGGCGTGAGAAGTATAGGCGCATGTTGCGGGAATACCTTTCCGACCACAGCCCTGTCCTCTCCGACCCCTCTGCGCCCTACACGTATTGGGTGTCGAAGTTGGACCTGTGGCTTGAACTTGCCCTATATGCCTTGGAGGTGCTGTCCTGTCCTGCCGCCAGCGTCCTATCTGAGAGGGTGTTCAGTGCAGCCGGTGGCATCATCACTGACAAGCGCACCCGTCTGTCAGCTGAGAGTGCCGACCGGCTCACTTTGATAAAAATGAACCACCACTGGATAGAGCCTTCATTTTTGTGCCCACCTGTGTAAAGCACCCCAACATGAAACTCCATGTCTGTACTCAACCTCTCCAATTCCTCCGCATCCTCATACTCATCCACCATAAGCGTTGCACAATTCTGCTAATACTAGGCTCTCTCCAACATGATTTCCCCCAACTCTGCTGGTTAGAGGCTCCCTCCACCCTGATTTCCACCAACTCTGCTGGTTAGAGGCTCCCTCCACCCTGCTTTCCCACAACTCTGCTGGTTAGAGGCTCCCTCCACCATGAATTTACCCAAACTGGGCTGGTTAGAGGCTCCCTCCACCATGAATTGGTCCAAACTGGGGTTATTAGAGGCTCCCTCCACCATGAATTTGCCAAAACTGGGCTGTTTAGAGGCTCCCTCCACCATGAATTGGTCCAAATTGGGGTTTTTAGAGGCTCCCTCCACCATGAATTTGCCCAAACTGGGCTGGTTAGAGGCTCCCTCCACCATGAATTGGTCCAAACTGGGCTGGTTAGAGGCTCCCTCCACCATGAATTGGTCCAAATTGGGGTTTTTAGAGGCTCCCTCCACCATGAATTGGTCCAAACTGGGCTGTTTAGAGGCTCCCTCCACCATGAATTGGTCCAAACTGGGGTTTTTAGAGGCTCCCTCCACCATGAATTGGTCCAAACTGGGCTGGTTAGAGGCTCCCTCCACCATGAATTGGTCCAAACTGGGTTTTTTAGAGGCTCCCTCCACCATGAATTGGTCCAAACTGGGGTTTTTAGAGGCTCCCTCCACCATGAATTGGTCCAAACTGGGGTTTTTAGAGGCTCCCTCCACCATGAATTGGTCCAAACTGGGGTTTTTAGAGGCTCCCTCCACCATGAATTTGCCCAAACTGGGCTGTTTAGAGGCTCCCTCCACCATGAATTGGTCCAAACTGGGTTTTTTAGAGGCTCCCTCCACCATGAATTGGTCCAAACTGGGATTTTTAGAGGCTCCCTCCACCATGAATTGGTCCAAACTGGGGTTTTTAGAGGCTCCCTCCACCATGAATTTGCCCAAACTGGGCTGTTTAGAGGCTCCCTCCACCATGAATTGGTCCAAATTGGGGTTTTTAGAGGCTCCCTCCACCATGAATTGGTCCAAACTGGGGTTTTTAGAGGCTCCCTCCACCATGAATTTGCCCAAACTGGGCTGTTTAGAGGCTCCCTCCAGCATGAATTGGTCCAAACTGGGGTTTTTAGAGGCTCCCTCCACCATGAATTGGTCCAAACGGGGGTTTTTAGAGGCTCCCTCCACCATGAATTGGTCCAAACTGGGGTTTTTAGAGGCTCCCTCCACCATGAATTGGTCCAAACTGGGCTGGTTAGAGGCTCCCTCCACCATGAATTTGCCCAAACTGGGCTGTTTAGAGGCTCCCTCCACCATGAATTGGTCCAAACTGGGCTGGTTAGAGGCTCCCTCCACCATGAATTGGTCCAAACTGGGTTTTTTAGAGGCTCCCTCCACCATGAATTGGTCCAAACTGGGGTTTTTAGAGGCTCCCTCCACCATGAATTGGTCCAAACTGGGGTTTTTAGAGGCTCCCTCCACCATGAATTGGTCCAAACTGGGGTTTTTAGAGGCTCCCTCCACCATGAATTTGCCCAAACTGGGCTGTTTAGAGGCTCCCTCCACCATGAATTGGTCCAAATTGGGGTTTTTAGAGGCTCCCTCCACCATGAATTTGCCCAAACTGGGCTGGTTAGAGGCTCCCTCCACCATGAATTGGTCCAAACTGGGCTGGTTAGAGGCTCCCTCCACCATGAATTGGTCCAAATTGGGGTTTTTAGAGGCTCCCTCCACCATGAATTGGTCCAAACTGGGCTGTTTAGAGGCTCCCTCCACCATGAATTTGCCCAAACTGGGCTGGTTAGAGGCTCCCTCCACCATGAATTTGCCCAAACTGGGCTGTTTAGAGGCTCCCTCCACCATGAATTGGTCCAAACTGGGTTTTTTAGAGGCTCCCTCCACCATGAATTGGTCCAAACTGGGGTTTTTAGAGGCTCCCTCCACCATGAATTTGCCCAAACTGGGCTGTTTAGAGGCTCCCTCCACCATGAATTGGTCCAAATTGGGGTTTTTAGAGGCTCCCTCCACCATGAATTTGCCCAAACTGGGCTGGTTAGAGGCTCCCTCCACCATGAATTGGTCCAAACTGGGCTGGTTAGAGGCTCCCTCCACCATGAATTGGTCCAAATTGGGGTTTTTAGAGGCTCCCTCCACCATGAATTGGTCCAAACTGGGCTGTTTAGAGGCTCCCTCCACCATGAATTGGTCCAAACTGGGGTTTTTAGAGGCTCCCTCCACCATGAATTGGTCCAAACTGGGCTGGTTAGAGGCTCCCTCCACCATGAATTGGTCCAAACTGGGTTTTTTAGAGGCTCCCTCCACCATGAATTGGTCCAAACTGGGGTTTTTAGATGCTCCCTCCACCATGAATTTGCCCAAACTGGGCTGTTTAGAGGCTCCCTCCACCATGAATTGGTCCAAATTGGGGTTTTTAGAGGCTCCCTCCACCATGAATTTGCCCAAACTGGGCTGGTTAGAGGCTCCCTCCACCATGAATTGGTCCAAACTGGGCTGGTTAGAGGCTCCCTCCACCATGAATTGGTCCAAATTGGGGTTTTTAGAGGCTCCCTCCACCATGAATTGGTCCAAACTGGGCTGTTTAGAGGCTCCCTCCACCATGAATTGGTCCAAACTGGGGTTTTTAGAGGCTCCCTCCACCATGAATTGGTCCAAACTGGGCTGGTTAGAGGCTCCCTCCACCATGAATTGGTCCAAACTGGGTTTTTTAGAGGCTCCCTCCACCATGAATTGGTCCAAACTGGGGTTTTTAGAGGCTCCCTCCACCATGAATTGGTCCAAACTGGGGTTTTTAGAGGCTCCCTCCACCATGAATTGGTCCAAACTGGGGTTTTTAGAGGCTCCCTCCACCATGAATTTGCCCAAACTGGGCTGTTTAGAGGCTCCCTCCACCATGAATTGGTCCAAACTGGGTTTTTTAGAGGCTCCCTCCACCATGAATTGGTCCAAACTGGGGTTTTTAGAGGCTCCCTCCACCATGAATTGGTCCAAACTGGGGTTTTTAGAGGCTCCCTCCACCATGAATTTGCCCAAACTGGGCTGTTTAGAGGCTCCCTCCACCATGAATTGGTCCAAATTGGGGTTTTTAGAGGCTCCCTCCACCATGAATTGGTCCAAACTGGGGTTTTTAGAGGCTCCCTCCACCATGAATTGGTCCAAACTGGGGTTTTTAGAGGCTCCCTCCACCATGAATTGGTCCAAACTGGGCTGGTTAGAGGCTCCCTCCACCATGAATTTGCCCAAACTGGGCTGTTTAGAGGCTCCCTCCACCATGAATTGGTCCAAACGGGGGTTTTTAGAGTCTCCCTCCACCATGAATTTGCCCAAACTGGGCTGGTTAGAGGCTCCCTCCACCATGAATTTGCCCAAACTGGGCTGTTTAGAGGCTCCCTCCACCATGAATTGGTCCAAACTGGGCTGTTTAGAGGCTCCCTCCACCATGAATTGGTCCAAACTGGGTTTTTTAGAGGCTCCCTCCACCATGAATTGGTCCAAACTGGGGTTTTTAGAGGCTCCCTCCACCATGAATTGGTCCAAACTGGGGTTTTTAGAGGCTCCCTCCACCATGAATTTGCCCAAACTCTGCTGGTTAGAGGCTCAATCCACCCTGATTTTCAAAACAAATGTTGGTGCCAACCTCAACTTACTACAAGGGCCAAATTCACTGCTGGTGACAAGCTCTCCTCACTGCAAGTGCCAAATACACATGTTTCAAGGTGTTTTCCTACTGTCTGAGAGGTGGTATTGAGTGTGTAAAGTGTGTAGTTGTTAGGCTGTGATGTTGGGGTAATAGAGGGTCTTTGGTGTGTTAGATGCCCCCAGACATGCTTCCCCTGCTGTCCCAGTGTCATTCCAGAGGTGTTGGCATCATTTCCTGTGGTGTCATAGTGGACTTGGTGACCCTCCAGACACGGATTTGGGTTTCCCCCTTAACGAGTATATGTTCCCCATAGACTATAATGGGGTTCGAAACCCGTTCGAACACACGAACAGTGAGCGGCTGTTCGATTCGAATTTCGAACCTCGAACATTTTAGTGTTCGCTCATCTCTAGTCAAGAGCACAGGCTTTGCTGAAGTATATAGTATAGTATGTATATATACTTCCCTATCACACACATACAGCCACACACAAATTTTTAGGCCCAATTCACATTCTCTGCGTTCGGGAGATTCCATTCCTCTCCTGCAAGCAGTGCTTTTCTCTCAGCATTTTTCATGCGGAAACTGAACGGAAACCACATGGACCTCATTATAGTCTATGGGGTCTGCTGGTCTCCTAACACAACCGCTTTTTTATGTGGATTAGGTTTCTGTTGGGGTAATCCCCAAGCGGACTCCCCAACCGGAAACCCATGTTCAGATGTGAATCGGGCCGTACAGGTTTCATCTGATATTCTTAGCAGATACAATTCTGTAAAAGAAACACCTATAAAATAATAAAGCTCTGTTTTGAAATAGGTGATCGGAATTTTATGATTAACCAAAGAGAATCTGTGAAGTACAGAGAACATAATACTAAATCAGAGCTCAAACTGTGTTCTTTCAATTTCAAGGTTTTTTTTTTCTTTTTAAACCTTACTAGTTTTTGCCCTGGCAACTCAGTGACCTGCACTGTGGAGAGCTTTGTCAGCAAAACGTGCAAGCTATCCTAATATATTCTTAGGTCAACACTTTTCTATAAACCTTGAGACGATCTCCAAATCAGGAATAAATTTCATTGACCCTTGGTGAAGTGCAATCCATCACTTGTATTGTTAGTTTGCAACTTTGTTTCCATGTCAGTTTCTCAGAAGCATCTATCTTTGTAGCAGCAGTTTCCGAGGTGAAGGGTTAGGCCTTTATACTTCTGACTTGTCCTAATATATTTCTTTCTGAACAGTCTCTTGTAATGCTTGCTGCTTAGAAAATGCACATTTACACTGTTTATAGCTGCAAGTACATTTGTATTTGTACAATATAAAGCTATCTATATACCAACATAACAATAACTATACACATATAACAAAGCATATTTCAGCTTGTGTCCTAATTTTACATGGTTTTTAATTTGACCAAGGAAAATTACTAGTAGACAAAAACATAAGCATAATATGCAACATAGTACTGAAAAAAATCAGTGGTATCGCATATTGTTATTATCCTATGTGGTGCTAACAAAAAAGGGTCCTTCGACCCATTAATATCAGTAAAGAATAATTTTGTTGCACACACTATTTGGATTCGTGAAATGAATAGTGTTTTATTTATACAAAAATTGTTAACGCCATTGACACATTGCAAAAGAATGCTGATAATAAACTACTGTAGATCCGCAATCTTATTTGACGTTTCGGTCCTTAGACCTTCCTCCGAAATGATCTAGGATAATAGACATAGGTATATATTAACATATAGCGTCAACAAGTGATTATAGTATCTAACATTATACAATCAGGTATCAACATGAAACATAGGACATCACTACATGGTAATTATAACAAGGTAGAGATAAGCAGAAAAAAACAGACAAGACAACCTACAGACATGGACAATAAATGTACAACAAGAACCATGGATAAACAGCAGCCAGTAACACTAACCTATATGGTGTAGGGGTAGACTTTCAGGCAAAAGCACAGGATGGGTGCGATCTAGTATGATGGAACTATAAAGCAGAAAGGTGATCGGTAAAAAAACATGTGGGATGGAGGCCATAATGGAGTCAGTAAGGAGGTACAAGGATCTTACCTAGCATAGCAGGAGGACAAGAGTAGTGTCAAGGCGTGGGGAACTAGTGATCCATCAGGGTTTAAATACAGGTTATCAGTATGCCGGGACCGGAAATGATATAAGGGGGGCGTGTCCATGAGTTTCACGGTGCGTTCCACCGTGGAGCGCAATGGGCAGAGGAGATAAGGAGGTTCTATGTGAAAGGGATGTAACAAGCTACATCAGACAGAGGCAGATGTGTCCCCACTAAAGAAATGATGGAAGATATGGGCAATAAAAGTATAATACGGCCGCAGAACGCGTCGGCCGGAAATGACGTCACTGGAAGTAGGGTATGCGTTCCACCGGTGGTTCGCAGTGAATCCAGGCTATTGAGAAATGTAGGAAAGATATTAGTATGAAAGAGCAATAGGGAACAGTGGCCATAGCGTACAGAATGTGTAAAACAGTCACAATGTATGGACTAAAAGGGAATATGTTACTAGATGCTATTTGCACTAAGTGACGTCACAGGAAGTGACGTCATGTGCTTCAAACGTGCGTTCCAGGCCAATTCTATTGTAGTGCTGGTTGCTATTTAAAGAGATATACACACAATATATACACATATATACATGATTTCTTAGTTCACATGCAATGTATTGGACAGTGGAGATTTGAAAAAGAGAGCAATTAATGACAATAAATGGATCCATACAACAATGATAAAAATAAATATGAAAAATAATGGAAAAGAAAAAATAAAGAAAAAAAGAGACTGATAATGGTTGAAGAATAACCAAATGGATAACCAAATATTTTGAAAAAGAGATGATTATGAAAAATAATTAAAATTGAAAATAATAAAAAATAAAAATGAAAAAATGAAAAGTGAAGAATGAAAAATGGTAACGGGGGGGCTAGCTTATGCTAACGTATATCTATACTATACCAGGGTCGCTGGAAAGTTGTCACTTCATCTGCAAAGAGAATGGAAATGGTGTTAGAATGGTATTGTGGTATCAATGCAAAATATATAACATTACAAAGTTGTTGGTACAGGTCCAAGTCACCTAAATTAGAGGACAGAAAATTAAATAATGGTAAAATAAAGTGGCTAGTACGTGTATGTGCAATCATAGGCACGATTCAATCCCATAGGCTTGATGGTGTTCATGGAGTGAATCCAAAAGGATTCTTGCTGTTTCAATAGTGCAATCCGGTTGCCTCCTCGTCTGGGTTGTGGAACGTGCTCAATGACCTGAAAGCGAAGCTGTGCCACATTATGTTTGGCTTGGCTGAAATGAGCCGGAACCGGTAGAGAATCCACATGGTTGCGGATGGTGGACTTGTGTTTGGAGATTCTGTCACGTATGTGCTGGGTAGTTTCACCCACATATAAAAGGCCACATGGGCATTTGCGTAAATACACAACAAATGACGTATCGCACGTGAAAAAGTCTTTTATGGGGTAGCGACGCCCCATATGAGGGTGAAGAAAGTGATCCCCCTTAATCACTGCGGAACATTGTATGCAATGTAAACAGGGGTAAGTTCCCATTTTGGAAGTTGACAAAAAAGTCTGTCGAGGAACCTTTCTGGTGATGCCAAGGTCCGCTTTTACCAAGCAGTCTCTGAAGTTCTTTTCCCTTTTGTAGCTAGTGTTTAAATTCTTCCACATTGGGGAGTGCTCTACCTAGTAGGGGCCAATGTTTGCGAACTATGCCGTTGATTTTATGTGAAAGCGGATGGAATTTTTGCACAAAAGGTATTCTATTGCTATGTGCATTAGTAGATGTTTCCCTGACCGGGTTATGTGAGAGGGCTTCCCGTAGGATTTTTTTGGGATAGCCTCTTTGGCTGAACCATTGGGACATTTCAAGCAATCTTTGTTGTTGGGTTTGAGGGTTAGTGACTATACGTTTAACACGCTGAAATTGGGAAATGGGAAGAGATTTCTTAGTACTAGTAGGATGATTACTGGAATATGAGAGTAAGTTGTTACGATCTGTTGGTTTGGTATATAGGTCAAAATTGATGTGTCCAGAGAACCCACGTGCCAAGAAAATTGAGCTTGGAGGAATCATGGTGAATGGTGAATTGTAACTCAGGGTGTATACTGTTCAAATGAGAATGAAAGGAAAGTAAGGTCTCCAGGGGGCTGTTCCAAATACAAAAAATGTCATCAATGTATCGATGCCAGTATATTGAGTACAGTTGAAATAATGGATTAGTATAAACATGGTCGAACTCGAAAATGTGCATGTAAATGTTGGCGGGAGGAGGTGGAGCAACATTTGAGCCCATTGCCGTCTCACGTACTTTTAAAAATCGATCGTCCCCAAAAAGAAAGAAATTATTATGAAGAATAAGGTGTAGTAAATCTAGGCATAGTTCCAGATTTTTGTCAGTAATGTTATGTGACTTTAAGAACCGTTTTAATGCTTGGATACCCTTGTCATGTTGGATGGATGTATAAAGACTTGTGACGTTCCATGAGACTAGAATGGCATGATTGCTACAGGGGGATACAGACTTCAAAGTTTCCATAAAATGGGAAGTGTCTAATAAAAAAGAAGTGGTGGTACGTACCAATGGGGTTAGGATTTTCTCCAGATACTTTGCTAATGGGGCTAGAATAGAGTCCGTGCTAGCGACAATAGGTCTGCCTGGAGGCTTGTTCAGGTTTTTATGGACCTTAGGTAACGTATAGAAGACTGGAGTGATGGGGTGATGGTTGGTTAGGAATTCTACCGTTTTGTTATTAATCACATTCTCAGCGCGGTAGTAACTAAGTGTGGTCTGTATACGTATAGCTCTTTCGGAGGTGGGATTGTGGGTTAGTGGTAGGTAGGTGTTAGTCACTAAGTTGACGTTTTATTTCCTCAATGTAATCGATCTTGTCCATTACCACTAAAGCTCCCCCTTTGTCCGCTGGTTTAATAATAATATTCTGGTTACCCTGAAGCTCCTTTAGGGCCCTACGTTCTTCCATGGTGATGTTGGAATGGTAGCGGAATTTACCCAGTGACATGTCACGTGTTAAGTTGTGAATATCCCTTTCCACTAGGGAAATGTAAGTTTCTACGGGGTGATTATTTCTGGGAGGGAGAAAATTGCCCTCATTTCTGAGGCCTAAGTTGGAAATTGAAAACATGGGAATTGTCTCCATATTGTCGGGGCAGTTGGCTGGTAGACCGCTGAAATAAGATTTCAAACGGATCAAACGAAAAAAACGAAATAGAACGTCCTCAAGTGTAAAGGTATCGAGAGGGTGGGTGGGACAGAAGGATAGTCCCTTCCCAAGGAGGGACATCTGTGGGGGTGTCAATGTAACAGAGGAAATGTTGATGACCAATCTCTGCTCACCTGGGATTTTGTCTGTACTCGATTGTCCCTTCCTTCGGCCCTGCCTGGTCCTCCTTGGCCTTGTGCGTCTGGCCGTGTCCGAGGTCGTGTGTATCGTTGCCGTTGTTCTAAAAAAAGTGTTGCGTTCGGAACCTCTGGAGGTGTCGCTGCCTGAGCTGGAGAAGCCTTCACGGTGTCTTTGTCTGAAGCGATTGTACCCGGTATCTTGCCACCGAAAAACCCTGTTGAGGGAATAATCCTCGGTATCTCTCAGGAATTTCTCCCGTTTTCGTTTTTTGTTACAGCTTCTGAATTCCTTGATGGTGGTTTCGATGTTGGTCTTCAGTGATGACCATTCGTCATTGGGTAGAGAATTAGCCAGTTGTTCCTCTGTCGTTTTGATCTCCTTCTGGAGGGCTTCAATTTTGGTTTGCAATGTTTCAATGGTTAAGAAGATCAAATCAAATGAACATTTGTTCAAAATATTTTCGAATCTTTTACAATAGTCTGGGTCGTCACTGAAAATGGTCGGACAGAGATTGCATCTGAGGCCACGAGGGATGCGTTGTACCTTATAGTATTCAGCCAATGTTCCACAGTGCAATTCAAAGGACGTGAACTTTTTGTAGATGTGTTCTACATCCTTGGATCTGATCTCTGATGCAGATATATATATATATATATATATATATATCACATGACAGCCCCAGGGACATTTGCTGGTTATCTGGTGATGGTCCGTTTCCCCATTTCCAGAAACAGAACGTCACCACTACTCCCCCCTATCCACTCCATCTTACCTATCTTCTTCCTTCTAGGCTTTTTCCTGTGGGATAGCTAATCCCTGCTTTATGATTGTACACTGTCCAGATGTGAGATCAGCATCAGAGACCTGCGCAGTAGAGGTGGATTGTCAGCTACAGAGAACTGGCTCTATAGCATGTGTCGGCAGTCAGAAAAGAAGGATGCTCATCCCACAGGAGGTATACTGGAAGGAAGAGAGGAAAATATATATAATGGGGTCGGGGGTTGAGCTGAATAGGTAGGTGAAGACTAGTAGTTGTGAGTGGGAAAGCTAAAGAGACAGGGAGAGGGTGTATGGGAGGGAGGGAGAGAGGAAGGTGGAGTGAAGTGAGAGGTAGCTATTGTGGAAGTTACATAGCAGGAATCTGCACACTGTAAGCAAATGCAGAATATACCAGGAGCTCCCAGAGACACCTAGAAATCACTCAAAACACTATAAAGGTATATGGTTGCATTTACTAACCATTAATAGCACTAACAGACTAAAAAATAAATAAATAAATATATATATATATATATATATATATATATATATATATATATATATATATATAGTTAGGGTCTGGGGTTGCTAGGTGGGGTGGAATAGAGACAAAAGTCCAGTTTCTTTAGTCCAAAACAAAGGTAGAGTTTATTTTCACTCAAAAAGGTAGTGCAGCAACAAAAGGAAACAATACAAAAATAAATACCTGCCTGGCTATTCTCTAACTAAACATAGAATAGGTTACCTCACATAGAATAACAAAAATCAAAAGCCAGTAGAATCATTCAGGACACAGCTCCAAAAATATGACCTCTCTGTTGGCTCTCCAGCCAAACTTTGCCCACAGTCTGCTGCTGGAGCTGGCTTCTTAAGCCTCCTTGATGAGAAGACTCCCTGCAGCTGAGTCACTTTTCAAACATCCCCAAAGTGTGGGGGGAGGTGGAATGACTGGTCCCACTACCAACCTACCTGCCATTCCTAAAAATCCAGCCCAGTAACCGGAACTCTGAAATAACCCTCAGCAGACAATAGTTATCTGCCAAGAAACATTCTTTCTGGAGTTTTCTCATCTCACCCACTTCAGTAGTCTGCATGAGATGTACATCCCCTCCATTACCTGACCAGCCATCGACTTACAATATATATATACAGTGGGGCAAAAAAGTATTTAGTCAGTCACCAATAGTGCAAGTTCCACCACTTAAAAAGATGAGAGGCGTCTGTAATTTACATCATAGGTAGACCTCAACTATGAGAGACAAAATGAGAAAACAAATCCAGAAAATCACATTGTCTGATTTTGTAAGAATTTTTTTTCAAATTATGGTGGAAAATAAGTATTTGGTCACCTACAAACAATCAAGATTTCTGGCTCTCACAGACCTGTAACTTCTTCTTTAAGAGTCTCCTCTTTCCTCCACTGATTACCTATAGTAATGGCACCTGTTTAAACTTGTTATCAGTATAAAAAGACACCTGTGCACACCCTCAAACAGTCAGACTCCAAACTCCACTATGGTGAAGACCAAAGAGCTGTCAAAGGACACCAGAAACAAAATTGTAGCCCTGCACCAGGCTGGGAAGACTGAATCTGCAATAGGCAACCAGCTTGGATTGAAGAAATCAACTGTGGGAGCAATAATTAGAAAATGGAAGACATACAAGACCACTGATAATCTCCCTCGATCTGGGGCTCCACGCAAAATCTCACCCCGTGGGGTCAAAATGATCACAAGAACGGTGAGCAAAAATCCCAGAACCACGTGGGGGGACCTAGTGAATGAACTGCAGAGAGCTGGAACCAATGTAACAAAGCCTACCATCAGTTACACACTACGCCGCCAGGGACTCAGATCCTGCAGTGCCAGACGTGTCCCACTGCTTAAGCCAGTACATGTCCGGGCCCGTCTGAAGTTTGCTAGAGAGCATTTGGATGATCCAGAAGAGTATTGGGAGAATGTCCTATGGTCTGATGAAACCAAACTGGAACTGTTTGGTAGAAACACAACTTTTCGTGTTTGGAGGAAAAAGAATACTGAGTTGCATCCATCAAACACCATACCTACTGTAAAGCATGGGGGTGGAAACATCATGCTTTGGGGCTGTTTCTCTGCAAAGGGGCCAGGAGGACTGATCCGGGTACATGAAAGAATGAATGGGGCCATGTATCGTGAGATTTTGAGTGCAAACCTCCTTCCATCAGCAAGGGCATTGAAGATGAAACGTGGCTGGGTCTTTCAACATGACAATGATCCAAAGCACACCGCCAGGGCAATGAAGGAGTGGCTTTGTAAGAAGCATTTCAAGGTCCTGGAGTGGCCTAGCCAGTCTCCAGATCTCAACCCTATAGAAAACCTTTCGAGGGAGTTGAAAGTCCGTGTTGCCAAGCGACAGCCCCAAAACATCACTGCTCTAGAGGAGATCTGCATGGAGGAATGGGCCAACATACCAACAACAGTGTGTGCCAACCTTGTGAAGACTTACAGAAAACGTTTTTTTTTTTTTTTTTTTTTTTTTTAAATGTAGATTGTGAGCCCCACATAGAGCTCACAATGTACATTTTTCCCTATCAGTATGTCTTTTTTTGGAATATGGGATGGAAATCCATGCAAACACGGGGAGAACATACAAACTCCTTGCAGATGTTTTTTTGCCCATGGCGGGAAGACTTACAGAAAACGTTTGACCTCTGTCATTGCCAACAAAGGATATATAACAAAGTATTGAGATGAAATTTTGTTACTGACCAAATACTTATTTTCCACCATAATTTGAAAAAAAATTCTTACAAAATCAGACAATGTGATTTTCTGGATTTGTTTTCTCATTTTGTCTCTCATAGTTGAGGTCTACCTATGATGTAAATTACAGACGCCTCTCATCTTTTTAAGTGGTGGAATTTGCACTATTGGTGACTGACTAAATACTTTTTTGCCCCACTGTATATATATATATATATATATATATATATATATATATATATATATATTTTTTTTCTGAGAAAACCCATCTAACAATGCCGTATGAGGGTATAAACTGCTGTATAAACGGCAAAGATAGAAAGGAGCGCTTTTTTGTTTCTGGAATGCAGTTTGGTTTTTGGACACTATCCCACTTTTGCAGAGCTCTGAATTGCCAGTGAAGTGGAATCTGCTGACATATGACCTCCATTTTGGAAACTACCCCCCAATGGATTTATCAAGCAGCATGGCAATCATTTTGAGCCTTTGAGTGTCGCATTAGTTTAATTTCCATAAATGAATACTCAGCAAATGGTAAAAGGTGAAAATTGCAATTTTTCCAGAGATGCATTATTTCAGTGCTCAATATGTTGCAAACACCTTGTCATCAGAGACACACACTTCAAAAGCTGTTAAGCAGTTATCCCAGGCACAATAGCTTTTGTAATGTTTGTCTCTGACACAAACTGGGCACAACATAATGCGCACTGAAATAACATTTTCCTTGAAAAATTACCATTTTCACTTTTCACAGTCAGCCGCATATTGATTTCTGGAAACTAAATTAATGTAACACTCAAGGGTTAAAAATGTTCACTGAACCCCTGGATAAATTATTTCAGGGGTTTAGTTTTCAAAATGTCAAGGGATTCCACTTTATTGGCTCTACAAAAGTGACATGACGTAAAAAAACAAACCATATAAATCTGTGCTCCAAAAACCCTATTGCTCCTTGACCCTCTGTACCTGGGTTGTGTGCTCAAACAGCAGTTTATAACCACATATGACATTATGTATGTTATACTGGGTACAATGTCATACATTTAGGCATAATCTGCAGTTTTGGGCTTACAGCAGGGTACAAATGTGAATGAGTGCTATGTGGCTCTTGGAGCATAGCTTTAGATTGTTTTGTATCTGGAAACCATGTCACCTTTGCAGAGACCCTAAGGTGACCGTAAAGTGGAGTACATTGGTGAGTGACCCCATTTTGAAAACTGTACACCTAAAACAATTTATCAAGGGGTGTAGTGAGCAGTAACTCTCTGAGCTACACTGTTATGGACACTCCTATAGAAGTGAAAAGTCCTTTTATGTGATTTTAGAAAGTGTGTTTATGAGGTAAATACATTGAAATAAAACATTTAGCAGAGGCAGCCATGCAGTTTGAACTTTCCATGTTTGGTTTTAATGTGCATTGGCGTCCTCTGCCCATATTTTTCATGTTGGGATTGCAGCATGTCCATTTGTTTTGCTGTAGAGGTGTTGTTTCATTTGTCTTTTGCATTGAGAAGAAGATATAGTACATCACAGAGCAATGTTTTGGTTTTATAGGAAATGTTATAAATCTGACAAAATATGTATTAGAATATTCTAGTCTGTAGTGTTTATATATTTTATTGTTCGCTTTGGATTATAAAAGAACAGATTTCTGCATGGAAGCCATTTATTATATGACAAGCAGTACAGAGATTTTCCACTAAATATGAAATACAGATACAAAGGACAAACACATATAAAGAGTATTCTTCAGTGATTTATTGCAGGATCATCATTCATGGTTCTGCACGTTGCTGGCTGAAGATGGATTTCACTAATTTATATGAGCAGATATTGTGTAGGATGTTGTTAGTTTATATTGCAGCGTATACCAGACAAGGAGTGAACTGTCATCATTTGCCTGTCTGAGGTTGTTAGCAGATAAGTGAAGACAATTTTATTCCCTCTTTGTTTTATAGTAAATATATGCTTGACAATTACTGTTTTCCATCGCCTTCATTTGTTGGAAAAGATTGATGTGTGATAAAATCTGATACTGTTTTCATAGCGCTGCTGTTAGGAAGCACAAAGGTGTAACAAGAATAAGTACTTGTTCATAACAATGCTATACATGATGGGAGGGAAAACATGGTGTTATTTTGATGTAAAAAAAGAAAGTGGTTTACCACAGCCATCCTTAGGATATATTGTTCATGTCAGATCATTTGGGGTCTGACACTTGGACCCTGCACCGTTCTGCTATCCTAGGCAGTCTTCAGTGCCAGAATCTATACAGGGGATGATGCTGCAATCGCAATGCCAGAATATTATTCACTTGATGGACAGTGAATGAAGTATACTGTATATCTTCTAGCTTCATCTTCTTTTAGTCAGTTTGCGGTTTGGATATTAAACCCCCATATATCTGAAACGGACGTCCAGTTCTGAGAATCATCAGTATTAATAATGGCCCCATTTAACCCCTTAATGATGCAGGGTAGTTTGTACATTAATGCCCGCTGACCTTTTTTGTATTTCCCCTCCCTGTCTTCCAAACTTCATAACTTTTTTTATTTTTCTGTCCACATACTGTGTTTCCCCGAAAATAAGACAGTGTCTTATATTAAATTGTCACTCTAAATATAGGACCTGTCTTATTTTCGGGGGATGTCTTATTACAACCGGCAGTCATGCCGGCACTTCCTTAGTGGAGCGTCAGCATGACTGCCGGTTGTAGGTAGTGTAGTGTAGGGGAGGGGGGAAGGTATCATACTTACCTTTCCCTTCTTCCTAGCAGCGCTGGTGCTGCTGTTCATCCTGGAAGTGGAGGGCGGGGCTTAGTGAGGCTTCAGGGGCGGGGCTTAGCAGAGCTTTCATGGGCGGGGCTTAACAAGCTCCACTTCACTGACACAGCAGCCGTGCTCTGTGCTCCGTGTGCACAGGAAAGCCGGCTGCTGCCTCTTCTGTATGGCAGCTGCTGTCTCTGCCTCTGGGATGAGCTGGGAGAGCTCATCCTACAACAGCAGAGGCAGCAGCCGGCTTTGCTGTGCACACGGAGCACAGAGCATGGCTGCTGTGTCAGTGAAGTGGAGCTCGCTAAGCCCGAAACCCCACACACCACTGCCGGGCATGCCTTATTTTCGGGGGATATCTTATATTAGGCAATTCAACAGAAACCCCCGCATGCCTTACTTTCAGGGGGTGTCCACACGGTATGTGTGGGCTTATTTTTTGCATGATGAGTTGTACTTTCATTTGCCATGATTTTGAGGGACATATATTGTTTTCATTAACTTTTATTCACGTTTTTTTTGGGGGGACAAGGAGAATAACACACAATTCTATCATAATTTTTTACATATTGTTTTTATGACGTTCACTCTGCATTAAAAATAACATGATAGCTTTGTATGGCGATACCATATTTATATTGGTTTTATTATGGTTTATCGCTTTTCCAAATAAAACGTAATTTTTTGAAAATGAATGATTTTGCTGGAGTCACCGTCTTCTGATGCCTGTAAATTTTTACTACACAGCTGGAAGAGACATGTCAGGGCTCTTAGCGGGACAAGTTGTACTTTTTATTGGTATCAATGTTTGGTATGTAGGACTTTGTTATCATGTTTTATTATTTTTTGGGGAAAGCAAAATGAATAAAATACGTTAATTTGCGCATTGCATAAATAACACTACTTTTGGATAGTGGGGACTTATACCCATGTGGGGATACGTAACATGCTTGTTTATTTATTTTTGTTTACGTAATATATATATTTTTATATATAAAGGTGGGTTTATGAACTTTTTATTATTATCATTTTTTTGTGTGTGTGTTTTCACTTCCTACATGTATGACTTTGTGTCCATGCAAAAAAAAAAAAAAAAAAAAAAGGCTTCCAGGCAGAGAGGCCTGGAAATGGGTTTTAAAGCCGTCCATTGTCCAGTTTCCCGGGGGTTTGAGAGGGAAACCCGTGGGTGGACAGTGGCGGTAGTGTGAACGCCCCTTTACATTAACTCATGTGCTTCACATAAGGGTTACTGATATGTGAGATATATGGAGGTAATAATTAAGCATCTTCATCGTTGGGGTCCTTTATTAGGCCCTCCATATGTCTCACGTATTAGTAACCCTTATGTGAGGTACACAGGGGTTAATGTGAGGGACATGATGGGGTTAATTGCTATTAATCTGAGGCACATGGAGTTACTAAAATTAAATTAATAACCCCAAATTCCTGACATTAATAGAAACAATAACCCCAGCAGGTACCTGTTGGTTGTTTTCTTTTATTACGTTCACTTTGCTATATAGAGCTCTTCTCCTCCTCCTCCTCCTGGGGTAGACTTTGCAGGATGCAGACGGCAGGAGCTCAGCTGAGCCTGTAGCAGCAGTGTGCACTTAGTCTGAGGTGAGCAATACTTATAAAGACGGCACCCGCACGGCCCATGCTGAACTGGAGTCCATCCCGAGTCCATGCTCGCACGACCGCTGCGCAGCTAGAAATGACTACACATCCCAGTGGCCGCCTGCACAGTGAGTGACCTGACTGTCTGACAGTGAGAATGGATGGTCATTCGGTTCCATAAACATGACAGTGAAATATTAGGCAGCTCAGTGGGCTCTTTAAGCTGTGGGGGCCCTGGTCAATTGCCAAGTTTTCTCCCGCACTAACACAGCCCTGGGTGTAGTGGGCAAGCTAGCTAAAGAAACATGGAGGGGAGTGTTTGCAAAGGGATGGGGACAGTCATTGAATGTAAGAGAGCGGGGAAGTGAGGCATCCTGGAACTTCAAGGAAACACAGAAGAGGATACTATGAGCTCACTGAGAACTGCCAAAATACTCAAAGCACTGCTAAAGATACTTGGAGGCATTTATTAACCCATTAAACCATTTTTTTTAAAATTCAACAAATGATTTATTTATTTTTTTTGCCAGGAAAACCCCTTTAATAGTTTTGAAGGGCAAAACCGAGTTAATGTATAAAAATCAATAGTTTATGCATCGTCATCTTCTGAGAGACATAACATTTTTATTTTTATGTTGACAGAGTTGTTTAACCCTTTTCCTGCCAAGGATGTAGCTCTACGTCCTCCCAGGGTGTCACTTGCCTAGCTGAGGAAGTAGCTGCTACGTCCTTACTTCTAATGCCCATATCTCTGGACTGGTTTGGACTATGAAGATAATTTTAGATTCATTTTAAAGATGAGACTCTTCATGTTAACCCTTACTGTGCTAAAGCAATTCCTGACAGCGTATTTAACAGCAATTTGCTAAAGATTTTTTAGGGCTATTATGAAGATCTTTAAAATGAATCTAATCTTTAAAATGAATCTAAAATTATCTTTGTATCCCAAACGAGTCCTGAGATACTGGACTTTAAATCCCCCCCTCCTGTCTCAGGAAGCATTAGTGAAACAGGAAGGGGGGGGGAGGAGCAGCTGCAGCATGCACAGAGACAGAAAAGCATTTTCTCTGTCCTTGTGCACAACCTGTATGTGACCCCAGGAGGGGGGAGAAGCGGATTCAGTCCCTATTTCACCCCTCCTGTCAATCAGAGAGCATACTGTACTTTTGCTGTCTGATTGTCACATACAGGTATAATATAATTCCCCCCTGAGCTTTACTGGTGGGGTATTCTTATGTTATACCCCCTGAACATAACCAGGAAGGTTATTGGCGCTGTGACCCAGACATTTACCATTGTCCAGGTCGCAGCACCGAAAAAAAGTCACACCAAACACTTACACAACATATATACAAAATTATGAATAAAGTTTACATTTCACCCAATCCCTGTCTTGTCTATACCTGAGCTTTCTATAGTTAAATGCATCTCTAGTGATATCTGTTACATGCTAAAATAATAGTAATATCTATTATCACTAGAGATGAACGTATAACTTGCTAAAATTTTTATAGGGGGAATGGAAAATAATATTTTAATGTAAAGTCCTGTTTAATTTGCATGCACAAAATGGGTTGGCGCATTTCTGCGATTTTGGCGTTTCTTTAACACCTGACCCTGTAAATATATACATGTGTGGTATGTATGAACTCCTCACATTTGCAGTTTTTTGGAAAGTACATTTTGTTTGCAGAAAGGGATTGCCTGAGTCGCACTTTAGTGGCAAATTTGAATTTTTGTGAAATTTTTGCTAACAATCTCGGTTTGCCGCATGAAGGTGGTTGTATATATCAAACATTATGTTGTGTTTTTATATATGGTATGCTGTGCAATCTCAAAAAAGTTAGATTTTGGTATCACAGTCACAGTTTGGTAGGTGCAGTATAGCTTTTTAGCAATTTAGTGAATAACAGCAAAATCCTGCTTGTCTTCTGTATTCGTGTTTTTGGTAGCTCGAACTCTTGTTGTAGTTGATGTTTGCGGTACATATTGTATATATACACATTGTATACAACATAAGCTATTATTTTTAATTGTATTTTGTACATGAATGTAATATTGAACATGAGTTTTGGGTGCAAATATGTGTTTTAGCGTATTTTTTCCAAAAATGTTTTGTGTTTGTCACAAAGTTCCCTGAAGGTGGATGTGGCTATTGATGACCCATTGAGACATATGTAATCTTCAGGTTGTCTACTTTCAAAAAATATATAGGGTTTAGGGGTTCACTTACTTTTCATGGTGTGTAATCCCTACATTTTATTGGATGATACTTTTTTAACATTTCTAGCTTCAAAGCAGATTTTTGTTCTTTCCAGTTCTGGTGATCTGAAGACACATGCATGCGGGTGTAGGCTATAGTGATATGTATGAACTCTGCACATGTTGAACTCTTATTTTTAGGAGGTTTTGTGGATATACTTTATTGTTTGGTTTCCACTTTTAACAACTAATATACATTTATTTGCATTTTTTCATAAAACATTCACTTTAAATCAAAATTGCATGAAGGTGCCTGTTCGTATACAGTAGCAAGTGGCATTGAGACAATGCTGCAGGTGTCTACTTTAAGAAAATATATAGGTATGGGGGGGTTGGATGCTTTATTAATGTTGCAATTTAGCTTTGATTTGTCCATCTCAAAACTGTGAAAATTGCACTGGCTATTGGAGGTGCAGAATTTCCAGAGACCCTTGGCAGTGAAAGGGTTAAGGGCTTATTTTGTTGCTAAACAAGCTGTGATTTTTATCGGTACTGGGTTTTTTGAGGTACATGTGACTTTTTGATCATTTTTATGTCTTATTTTGTGCGGCAAGATGTTAAAGGGATCCTATCATTCAGAAGGAATTTTTTTGTCCCTAACACGTCGGAATAGCCTTAAGAAAGGCTATTTGTCTCCTACCTTTAGATGTCTTCTCCGCACCACCGTTCCGTAGAGATCCAGGTTTTTGCCGGTATGCAAATGAGTTCTCTCACAGCACTGAAGGCGGGCCCCAGTGATCAAACAGCAGTGGGGGAGTCCCCAATGCTGCAAAAGAACTCTCCAGCACGCCTCCATCTTCTTCAGGAACGTCCTCTTCCTGTGTCTTCTTCCGGCGCAGGCGGTGAAACTTGTAGGCCTCGGGCAGAGCCTACTGCGACATCCGCCTGAAGACACTCCTTCCTGACTAGGCCCATTCATTTGGGCCTAATCCGGAATGGAGTGCGCAACTGGATGCCGGTGCATTGCAGCTACCCCATGTGAACTTACCCTGAATGATCCAATGTTGTCCTAAATGACTGATGATGATAAATAGAATCCACCTGTGTGTAATCAAGTCTCCGTATAAATGCACCTGCTCTGATAGTCTCAGGGTTCTGTTTAAAGCACATAGAGCATCATGAAGACCAAGGAAAAATTTGAAAATGCAATTTTTCCAAAGCGTTTTTTATCTACAATGTGAGGATTGGGAAGAATCTCATTCACTTTGCTGGCACTGTAAAATGCAGCATTTTCTTTTGCAATGTGGAGCCTCATCCTCTTTCTTTTTAAGTAACACAAAGAAACACAGAACATGAAGCAGAAAAATAAATCAAAGACATTTTTATTTTTTTTTTATTTTTACACGTGCTGCAGAAAAATAACTTACAAGAAAAATGGATATGTTCATTCACTCAGTGGTACACATACATAGTACAAATCTGCCTTGTATTTCTGCTGTGGTTTCACTTTTAGGCTAGACGACATAGTGGCATTCGTTGCACAACTTAAAACCACAATAAAGTTGAGTGATAAAAAAACTCAACTTTGTTCAACTTTCTGTCGAATGCGACACTTGGGACATAGACAGCATTGGGTCTACAATTATATTTACAATCCTTGCTGAAATTTTCAGGAAAGACACATGCATCAAAGACATTCGTATATTGCCGCAAAATTGCACTTTGTGTGGTGCGATTTAATGTGATGTTTAATCGCACGACTAACGTCACAGGGTAAGCCTAGCCTTAAGTACACACTGGGACAAAATTGTTAAGACTATCATGTTGTACTCCTAATAAAGTCTGACCTCTTCATTAATCAGTTGCATGTCCGGGCGTCCATTGGCGTCCATTTCCTGTTTAACTCATGCCAGAAACCTGGCGTTAAATATATATATAATAAATATGCTGGGCTGAGACATGAGGCAGAATGGGGTATGTGGAGCATCTTTGGTGCAACAAATGGTCTTGTGCCAAAGATGCGCCACATTATCACTCATCTTCCAAAAAAATGCTGAAGATGACTTGATAAATTCCTCCCACTGGATTTTCCTGTTGCCTTGACTAAATGTAGATAAAGTAACAGATCCAACCTAACTGCATAAATTAGGCCATGTTTAGATCTGCTTCAGAACCTCAGTCACAAATTTTTATTTGATAGGAAAAAAACATCGCTTTTTGTTCTAGCACAATGACTGTCACCATGACAAAACTAAGTGTTATTTAGTTTAATAATATTTTTCATTATAAGTCAATCAGATTCATTGGGCACTGCTATCTGTCATTTGAAAGATCTGACACTGCATCATAACTTACATTTTTAATGAAATTCATGATGCAGATGTGAACAGAGCCTTGAAGGGGCTTCCCCTCTCTCACCAGCTTAGCCTACTGTGTTTTTCCAACTTCCTGTATTCTTCAGCAAGTTGGCGGGCGGGCGGGCTTTGACTGTTTGATGAACAGGACACTTTGAAGTACCTCAGTAGATACAGACATTGTCTTTACCATGAAAAATTATTTATTTATTTACTATGATTTATTATGACTAGAAATCTAATATAAATGCAGATCAAAAATGCACAGTAAGTGTAAATTACATTACACAGGTATGGCGGGAGAAAAAAAAATCTTTCACCCATGGTAGATAGTGGGTGTAATGGAATTGCTAAGACAGCAATTCCCAGAACGGTTAAACCCTGGGAGGGGCACAAGAGACAGTGAGCCCTAAGCTGAAGCCCCCCGCTTTCCCTTCCTATTGCCAGGCCCTATCCTAGGTAATAGGCGACAACCACGAGGACAAACCCTCCCTGAATACGTGAAACACAAAACGCAGACAAGACGAACAACAACAAAGGGAGGTCAGCTAGCCAGGGTTCGGTAACAGGAGAGCGATGCAGTGCCAAATCGGAGTAAAGAGAATAGTCAATGAGAAAAGCCAAAGGTCAGGTATAATAGTATAAGCAACAGGTACAGTAAGAGCAGGTATGCGCACGGCAATAACAAGCACTGGTGTGAATGGGAACCAAGGCTAAATAGGGAGGAAGAACCCGCCCATGGAGTTCACAGGAAGGCAGGCTGTCAATCAAAGGGCAAGGCCAGATTAACCACTAAATGGACAGAGGCAACCTAGGCAGAAGACGGGTGCCTAGAAGATTGGTGCAAATCCAATTAAGGACTAGAGCCGTGTTCACACAGTGCAACTAAAAACTTTACGCAGATTATCAAACTGCACGCGCCTCCTGCGCCGCAGCACACGAGCAGAGGGTGGCGCAGGGGCCCGAACAGGCAGAGATGTTACAGTGGGATTTCATTATGATGTTTGTTAACCCTTTAAGCATTTCATAAGAATAAAAATAATATGGCAGTGAAATTTAGACATTTCATTTTTTTTCACTAATACATTCATTTAGACCCAAAATTAACACATTCACAAAGGGTTAAAGGAGAAAATGCATCTGACAGTTTATTGTGCAATTTCTCCCGTGCACAGAAATACCCCACATGTGGGTGTAAACTGATTTTTGGGCACACGGCAGTGCATGGAAGGGAAGGAGCGACACTGGGTGTTTGAACAGCAGATTTTGCTGGAATAATTTTCAGCGCCATGCCTTATTTGCAGAGACCCTAGAGTACCAAAACAATGGAAACCCCCCCAAAAGTGACCCCATTTTAGAATCTACACCCCTCACAGAATTCATCAAGGGGTATAGTCAGCATTTAGACCCTACAGTTGTTCCACAGATTTTACTAACATTCGGATGTGTAAATGAAAAATTACTAAAATGTCACTTTATCTCCATAGTTTTCATTTTCACAAGGGGTTAAAGGAGTAAAAGCCCCCCACAGTTTGTTAAACAATTTCTCCTGAACACGGCAATACCCCATATGTGGCTATAATCTGCTGTATGGGAACATGGCGGGGCTCAGAATGGAAGGAGCGCTATTTTGCTTTTGGATGGCAGATTTTGCTGGAATTATTTTTAGGTGCCATGTCGCATTAGCAGAGCCCCTAGAGAACCAATACAGTGGAAACCCCCTAAAAGTGACCCCATTTGGGAAACTACACCCCCCACAGAACATATTAAAGGGTAGAGTGAGCATTTTGACCCTACAGCTGTTTCACAGATTTTATTAACATTGGGCCATGAAAATGAAAAATTACTTTTTTTCCAACAAACTGTCAATTTAGCCCCAAATTTTTAATTTTCACAAGAGGATAAAGGAGAAAAAGCTCCCTAAAGTTCGTTACACAAATTCTCCTGAACACAGAAATGCCCCATATGTGGTCATAATCTGCTGTATGGGAACATGGCGGGGCTCAGAATGGAAAGAGGGCTATTTGGCTTTTGGAGGGCAGATTTTGCTGGAATATTTTTCAGGTCCCATGTTGCATTTGCAGAGCCCCTAAAGTACCAATACAGTGGAAACCCCCTATAAGTGACCCCATTTTGGAAACTACACCCCTCATAGAATTTGTCTAGGGGTAGAGTGAGTATTTTGGCCTCACAGGTGTTTCACAGATTTTATTAACATTGGGACGTGAAAATGAAAAATTACTTTTTTTCCCAATAAATCGTCCATTTAGCGCCATAGTTTTAATTTTGCAAATAGTTTAAGAATTAAAAGCCCCCCACAGTTTGTTACACAATTTCTTCTGAACACGGCAATACCCCATATGTGGCCATAATCTGCTGTATGGGTACATGGTGGGGCTCAGAATGGAAAGAGCGCTATTTGGATTTTGGAGGGCAGATGTTGCTGGAATAGTTTTCAGGGGCCATGTCGCATTTGCAGAGCCCCTAAAGTATCAATACAATGGAAACCCCTCAAAAGTGACCCCATTTTTAGAAACTACACCTGTCAAGTAATGTATCAAGAGGTATTATCATTTTGAGCCTAAAATGCTTCCCAAAAATTTAATGTACAAAATGAAAATTGAAATTTTGAAAGAAATATGCCATTTCGGTGCCCAATACGTTGCACCCACTTTGTGTTGTCAGAGACCTGCACTCCTAAAACTATTAAGGGGCCATCCCGGGGGTCAAAAAATTATATATGTGGGTGTAAACTGCTGCTTGGGCACACAGCAGGGCTCAGAAGGGAAGGACCACTGTGCGTTTTAGCTTTTGGGGTACAGATTTAGAGGGACTTTCTGGGTGCCATGTTGTTTTTGCAGAGCCCTGGAGGTGCCAGTAAACTGGAATTCACCAAGAAGTGACCCCATTTTGTAGGGGCAATTTTAGGGTCTCTGCAAATGTGACATGGTGTCCAAAAACGAAGAATCTAAATCTGCACTCCAAAAGCACATATTGCTCCTTCACATCTGCGCCCTGCTGGGTACCCAAATAGCAGTGTATGCCCACATGTATGACACTGGTGTACCCCGGATAACGGACTTAATACCAATATGTGGGTAGAATCGGCTGTTTGGGCACAGCCGGGGACAGAAGGGAAGGAGCGCTATTTTGGTTTTTGGAGCACAGTTTGGTTTTTGGACGTCATGCCACTTTTGCAAAGCCCCTGAATTGCCAATAAAGTGGAATCCGCAGACATGTCACCCTATTTTGGACACTACCCCACTGATGGGATTTATCAAGTGGTGTAGCGAGAATTTTTAACCCTTGAGTGTTTCATTTATTTAGTTTCCAGAAATGAAATCGCAACTGATAGAGAAGTTAAAAATGAAAATTTTACAGATTTGCCATTTCAGCGTGCAACATGTTGTGCCCGACTTATGTCAGCAGAGACACTCCAAAAACTGTTAAACGGGTATCCCAGGCACAACAGCTTTTAGAGCGTTCATCTCTGATACAAGGTGGACACAACATATTACGCACTGAAAGGACGTATTCCTGGAAAAATGGTCATTTTCACCTCTCACAATCCGCTTCGTATTCATTTATGGATAATAAGTTATAGCAACACTTGGGGGTTAAAAATGCTCTCTGTACCCCTGGAGAAATCCTTCAGGGGTGTAGTTTCCAAAATAACGTCTCATATCAGGGGATTCCACTTTACTAGCGTTTCAGCTCTACAAAAGTGTCATGGCATCCAAAAACCAAACCGTCTGTGCTCCAAAAACCAAATGACCCTTCTTCCCTTCTGTGTCCGGCTGTGCCCTAATATCAGTTTATACCCACATATGACATTACGTGCATTATCCGGGGTACACCAGTGTCATACATGTGTCATACATGTGTCATAAACTGCAGTTTGGACGTACAGCAGGGCGCAGAAGGGAAGGAGCGCTATGCGGCTTTTGGAGTACAGATTCAGATGTTTGGTATCTGGACGCCATGTCATGTTTGTAGAGCCTGTAAGGTACCAGAAAAGTGGATTCCATGGGGTACCAGGAGTGACCCCATTTTGAAAACTGCACCCCTCAAAGAATTTATCAGGGGGTGTAGTGAGTATTAGTATCCCGGACGTGACTGCACAGCGGATGGCGAAGAGGGAATATATAAGCTCTGCGGAGGACATTGCAAACACCAAATTCCCTACTATGTCCCAGTAGCTCCTATGATTGGGGGAGTCACTCTGGGGGTCACTCTGGGGGTCACTTCTGGTGTCTGTTCCCTCATAAGCTGTAAATCTGGGGTGTCCCCTGATATTCGCTTGCACAGCTTATATATTCCCTTCCTGACGCCGCCAGTTGTATTCTAATAATTTGGCGATTTTTGAGGGTTTTTGTCTTCACATTGTGAGATGCTATATTTTCTTTATTTTTCTGGTGACGCGGCCATATAAGGGCTTATTCTTTGCGGGATGAGATGCATTTCGTAATGACACCATTTTTGGGTGTCTACATCTTTATGAATACATTTTATTAACCCTTTTTTGCTGGATTTAAAAAAAAAAAAAATCAATCCTGGCATTGAGTTTTACTTTTTTAATTTTGCGCCATGCAGCGTACAGTATAAGTAACATGTTCCCTTTATTCTGCGGGTCGGTACGGTTACGGCGATACCTCATTTATATTATTTTTTTATGTGTTACTAGTTCTGCAGAGGAAAAACACATTTGGGGACATAAATCAATGTTTTTTGCATCGCATCTTCTAAGAGGCGTAACATTTTTATTTTTCGGTTGACAGTGTTGGTTGAGGGCTTATTTTTTGCGGGACAACCTGTGCTTTTTATTGGTACTGTTGTCGGATGCATATGACTTTTTGATCACTTTTTATAGCATATTTTGTATGGTGAGATGGCGAAAAATCATTACTTCCGGCGAGTTTTTTCCGTTTTTTTTTCCCGACGTTCACCGTGTACATTAAATATTATTTCAGTTTTATTGTACAGGTTGTTACGGACGCGGCGATACCAAATATGCATTGCTTTTTTTAATTTTTAGTGCTTTTTTTTATATAATTCATTTTGTATAGAAAAAAGGGATTTTTGGACTTTAGAACTTTATTACTTTTTTCATACACTTTTTTTTTTTTTAAAAAACTTTTTTTTTTACTTTTTCATGTGTCCCTTTAGGACACTTGAATCAGTTGATGCTTTGATGAAAGCATCAGCTGATTCAGCACAGTAGCAGACAGGACACGAGCAGGACATGAGCCTGCTCGTGTCCTGTAAGCTGCAGAGGAAGTGAGACACATCGCTCACTTCCTCCACCGCCTGGCAGGATCACCAGGTATGTGGGGGGTGCCGATCACTTTCAAATATCGGCGGATCCCTTTCGATCGCGCCGTGATGTTTGACGGCGCGATCGAAAGGGTTAACACGTCCAGTCGGACTCAGTTCCGACTGGACGTTATGGAGGAAGGGGTTAGGTGTTAGTAACACCTAACCCCTGTCCCCCCCGCACCCCTCCCCCCGCCAGAAAGGTACCTAAAGGCCGGACGTATTTCGGCAATAGTCCGGTCTTTAGGTACCAGCACATGAGGCCGTAAATTTACGTACGGCGGTCCTCATGTGGTTAAAATAACAGGCATTGAGCAAGACCCCTGCTGTAGTCCTTGTCCGGTCACTGTCATTTGGGTCCACATAGAAGGCCACACCTTGCGATCAGCACCCATAAAGCACAGTGGGAAAAACCGCGGTGGAAACGTATTGCAATTTTTCCTGCCTCATTTTTTTCAGAAAGTCTGCAGAGTTTTCCTCTGCGAAATTTCAGTTTCAAACATATGTATATGGAAAATGTATTTCTGTAAATATATAAATGACATGCTGCTATTTACATAAATGCAACATTTTTTGTAATTGCATCATGTCCACTGCGGAGAAAATCGCTGCGTTTACACTGTGGGGCCTTAAAGGGATTTTATCATTGACTAAGTGCACAAAGGAATAGCCTTATGAAAGGCTATTCTTCTCTTACCTTTCTTTTTCTGATCTGCCATTCCTGAGGTGGCTGGCAGAAGAAGACAGCAGCGTCGCTGGAGAGTTTTCAGAAAACTCATTTACACATGGAACAAATAAGAAATTTCTCAGGAACTGTGGTATGGATCAGAAAAAGAAAGGTAAGAGGAGAATAGCCTTTCTTTAGGCTATTCCGATGTGTTCTTAGTTAAAAAATGGATTCTAATGATAGAATCCCTTTAAAACTTTAGTGACTGGCCTGTATTAGTCCTCGGTGTATTTTTTGCAGGACCAGTTGTAGTTTCTAATGGGGTAGATATAACTCATTGATTAACTTTTATTAACGCTTCCCTTTTATACCATATATTTTACGCCATTCACTTCACTGTGCAGCTTAAATAACCTGATATATTTATAAACTGGGGCGATACGATTACATTGATTCCAAATTTGTAGTTTTTTTTACTACTTTTGCAAAGTAAAAACCCTTTTTGTAACAACAATTTTGTTTTTTCCATCAGCAATTTCCAAGACTCGTAACTAAATTATTTTTTGTGAACAGTATTGCTTTTTTTTAGCTTTTTTGAAGGCCAACAAAATATGTCAACTCTGGAATTATTATTATTTTTTTTTTCACACTGTTAAGAGCATGGTTAAAATAACATTATAGCTGTATTTTGCAGGTCCTAACAGAAGTGGCAATGCCCAGTATGTATTTAACATGTGTATGATGTATTATTTATAAAAAATTTGACAATTGAGGACTTAATATATAGTTATATTTTTAGCTTTTTTTTTTTTAAATATTAATAATTTTAAGTGTTTTTTTTTCTACAATGTTTTTATTCCCCTAGAAGACTTTAACTTCTGATTACTTTTATAATAAATTGTACCATTTAGCTATGTCATTTTTTGACAGGAGTTTGGGTCCATTCACACGGAAAATGGTGAGGAATTTCAGTGCTGAAAAAAAGCCTCCCATCGACTTCAATGGGTTCCTTTTAGAGATGAGCGAACAGTGTTCTATCGAACTCATGTTCGATCGGATATTAGGCTGTTCGGCATGTTCGAATCGAATCGAACACCGCGTGGTAAAGTGCGCCATTACTCGATTCCCCTCCCACCTTCCCTGGCGCCTTTTTTGCTCCAATAACAGCGCAGGGTAGGTGGGACAGGAACTACGACACCGGTGACGTTGAAAAAAGTAGGCAAAACCCATTGGCTGCCGAAAACATGTGACCTCTAATTTAAAAGAACAGCGACGCCCAGCTTCGCGTCATTCTGAGCTTGCAATTCACCGGGGACGGAGGTTTCCGTCCAGCTAGCTAGGGCTTAGATTCTGGGTAGGCAGGGACAGGCTAGGATAGCAAGGAGAAGACAACCACAACAGCTCTTGTAAGAGCTAAATTCCAGGGAGAAGCTTGTCAGTGTAACGTGGCACTGACGGGCTCAATCGCCGCAACCCAGCTTTCCCAGGATCCTGAATGGAATACACTGTCAGTGTATTCCCGTATACCCGATATATACCCCCGATACCCGTTCCAACGGTGTGCCCCCCCACCTTCACCCCAGAAATACCCTGCAAGTCCCCTAGCAATAGAATTGGGGCTATATACACCCACTATTTTTGCTACTGCCATATAGTGCCATTGTCTGACTGGGAATTCAAAGAATATATTGGGGTTACATATAACTTCAATTCCAGGGAGAAGCTTGTCAGTGTAACGTGGCACTGATGGGCTCAATCGCCGCAACCCAGCTTTCCCAGGATCCTGAATGGAACACACTGACAGTGTATTCCCGTATACCCCATATATACACCCCAAATCCCCGTTCCAACGGTGTGCCCCCCCACCTTCACCTCAGAAATACGCTGCAAGTCCCCTAGCAATAGAATTGGGGCTATATACACCCACTATTTTTGCTACTGGTATATAGTGCCATTGTCTGACTGGGAATTCAAAGAATATATTGGGGTTACGTGCACCCACAATTTTTGCTACTGGTATATAGTGCCATTGTCTCACTGGGAATTCAAAGAATATATGGGGGTTATGTGCACCCACAATTTTTGCTACTGGTATATAGTGCCAGTTTCTGACTGGGAATTCAAAGAATATATGGGGGTTACGTGCACCCACAATTTTTGCTACTGCTATATAGTGCCATTGTCTGACTGGGAATTCAAAGAATATATGGGGGTTACGTGCACCCACAATTTTTGCTACTGGTATATAGTGCCATTGTCTCACTGGGAATTCAAAGAATATATTGGGGTTATGTGCACCCACAATTTTTGCTACTGGTATATAGTGCCATTGTCTGACTGGGAATTCAAAGAATATATCGGGGTTACGTGCACCCACAATTTTTGCTACTGGTATATAGTGCCATTGTCTCACTGGGAATTCAAAGAATATATGGGGGTTACGTGCACCCACAATTTTTGCTACTGGGATATAGTGCCATTGTCTGACTGGGAATTCAAAGAATATATTGGGGTTACAAATACCCTCATTTCTTGCTACTGCCATATAGTGCCAGTTTCTGACTGGTAATTCAAAGAATATATTGGGGTTACGTGCACCCACAATTTTTGCTACTGGTATATAGTGCCATTGTCTGACTGGGAATTCAAAGAATATATTGGGGTTACAAATACCCTCATTTCATGCTACTGCCATATAGTGCCAGTTTCTGACTGGGAATTCAAAGAATATATTGGGGTTATAAATACCCTCATTTCTTGCTACTGGTATATAGTGCCATTGTCTGACTGGGAATTCAAAGAATATATTGGGGTTACAAATACCCTCATTTCTTGCTACTGGTATATAGTGCCATTGTCTGACTGGGAATTCAAAGAATATATTGGGGTTACAAATACCCTCATTTCTTGCTACTGGTATATAGTGCCATTGTCTGACTGGGAATTCAAAGAATATATTGGGGTTACAAATACCCTCATTTCTTGCTACTGCCATATAGTGCCAGTTTCTGACTGGTAATTCAAAGAATATATTGGAGTTACGTGCACCCACAATTTTTGCTACTGGTATATAGTGCCATTGTCTGACTGGGAATTCAAAGAATATATTGGGGTTACAAATACCCTCATTTCTTGCTACTGCCATATAGTGCCATTGTCTGACTGGGAATTCAAAGAATATATTGGGGTTACAAATACCCTCATTTCTTGCTACTGGTATATAGTGCCATTGTCTGACTGGGAATTCAAAGAATATATTGGGGTTACAAATACCCTCATTTCTTGCTACTGGTATATAGTGCCAGTTTCTGACTGGGAATTCAAAGAATATATTGGGGTTATAAATACCTTCATTTCTTGCTACTGATATATAGTGCCATTGTCTGACTGGGAATTCAAAGAATATATTGGGGTTACAAATACCCTCATTTCTTGCTACTGGTATATAGTGCCAGTTTCTGACTGGGAATTCAAAGAATATATTGGGGTTATAAATACCCTCATTTCTTGCTACTGGTATATAGTGCCATTGTCTGACTGGGAATTCAAAGAATATATGGGGGTTACGTGCACCCACAATTTTTGCTACTGCTATATAGTGCCATTGTCTGACTGGGAATTCAAAGAATATATGGGGGTTACGTGCACCCACAATTTTTGCTACTGGTATATAGTGCCATTGTCTCACTGGGAATTCAAAGAATATATTGGGGTTATGTGCACCCACATTTTTTGCTACTGGTATATAGTACCATTGTCTGACTGGGAATTCAAAGAATATATCGGGGTTACGTGCACCCACAGTTTTTGCTACTGGTATATAGTGCCATTGTCTCACTGGGAATTCAAAGAATATATGGGGGTTACGTGCACCCACAATTTTTGCTACTGGTATATAGTGCCATTGTCTGACTGGGAATTCAAAGAATATATTGGGAATACAAATACCCTCATTTCTTGCTACTGCCATATAGTGCCAGTTTCTGACTGGTAATTCAAAGAATATATTGGGGTTACGTGCACCCACAATTTTTGCTACTGGTATATAGTGCCATTGTCTGACTGGGAATTCAAAGAATATATTGGGGTTACAAATACCCTCATTTCATGCTACTGCCATATAGTGCCAGTTTCTGACTGGGAATTCAAAGAATATATTGGGGTTATAAATACCCTCATTTCTTGCTACTGGTATATAGTGCCATTGTCTGACTGGGAATTCAAAGAATATATTGGGGTTACAAATACCCTCATTTCTTGCTACTGGCATATAGTGCCATTGTCTGACTGGGAATTCAAAGAATATATTGGGGTTACAAATACCCTCATTTCTTGCTACTGCCATATAGTGCCAGTTTCTGACTGGTAATTCAAAGAATATATTGGAGTTACGTGCACCCACAATTTTTGCTACTGGTATATAGTGCCATTGTCTGACTGGGAATTCAAAGAATATATTGGGGTTACAAATACCCTCATTTCTTGCTACTGCCATATAGTGCCATTGTCTGACTGGGAATTCAAAGAATATATTGGGGTTACAAATACCCTCATTTCTTGCTACTGGTATATAGTGCCATTGTCTGACTGGGAATTCAAAGAATATATTGGGGTTACAAATACCCTCATTTCTTGCTACTGGTATATAGTGCCATTGTCTGACTGGGAATTCAAAGAATATATTGGGGTTACAAATACCCTCATTTCTTGCTACTGGTATATAGTGCCAGTTTCTGACTGGGAATTCAAAGAATATATTGGGGTTATAAATACCCTCATTTCTTGCTACTGGTATATAGTGCCATTGTCTGACTGGGAATTTAAAGAATATATTGGGGTTACAAATACCCTCATTTCTTGCTACTGGTATATAGTGCCATTGTCTGACTGGGAATTCAAAGAATATATTGGGGTTACAAATACCCTCATTTCTTGCTACTGCCATATAGTGCCAGTTTCTGACTGGTAATTCAAAGAATATATTGGGGTTACGTGCACCCACAATTTTTTCTACTGGTATATAGTGCCATTGTCTGACTGGGAATTCAAAGAATATATTGGGGTTACAAATACCCTCATTTCTTGCTACTGGTATATAGTGCCATTGTCTGGCTGGGAATTCAAAGAATATATTGGGGTTACAAATACCCTCATTTCTTGCTACTGGTATATAGTGCCATTGTCTGACTGGGAATTCAAAGAATATATTGGGGTTACAAATACCCTCATTTCTTGCTACTGGTATATAGTGCCATTGTCTGACTGGGAATTCAAAGAATATATTGGGGTTACAAATACCTTCATTTCTTGCTACTGGTATATAGTGCCTTTGTCTGACTGGGAATTCAAAGAATATATTGGGGTTACAAATACCCTCATTTCTTGCTACTGGTATATAGTGCCATTGTCTGACTGGGAATTCAAAGAATATATTGGGGTTACGTGCACCCAAAATTCTTGCTACTGGTATATAGTGCCCTTGTCTGACTGGGAATTCAAAGAATATATTGGGGTTACAGATACCCTCATTTCTTGCTACTGGTATATAGTGCCAGTTTCTGACTGGTAATTCAAAGAATATATTGGGGTTACGTGCACCCACAATTTTTGCTACTGGTATATAGTGCCAATTTCTAACTGGGAATTCAAAATGCGCAAGGCTCCCGGAAAGGGACGTGGACGAGGCCGTGGGCGAGGTCGGGGGAATGGTTCTGGGGAGCAAGGTAGCAGTGAAGCCACAGGGCGTCCCGTGCCTACTCCTGTGGGGCAGCAAGCATTGCGCCACTCCACAGTGCCAGGGTTGCTTGCCACATTAACTAAACTGCAGGGTACAAACCTTAGTAGGCCCGAGAACCAGGAACAGGTCTTGCAATGGCTGTCAGAGAACGCTTATAGCACATTGTCCAGCAGCCAGTCAGACTCTGCCTCCTCTCCTCCTATTACCCAACAGTCTTGTCCTCCTTCCTCCCAAAATTCCCAAGCTTCACAGAACAATAACCCCAACTGTCCCTGCTCCCCAGAGCTGTTCTCCGCTCCTTTCATTGTCCCTCAACCTGCCCCGCCACGTCATGATTCCACGAACCTAACAGAGGAGCATCTGTGTCCAGATGCTCAAACACTAGAGTCTCCTCCATCTCCGTTCGATTTGGTGGTGGATGACCAGCAACCCACCCTCATCGGCGATGATGTGACGCAGTTGCCGTCAGGGCATCCAGTTGACCGGCGCATTGTGCGGGAGGAGGAGATGAGACAGGAGTTGGAAGAGGAAGTGGTGGATGATGAGGACACTGACCCGACCTGGACAGGGGGGATGTCAAGCGGGGAAAGTAGTGTGGATGTTGAGGCAGGTGCAGCACCAAAAAGGGTAGCTAGTAGAGATGAGCGAACACTAAAATGTTCGAGGTTCGAAATTCGATTCGAACAGCCGCTCACTGTTCGAGTGTTCGAATGGGTTTCGAACCCCATTATAGTCTATGGGGAACATAAACTCGTTAAGGGGGAAACCCAAATTCGTGTCTGGAGGGTCACCAAGTCCACTATGACACCCCAGGAAATGATACCAACACCCTGGAATGACACTGGGACAGCAGGGGAAGCATGTCTGGGGGCATAAAAGTCACTTTATTTCATGGAAATCCCTGTCAGTTTGCGATTTTCGCAAGCTAACTTTTCCCCATAGAAATGCATTGGCCAGTGCTGATTGGCCAGAGTACGGAACTCGACCAATCAGCGCTGGCTCTGCTGGAGGAGGCGGAGTCTAAGATAGCTCCACACCAGTCTCCATTCAGGTCCGACCTTAGACTCCGCCTCCTCCGGCAGAGCCAGCGCTGATTGGCCGAAGGCTGGCCAATGCATTCCTATGCGAATGCAGACTTAGCAGTGCTGAGTCAGTTTTGCTCAACTACACATCTGATGCACACTCGGCACTGCTACATCAGATGTAGCAATCTGATGTAGCAGAGCCGAGGGTGCACTAGAACCCCTGTGCAAACTCAGTTCACGCTAATAGAATGCATTGGCCAGCGCTGATTGGCCAATGCATTCTATTAGCCCGATGAAGTAGAGCTGAATGTGTGTGCTAAGCACACACATTCAGCACTGCTTCATCAAGCCAATACAATGCATGAGCCAGTGCTGATTGGCCAGAGTACGGAATTCGGCCAATCAGCGCTGGCCAATGCATTCTATTAGCCCGATGAAGTAGAGCTGAATGTGTGTGCTAAGCACACACATTCAGCACTGCTTCATCAAGCCAATACAATGCATTAGCCAGTGCTGATTGGCCAGAGTACGGAATTCGGCCAATCAGCGCTGGCTCTGCTGGAGGAGGCGGAGTCTAAGGTCGGACCTGAATGGAGACTGGTGTGGAGCGATCTTAGACTCCGCCTCCTCCAGCAGAGCCAGCGCTGATTGGCCGAATTCCGTACTCTGGCCAATCAGCACTGGCTAATGCATTGTATTGGCGTGATGAAGCAGTGCTGAATGTGTGTGCTTAGCACACACATTCAGCTCTACTTCATCGGGCTAATAGAATGCATTGGCCAGCGCTGATTGGCCGAATTCCGTACTCTGGCCAATCAGTGCTGGCCAATGCATTCTATTAGCTTGATGAAGCAGAGTGTGCACAAGGGTTCAAGCGCACCCTCGGCTCTGATGTAGCAGAGCCGAGGCTGCACAAGGGTTCAAGCGCACCCTCGGCTCTGATGTAGGAGAGCCGAGGGTGCACTTGAACCCTTGTGCAGCCTCGGCTCTGCTACATCAGAGCCGAGGGTGCGCTTGAACCCTTGTGCACACTCTGCTTCATCAAGCTAATAGAATGCATTGGCCAGCGCTGATTGGCCAATGTATTCTATTAGCCTGATGAAGTAGAGCTGAATGTGTGTGCTAAGCACACACATTCAGCTCTACTTCATCGGGCTAATAGAATGCATTGGCCAGCGCTGATTGGCCAGAGTACGGAACTCGACCAATCAGCGCTGGCTCTGCTGGAGGAGGCGGAGTCTAAGATCGCTCCACACCAGTCTCCATTCAGGTCCGACCTTAGACTCCGCCTCCTCCAGCAGAGCCAGCGCTGATTGGCCGAATTCCGTACTCTGGCCAATCAGCACTGGCTAATGCATTGTATTGGCGTGATGAAGCAGTGCTGAATGTGTGTGCTTAGCACACACATTCAGCTCTACTTCATCGGGCTAATAGAATGCATTGGCCAATCAGCGCTGGCCAATGCATTCTATTAGCGTGAACTGAGTTTGCACAGGGGTTCTAGTGCACCCTCGGCTCTGCTACATCAGATTGCTACATCTGATGTAGCAGTGCCGAGTGTGCATCAGATGTGTAGTTGAGCAAAACTGACTCAGCACTGCTAAGTCTCTGCATTCGCATAGGAATGCATTGGCCAGCCTTCGGCCAATCAGCGCTGGCTCTGCCGGAGGAGGCGGAGTCTAAGGTCGGACCTGAATGGAGACTGGTGTGGAGCGATCTTAGACTCCGCCTCCTCCAGCAGAGCCAGCGCTGATTGGTCGAGTTCCGTACTCTGGCCAATCAGCGCTGGCCAATGCATTCTATTAGCCCGATGAAGTAGAGCTGAATGTGTGTGCTTAGCACACACATTCAGCTCTACTTCATCAGGCTAATAGAATACATTGGCCAATCAGCGCTGGCCAATGCATTCTATTAGCTTGATGAAGCAGAGTGTGCACAAGGGTTCAAGCGCACCCTCGGCTCTGATGTAGCAGAGCTGAGGGTGCACAAGGGTTCAAGTGCACCCTCGGCTCTCCTACATCAGAGCCGAGGGTGCGCTTGAACCCTTGTGCAGCCTCAGCTCTGCTACATCAGAGCCGAGGGTGCGCTTGAACCCTTGTGCACACTCTGCTTCATCAAGCTAATAGAATGCATTGGCCAGCACTGATTGGCCAGAGTACGGAATTCGGCCAATCAGCGCTGGCCAATGCATCCCTATGGGAAAAAGTTTATCTCACAAAAATCACAATTACACACCCGATAGAGCCCCAAAAAGTTATTTTTAATAACATTCCCCCCTAAATAAAGGTTATCCCTAGCTATCCCTGCCTGTACAGCTATCCCTGTCTCATAGTCACAAAGTTCACATTCTCATATGACCCGGATTTGAAATCCACTATTCGTCTAAAATGGAGGTCACCTGATTTCGGCAGCCAATGACTTTTTCCAATTTTTTTCAATGCCCCCGGTGTCGTAGTTCCTGTCCCACCTCCCCTGCGCTGTTATTGGTGCAAAAAAGGCGCCAGGGAAGGTGGGAGGGGAATCGAATTTTGGCGCACTTTACCACGTGGTGTTCGATTCGATTCGAACATGGCGAACACCCTGATATCCGATCGAACATGTGTTCGATAGAACACTGTTCGCTCATCTCTAGTAGCTAGAGGCAGAGGCAGAAGTCAGCAGCTTAGGCGAAGCCAGGCCACACCCGGAATCTCCCAAGATGTTCCAGTTCGTACCCAGCCCCGAAAAACTCCCACCTCGAGGGCACGTTTCTCGAAGGTGTGGAGTTTTTTCAAGGAATGCGCCGAGGACAGATATAGTGTTGTCTGCACAATTTGCCTCTCGAAATTGATTAGGGGCTCTGAGAAGAGCAACCTGTCCACCACTTCAATGCGCCGTCATTTGGAATCCAAGCACTGGAATCAGTGGCAGGCAGCAACGGCAGGACAAAGGCCGCCTGCCGTTCACGCCACTGCCACTGCCTCTGCCACTGCCACTGCTGACTGTGCTGGCGATGCACTCCAGAGGACGAGCCAGGACACCACTTCATCTGCCTCCGCCACTTTGTTGACTTCTTCCTCATCCTCCCCTGTTCCTGTCTTATCTCCTTCTCCTGCACCATCAAAGGCACCATCAGGCGCTTCTTTACAACAACCCACCATCTCTCAGACATTGGAGCGGCGGCAGAAATACACTGCTAACCACCCACACGCGCAAGCCTTGAACGCCAACATCGCTAAACTGCTGGCCCAGGAGATGTTGGCGTTCCGGCTTGTTGAAACTCCCGCCTTCCTGGACCTGATGGCAACTGCGGCACCTCGCTATGCCGTCCCTAGCCGTCACTACTTCTCCCGGTGTGCCGTCCCCGCCTTGCACCAGCACGTGTCACTCAACATCAGGCGGGCCCTTAGTTCCGCGCTTTGCACAAAGGTCCACTTGACCACCGACGCGTGGACAAGTGCATGCGGACAGGGACGCTACATTTCACTGACGGCACACTGGGTGAATGTAGTTGAGGCTGGGACTGCTTCCCAAACTGGCCCGGTGTACCTCGTCTCCCCGCCTAACATTCCTGGCAGGGACACGAGAAGAACACCCCCCTCCTCCTCCTCCTCCACCGCCTCCTCCTCCGCCACCGTCTCCTCCTCCGCCACCACCTCCTCCTCCGCTGTTAGATTGACCCCAGCTACGAGTTGGAAACGTTGCAGCACTGGCGTTGGTAGACGTCAGCAGGCCGTGCTGAAGCTGATCAGCTTGGGGGACAGACAGCACACTGCCTCCGAGGTGAGGGATGCCCTCCTCGATGAGACGGCAATATGGTTTGAGCCGCTGCACCTGGGCCCAGGCATGGTCGTTTGTGATAACGGCCGGAACCTGGTAGCAGCTATGGAGCTTGCCGGACTCCAACATGTTCCATGCCTGGCCCACGTCTTCAACCTAGTGGTGCAACGTTTCCTAAAGAGCTACCCCAATGTTCCAGAGCTACTGGTGAAAGTGCGGCGCATGTGCGCCCACTTTCGCAAGTCGACAGTAGCCGCTGCTAGCTTAAAATCTCTCCAGCAACGCCTGCATGTGCCACAACACCGGCTTTTGTGCGACGTCCCCACACGCTGGAACTCAACGTTTCAGATGTTGAATAGAGTGGTTGAGCAGCAGAGACCTTTGATGGAATACCAGCTACAAAACCCTAGGGTGCCACAAAGTCAGCTGCCTCAGTTTCACATCCATGAGTGGCCATGGATGAGAGACCTTTGTGACATCCTACGGGTCTTTGAGGAGTCCACAAGGAGGGTGAGCTCTGAGGATGCGATGGTGAGCCTTACAATCCCGCTCTTGTGTGTTCTGAGAGAATCCCTGATTGACATCAGGGATAACTCAGATCACACAGAGGAGTCAGGGATAGCATCCGATCTGTCACAGCTGGAGAGTAGGTCCACACATCTGTCCGCTTCATCGCGTTTAATGGAGGAGGAGGAGGAGGAAGAAGAGTTGTCCGATGATGTGATGGTGATACAGGAGGCTTCCGGGCAACTTCGAATCGTCCCATTGTTGCAGTGCGGATGGGTAGACATGGAGGATGAGGAGGAAATGGAGATTGAACTTTCCGGTGGGGCCAGAGGAGTCATGCCAACTAACACTGTGGCAGACATGGCTGAGTTCATGTTGGGGTGCTTTACAACCGACAAGCGTATTGTCAAAATCATGGAGGACAACCAGTACTGGATCTTTGCTATCCTTGACCCCCGGTATAAAAACAACATCTCGTCTTTTATTCCGGTAGAGGGGAGGGCCAATCGCATCAATGCTTGCCACAGGCAATTGGTGCAGAATATGATGGAGATGTTTCCAGCATGTGACGTTGGCGGCAGGGAGGGCAGTTCCTCCAGTAGGCAACCAAGTTCTCACCGGTCCACACAAACGAGGGGCACACTGTCTAAGGTCTGGGACACCTTGATGGCACCCCCTCGCCAAAGTGCTGCCACGGAGGGTCCTAGTGTCACCAGGCGTGAGAAGTATAGGCGCATGTTGCGGGAATACCTTTCCGACCACAGCCCTGTCCTCTCTGACCCCTCTGCGCCCTACACGTATTGGGTGTCGAAGTTGGACCTGTGGCTTGAACTTGCCCTATATGCCTTGGAGGTGCTGTTCTGTCCTGCCGCCAGCGTCCTATCTGAGAGGGTGTTCAGTGCAGCCGGTGGCATCATCACTGACAAGCGCACCCGTCTGTCAGCTGAGAGTGCCGACCGGCTCACTTTGATAAAAATGAACCACCACTGGATAGAGCCTTCATTTTTGTGCCCACCTGTGTAAAGCACCCCAACATGAAACTCCATGTCTGTACTCAACCTCTCCAATTCCTCCGCATCCTCATACTCATCCACCATAAGCGTTGCACAATTCTGCTAATACTAGGCTCCCTCCACCCTGATTTTCCCCAACTCTGCTGGTTAGAGGCTCCCTCCACCCTGATTTCCACCAACTCTGCTGGTTAGAGGCTCCCTCCACCCTGCTTTCCCACAACTCTGCTGGTTAGAGGCTCCCTCCACCCTGCTTTCCCACAACTCTGCTGGTTAGAGGCTCCCTCCACCCTGCTTTCCCACAACTCTGCTGGTTAGAGGCTCCCTCCACCCTGATTTCCACCAACTCTGCTGGTTAGAGGCTCCCTCCACCCTGCTTTCCCACAACTCTGCTGGTTAGAGGCTCCCTCCACCCTGATTTCCACCAACTCTGCTGGTTAGAGGCTCCCTCCACCCTGCTTTCCCACAACTCTGCTGGTTAGAGGCTCCCTCCACCCTGATTTCCACCAACTCTGCTGGTTAGAGGCTCCCTCCACCCTGTTTTCCCACAACTCTGCTGGTTAGAGGCTCCCTCCACCATGAATTGGTCCAAACTGGGCTGTTTAGAGGCTCCCTCCACCATGAATTGGTCCAAACTGGGGTTTTTAGAGGCTCCCTCCACCATGAATTGGTCCAAACTGGGCTGTTTAGAGGCTCCCTCCACCATGAATTGGTCCAAACTGGGGTTTTTAGAGGCTCCCTCCACCATGAATTGGTCCAAACTGGGGTTTTTAGAGGCTCCCTCCACCATGAATTTGCCCAAACTGGGCTGTTTAGAGGCTCCCTCCATCATGAATTGGTCCAAACTGGGCTGGTTAGAGGCTCCCTCCACCATGAATTTGCCCAAACTGGGCTGGTTAGAGGCTCCCTCCACCATGAATTTGCCCAAACTGGGCTGGTTAGAGGCTCCCTCCACCATGAATTGGTCCAAACTGGGCTGTTTAGAGGCTCCCTCCACCATGAATTGGTCCAAACTGGGGTTTTTAGAGGCTCCCTCCACCATGAATTGGTCCAAACTGGGCTGTTTAGAGGCTCCCTCCACCATGAATTGTTCCAAACTGGGGTTTTTAGAGGCTCCCTCCACCACGAATTGGTCCAAACTGGGGTTTTTAGAGGCTCCCTCCACCATGAATTTGCCCAAGCTGGGCTGTTTAGAGGCTCCCTCCACCATGAATTGGTCCAAACTGGGCTGGTTAGAGGCTCCCTCCACCATGAATTTGCCCAAACTGGGCTGGTTAGAGGCTCCCTCCACCATGAATTTGCCCAAACTGGGCTGGTTAGAGGCTCCCTCCATCATGAATTGGTCCAAAATGGGTTTTTTAGAGACTCCCTCCACCATGAATTTGCCCAAACTGGGCTGGTTAGAGGCTCCCTCCACCATTAATTGGTCCAAACTGGGATGGTTAGAGGCTCCCTCCACCATGAATTTGCCCAAACTGGGCTGGTTAGAGGCTCCCTCCACCATGAATTTGCCCAAACTGGGCTGTTTAGAGGCTCCCTCCATCATGAATTGGTCCAAACTGGGGTTTTAGAGGTTCCCTCCACCATGAATTGGTCCAAAATGGGTTTTTTAGAGACTCCCTCCACCATGAATTTGCCCAAACTGGGCTGTTTAGAGGCTCCCTCCACCATGAATTGGTCCAAACTGGGCTGGTTAGAGGCTCCCTCCACCATGAATTGGTCCAAACTGGGCTGGTTAGAGGCTCCCTCCACCATGAATTGGTCCAAACTGGGATGGTTAGAGGCTCCCTCCACCATGAATTTGCCCAAACTGGGCTGGTTAGAGGCTCCCTCCACCATGAATTTGCCCAAACTGGGCTGGTTAGAGGCTCCCTCTACATGAATTGGCCCAAACTAGGCTGTTTAGAGGCTCCCTCCATCATGAATTGGTCCAAACTGGGGTTTTAGAGGCTCCCTTCACCATGAATTGGTCCAAAATGGGTTTTTTAGAGACTCCCTCCACCATAAATTTGCCCAAACTGGGCTTTTTAGAGGCTCCCTCCATCATGAATTGGTCCAAACTGGGCTGGTTAGAGGCTCCCTCCACCATGAATTGGTCCAAACTGGGTTTTTTAGAGGCTCCCTCCACCATGAATTGGTCCAAACTGGGCTGGTTAGAGGCTCCCTCCACCATGAATTGGTCCAAACTGGGCTGGTTAGAGGCTCCCTCCACCATGAATTGGTCCAAACTGGGGTTTTTAGAGGCTCCCTCCACCATGAATTTGCCCAAACTCTGCTGGTTAGAGGCTCAATCCACCCTGATTTTCAAAACAAATGTTGGTGCCAACCTCAACTTACTACAAGGGCCAAATTCACTGCTGGTGACAAGCTCTCCTCACTGCAAGTGCCAAATACACATGTTTCAAGGTGTTTTCCTACTGTCAGAGAGGTGGTATTGAGTGTGTAAAGTGTGTAGTTGTTAGGCTGTGATGTTGGGGTAATAGAGGGTCTTTGGTGTGTTAGATGCCCCCAGACATGCTTCCCCTGCTGTCCCAGTGTCATTCCAGAGGTGTTGGCATCATTTCCTGGGGTGTCATAGTGGACTTGGTGACCCTCCAGACACGGATTTGGGTTTCCCCCTTAACGAGTATCTGTTCCCCATAGACTATAATGGGGTTCGAAACCCGTTCGAACACACGAACATTGAGCGGCTGTTCGAATCGAATTTCGAACCTCGAACATTTTAGTGTTTGCTCATCTCTAGTTCCTTTATCTGTTAGCATTTATCAGTGGTTTATTCTTATGCTAATTAGTTTAAAAGGGCTTTAGGGGCATTTGTTCTTTTACTGGGGCTTCACTCCCTAAAGCACTTTTCAGACAATTTGCATGAAAATGGAGCTCCAGTGCAGAATAAGAAAGACATCTTTGGAAAGTGTAGATACAGCCCTACAAGGTAATGTCCTTTTCCTGCAAATGTAGCTAAAATGAATAAATGTTTCCCTTGCACAGAAGTGAAAGCACTGGAAGACGAGGACTGGATGGGGTTTTAGCCGCATTAATGTGTCACCACTAAGGTGAACATTGCAGGGTAGCTATAATATTAAGATGTTGCTGTCACCTATGGACAGTACCTGTTGTCTTGGAGTTTTTGTCTAAATGTGTAATAAGCAAAATACAAGTTGTGATTGCAATGATCTTCTGGACCATATATTCTCTGCAATTTTACTTAGAACAATATCAATTAGAGCGAATGTCAAAGGCATCTTCAATAGACATATAAATCCTTTTTTTTTTAAACTGCAGTGCTAATATAAGGACATTGCATGCAGTTTGTGTGCTTTTGTACTATTGATCCTATTGAAAAAAACTTTCACACAGAATCTTCTAAACACTTAATTGAGGATAAAATCAATTTACTAAAGCTGCCTACTAGGTTTATTACATTGTTCCTTAAACACTTTCTTGCAGTGCAATAACTTTAAAAAATGTATTCTAGAAACATATTATTTAAGTCATTTTGATTAAGTCATAATATATACGGAAATTAAACACAAAAAGTTTAGAACAGAGATTACTGTAATGTGTTTGTATATAAACAGCATTCCTATAATAGTCAGAGATATTGCTGCTTCTGTGATAAGCAAATTGAATGTATTTTGCACTATGAGGTGGACAATGTGCATATTATTCCATTAAATCTGTCTTCCTTTAAAAAAAATTTCAGGATCATTTAGTTCTTTGTATGGAGTGATCTCCATTTACCTCGGTGCACCTCGGTACAGCCTGAGGGTCCATTCACACGGAGTAAACGCGCGCTCATTTTGGCAAAATACACGTGTAAAAAATACACGTGTAAAAATAAGACTCCCATTGACCTCAATGACATTTTTTTACATGTGTAAAAAAAAAACACGTCAAAAAACACATCAAAATACACGTGTAAAATGTCACTAGGAGTCTTATTTTTACACATGTACTCTTTACACGTGTATTTTGCCAAAATGAGCGTCCATTTACTCCATGTGAATGGACCCTAACTGTGGTTGGGAGGAAGGACCTCCGATAGCGCTCCTTCTCACACTTGGGGTGAAGCAGTCGATCACTGACAGTACTGCCCAGAGCTGTCACAGTCTCATACATGGGATGGGAGTTGTTCTCCAGCATGGAGCTCACCACGGACATTATCCTTCTGCCACCCATCACCTATATTGGGTCCAGGAGGCTCCCCAGGACAGAACTGGCCCTTCTAACCAGTTTGTCAAGTCTATTTCTGCTTGGGTATGGCTTGCCAGCGGTCATTTTAAAAACCCATTAATTTGAATGGGTTTTTAAAGCAAACCACTGATGTCCGTATGAAGCATTTCTGCTGTGAAAGGTTTTTTTTGCACGGACACAAAATGGGACATGCAGGACTTTGTGTCCATGCATCAGTTGTTAAAATGTCCGCCGGCAATCCATACCCAAGCAGTTTTTCCTAGGATTTAGGAGGAATCACGGCAGTCAGACAGTGGCGCAAGTGTGAATGCCGCATTATGGGAACATTTCTTCTGTAATTTCTACTCTAGGTGTCAGAACTATGTTATTCCCATTTCAGTGACAGCAATTTGACAAAATAGAAATATAGAAAAAAGAGGCTGTCCAAGCAAAAATGGCACCAAAAATATTATTTAAATTGGCTAGGGGCTGTGAAAGAAATAAAAAAAAAAGATACTCACCTTTCCTTGTGTTCTGATGCCTCCCACCATGGTCCAGTCCTCTCAGTCCATGTTATCTTAGCAGATAGTCGCGGCCACATATGACCGCTGAGGCCAATCAGTTGGCTCAGCGAAGGGTATGTGACAACACTACCTGTTACGTCCTGGGATCTCTTTCTGAGGCCGCTGATTGGAAGGGATCCAGGGTGTCACAGCTGGCAAGTAGAGATGAGCGAACACTAAAATGTTCGAGGTTCGAAATTCGATTCGAACAGCCGCTCACTGTTCGAGTGTTCGAACGGGTTTCGAACCCCATTATAGTCTATGGGGAACATATACTCCTTAAGGGGGAAACCCAAATCCGTGTCTGGAGGGTCACCAAGTCCACTATGACACCCCAGGAAATGATACCAACACCCTGGAATGACACTGGGACAGCAGGGGAAGCATGTCTGGGGGCATAAAAGTCACTTTATTTCATGGAAATCCCTGTCAGCTTGCGATTTTCGCAAGCTAACTTTTCCCCATAGGAATGCATTGGACAGCGCTGATTGGCCAGAGTACGGAATTCGACCAATCAGCGCTGGCTCTGCTGGAGGAGACGGAGTCTAAGATCGTTCCACACCAGTCTCCATTCAGGTCCGACCTTAGACTCCGCCTCCTCTGGCAGAGCCAGCGCTGATTGGCCGAAGGCTGGCCAATGCATTCCTATGGGTATGCACAGACTGCATTGGCCAGCCTTCGGCCAATCAGCGCTGGCTCTGCTGGAGGAGGCGGAGTCTAAGGTCGGACCTGAATGGAGACTGGTGTGGAGCGATCTTAGACTCCGCCTCCTCCAGCAGAGCCAGCGCTGATTGGTCGAATTCCGTACTCTGGCCAATCAGCGCTGGCCAATGGATTCCTATGGGAATGCAGAGACTTAGCAGTGTTCAGCCAGTTCTGCTCAACTACACCGTGTGCCGGTCAGCCCATCAGATGTAGCAGAGCCGAGTGTGCATAAGGGTTCTAGTGCACCCTTGGCTCTGCTACATCTGATGTAGCAGAGCCGAGTGTGCATAAGGGTTCCAGTGCACCCTCGGCTCTGCTACATCTGATGTAGCAGAGCCGAGTGTGCATAAGGGTTCTAGTGCACCCTCGGCTCTGCTACATCTGATGTAGCAGAGCCGAGTGTGCACACTCGGCTCTGCTATATCAGATGGGCTGACCGGCACACGGTGTAGTTGAGCAGAACTGGCTCAGCACTGCTAAGTCTCTGCATTCCCATAGGAATGCATTGGCCAGCCTTCGGCCAATCAGCGCTGGCTCTGCTGGAGGAGGCGGAGTCTAAGGTCAGACCTGAATGGAGACTGGTGTGGAGCGATCTTATACTCCGCCTCCTCCAGCAGAGCCAGCGCTGATTGGTCGAATTCCGTACTCTGGCCAATCAGCGCTGTCCAATGCATTCCTATGGGAAAAAGTTTATGTCACAAAAATCACAATTACACACCCGATAGAGCCCCAAAAAGTTATTTTTAATAACATTCCTACCTAAATAAAGGTTATCCCTAGCTATCCCTGCCTGTACAGCTATCCCTCTCTCTTAGTCACAAAGTTCACATTCTCATATGACCCGGATTTGAAATCCACTATTCGTCTAAAATGGAGGTCACCTGATTTCGGCAGCCAATGACTTTTTCCGATTTTTTTCAATGCCTCCGGTGTCGTAGTTCCTATCCCACCGCAAAAAAAGCACCAGGGAAGGTGGGAGGGGAATCACATTTTTTTGGAGTTTGCCACGTGATGTTCGATTCGAATCGAACACATCGAACAGCCTGATATCCGATCGAACATGTGTTCGATAGAACACTGTTCGCTCATCTCTACTGGCAAGCAGTTTCACTTTGAGAAGACTCAAAGCAACACGACTGCACTGTGTTGAGAAGACTCCTAAGCATTGGGGACAGGTGAGTATGATTTTTTTTTTTATCTCCCTGACCTATTGAAAAAAAATAAATGAAAAAAATTGTACTGCCCGAACAACTTCTTTAAGAGTTTGTTGCACACAGTTGGCATGTTACCAGTTTTCCTGTTGATTATTTCTTAATTCTTTTCTTTTAGTACAGCGTCTTCTGGATATAACTTTTTTTTTTTTTTCTGGAAATGGTAGTGAATCTGTGGCTGGAATTTACTAACTGATCTATTACAGTTCTCTGGTGTAGATGGGTATAAATGTAGTGCAGCATTTGTACACAGCCCCTTCTTGTGCCAAAATTTGCCCACATTGGTTTTTCAGCACCTATTGGCCACTTTCTATGAACATGATGGAGAGTAAGGTGGGGGCACCATGACCCAACAAATTTTCTATAACACATGCCAGAAAGTTGATGTGAGTTATACCAGTAATCAATGTCAGTTCATGACTGGCATAGTTTTCTGGTCTGGTCCAAGGGAATAGTTAAGGTGTGCCTACATATATTGTCCAAAACATATATCCACAAATATACAATACCAAAACACACATTCAGATATATGCAATGCCCAAACACACAAGCAGATACATGCACACTCATATAAAGACATTTATGAAAATGTAGACAAATATACCTTAAATATAAACACATAGCATATACAAGCAAATTCTCATATTAGCTACTATATTTATCTTCCATGATATACAGCTTGCTAGTTCTTTCACAGGTTGGGCTGTAGAGCTTCCTACTTTACCCAGTGAGTGGAAAGGACTTCTCTGGGGAAGAATCGCTCAGGTCATAACCATCTTTCTCAAGTGATGTTGTATTTTCATTAGTCGCAAGGTACTCTTTAAATGTAAGTAGTAGTGTTAGGTTGCACACAAGTTTAAGAACTTTGGTCTTAGGCTTGGCTTTTTTTTTTTTTTTTTCAGAACATTGCTTGTGTGACAAAGGAAAATAAATGTACCCCTTGCTCATAACAAATATCACAGCAATCATGTGACAGTATGCACTTGGATGCCATTACATCAAATTGCAGGTACATGTTTAGAAAAACGTGGTACTCAAACAGATGAGCTGCATATCAAAGCAATTGATAAAGAATGACAAAAATTTATTACCAAAAACACACATATTGTTAAAAGAATGTTAAAAAATACTACAAACTATGCTAACATGACCTTGTTGTTTCCCTATCACACAAAAAAACTGCACATACATTATATCATTACAAAGTTTACCTGGGAGAGCCCTTCTCAGGGTGATTTTCCAGTGGAGCCGATGAAAAATGGTTATGGACTTTTATGAAGGGTCTGAATTCTGTACATGGGCATGGCTAAATATATTCATCACAAACCATCACACATCAGAGCTTTACTCCAGGTTTCCATACCAACCCAGCCATTTTTCTTCATTGCAATGGAGATCAGAGATTCCAGGCTCGAGTCCCCTTGTGAGACATGTAAAAAGTAAAAATATATATATATATATGTTCAAAAACTTTAAAATGAAGTAGAAAAAACCTTTTACATTTAAAAGATACATAACAAAACAAAAATTAAACATACATGTATCCCCAAGAGCGTATAAGTTCCCACTATCCAAAAATTAGCATTATTTATCGTGTACAGTGAACATCATGAAAAATATATTGCAAAAAATATATTGAAATTAACTTAAATTGGTCACCTCACTTTCCCCATAAAATACCAATAAAAAGTGATCAAAAAGACATTGGTAACAATCAAAAGTTCAGCTTCCAATGCAAAAAGAGCCCCTTACACATCTCTGTCAACAAAACATTAAAGTAGTTATAGATGTCAGAATAAATGTTACCCCAGGAAAATTTTCATTTTTTTTTTTTAAAAATTATGTTTTATATGTAAAAGCAGTAAAATATAATAAAACCAATATAAATATCATATCTCTGTAATTGTAACGACACTCCAGATAAAGCTGCCATGTCATTGTTAATGAGGGAAAAAAATGCAAAAAATATGATACAATTTGGGTTTTCACACGGACCCCACATTAACATTAATAAAAGCGAATTAAAAATATTATATGTACCCTAAAATGGTACAAATAAAAAAGTTATGAATTTTAGAAGGTGTGAAAGGAAAATATGAAAAAGTCACTGAGCATTAATGTACAAATTACCCTATCCCCTTAAAGGGTTAAAATGCAGGATAAGCAGTTGCCAATTACTTACATATTTTAAACCAATATATATGTCTAAAAATGAGTACAAACTTGTACAATTGTATTTACTTGGGAATTGAATTTATCTGTGAGTTTTCATTGAATCAAGCTGTTAATGTTTTGCATTGAGTTACAATAAATCACTTTTATATTTCTATACTATTTGAATGAGCATCGGATATTTTGTCCACGTACAGTGGCACAAAATAACTTTAGGGATGAACAAATTAATATAAACTAGCCACACTTTTCTCTACATCAGCAATGTAATACTGGAAGTATGGACCTGTAGGAAATGTCTTCCTGAAAGGCAGTTTCAGAAATAAAGGCCATATACTGCCTTCAGGGTGAGTAAGGTCTAACAACCATACATTTTCTCTCTGTCAGAAATAGGCGATTTAAATGACTCATTAAAGTTGTCTTCCTTATAAAGACTTCAGCATCTTCAGGCTTTTATCTGAATCTTTTATTCCTTTCTGCATACTGTACTTATATCATAAGGATAAGTCAGAATTACAGTATAAATGTATGCAGCAAAATCTTTTAGCTAAAATTTTTAAAAGTTGAAGCCATAGTCGAAAAAAAATGAAAGAGATCTCAGAATCATATCAGGAAGGAAAGTAAAGCTGGCTCTACACATAGGCCTAGGTTCACATCTGTGCTGGGTTCTCCAGCCCGACTGTCATAACAGCAACTACCCACGGACACAGGCAGACCCAACAGACTATAATGGGGTCCACCAGGTGTCAGTTGGGTGTCCACTGTTTTTATAATGAAACCGGTGGAGAGAAAAGTTCTTTGTAAAGGATTTTCCTCTCTGACAATTTCTGGCAGTTTCTGTGGTGGAGTCTCCAACAGAGACTCTGGTGCAGATATGAACTTAGCCAAAGATATTATTCTGCAGGTCTTTGGCAGATCAAGCTAAAAGTGTAAATGGGTAATCTGTTGAGAATCTGATGTTTGTGGTGTCACACAAATATGATAAGCAGAATTAACAAAAATGCCTGGGAAACTGAACTCCGAAGAGCTGACAAATCAGGTGCCATTTTTGAATCTTTGATGCAAGTAATTGAACTGATTTACAGAAGACTTGTCCCTCAAAGTAGAAAATACTAATTCTATAACTGATTGATGTAGAAGAGACAAGATCAAAGGAATGTTCTCTTATGTGATATTGTATAAGCAAGTACTAGACAATTAGAGATGTTCAGTCGAATATGGATATGTCATTAGACGTAACACTATGGATCACATATGTAGTCACTGCAGACGCTGCCACGCTTCTGCACCCATTTCAGAGAGACATCCAGAGGAAATCACTTTAGAATGTAAGGACTAGATAAGATAATCATTTAATAGTCCCACATGAGGAAATTCAGAGTGTTACAGCAGCATGGATAATACAGTAATATATTAGAAGAAAAACACATACATGCTCATAGCAGATAGAAATAGATACTAGGAGCCATAGCAACTAAAAAGAAAAGAGAGACTTCAGGATGATTTAGTTCTCTGTATGGAGTGATCTTCGCTTAGTTGGTTATACAGCCTGACCGTGATTGTGAGGAAGGATCTCAGCTAGTGCTTCTTCTCACACTTCGGGTGAAGCAGTCGGTCACTGACTGTTAGGATTGTGCAGTAACTGCGGCCTTGATATCGGCGTCGCTGTCTGTTCCTCTGCACAATCCAGGGTTGCAGGGGTTAATCTGCCTTGCAACAGCCGGGCGTGGTCGACTGGTTGATCTACATGTGTGTCGTCCAATGGACGCTCGGATTGGGCAGGTGGGCTATTTGCTGGTGACCGCCCCTTGCCTATATAAGGGGGCTGGTCTGGACGCCCGGCGCTCTAAGACCAAATCCAAATCCTAATCTGAATTTATGTGTGTGTGATGCTTGGGTTCCACAACACTTAGTGGCCCTAGTTAATCCCCTTAGTCAGCAATGCCATTTATAGTTGGGCAGCATACTGCCTTGTGTGTGTGAGTGTGTCAGTCAGTATTCATACTGACCAGTTGTTAGGCTGTAGCTGCATTGGGGGTTGGTGGCTTGAAGCACACTGGGTTTGTTGTTCTCTGGCTAGTCCAGGAGTGCTGGCTAGCCAGTTAGTTTATTTGTGCGACTGCTCTGACTGCACAGGGCTCTGTGAACGGTAACAGAGCACACCTGGTCCTTTTATTTAGCTGGCAGTGACAGTAACTGTTAGACAGTATTCACACCAGGTTGTTTAGCAGTTAGTAGCCCAGAGGGCTCTGTAGGGTTTAGGTTTTTTTTGTTTTTTTTTTAATAAACCCTGCTGACCATAACACTGACAGTCCTCCCTATGCTGTCACATAGGTTTGGAAGTTGCTAATCCTAGCAGGCTTCAGGCTTGTATGATAATGTCCCAGATGTCACGTAGTCTGGGATATTACCATATAGGCCCAAAGCCTGTGCTAGCAGTACCATACAGGCCCGAAGCCTGTGCTTGCAGTAACAGCCTGTTGCCATACAAGCCCAAAGCCTGTAATAGCAGTAACAGGCTATTACTACTAGCACAGGCTTCGGAGCTATATGGTACTGCTAGCAAAGGCTTTGAGTCTATATGGTAATATCCCAGACCACGTGATGTCTGAGACATTACCATACAGACCTGAAGCCTGCTAGGATTAACATCGGAACCCGGAGAGGTGAGTAACACTGTTTATTATGCTTTCTCACCTCCCCTGGTGCTCCGATTATTATACTCGGGAGTCTGAAACAGTGAACACTGCTCTCTCAGTATTTGACTTTCTACCACACCCAGCTCCTGCACCTTATTTCCCTCTGTTCATCAAATGGTTAATTCTAGCCTTGCCTGTGTGATTCACAGACTGTCTTCCAATCAAGCCTAAGGCTGGTCTTTGGCTTCCTATATACAGGCCATCAGCCTGCATAGACTTGCTGGCTATTGTGACTCTCTCCTTAGACTTTGTCCCTGTTAAGCTCCTCTTCCTGATACTATTTTATTACTGATCTCTGACCCTTGAATTACCTTGTATCTATTCTCTTGGATTTTGATTTTGTACTGCATTGCTTGACTGTTACTGGACCCTTGGCCAGCTGACTTCCCTTTGTTTTTAATTTATCTTTATCTTTGACCAGTTTTCCTCTGCCGCCTATGCCAGTGAGGCAAGCAGGCATGGGCAGTGGTGGGTTCAGCTTAGGGCTCACTGTCTTTTTATCCCAGGGTTCACCAGCAGCTACTGGGTAATTGCTCCTCTAACAATTCCCTTACACATATTTAGTATATAGACTGGTATAAGCAAAATCTTCAATCATTATCAGTTTTCATATGCCCTTTTTACTATGTCACAGACCAAATATACAAGAAAGTGCAAAATACTGGGTTGAAAAATGCTGTAAAGATCATATACTGTCATGGTCATAAGTGTTAGCACCCCTGAAATTTTTCCAGAAAATGAAGTATTTCTCCCAGGAAATATTGCAGTTACACATGCTTTATTATACACATGTTTATTTCCTTTGTGTGAATTGGAACAACACAAAAACTGATAAAAAGGCACTTATAAATAATTTCACGCAAAACTGCAAAAATGGGCTGAAAAAAATTACTAGCACCCTCAACTTAATATTTGGTTGCAAAGACTTTGGAAAAAAACAATTTAAATCAATCGCTTCCTATAACCATCAACAAGCTTCTTACAACTCTCAACTAGAATTTTGGAACATTTTACTTTTGCAAACTGCTCCTGGTCTCTAGTATTTGAAGGGTGCCTTCTCCCAAAAGCAATTTTAAGATCTCTCTCAGCTGTTCAATTGCTGACCACCACTAAACTCTCCATGGCTTTGTTTCCATGCACTTCTGGGTTCTTTTTTAAGTATCTTTGGGGTCATTGTCCTGCTAGAAGACCCATGACTGAGAATGCAAACACGGCATTCTGACACTGGGCCCTACATTGAGACCCAAAATCCATTGGTTATCTTCAGATTTAAGGATGCATTGAACACAGTCAAGCCCAAACCATCTTTGAACCTCCACCATATTTGATTGTTGGTACTGTGTTCTTTTCTTTGTGGGCCTCATTCTTTTTTCAGTATACAGTAGAATGACGTACTTTACCAACAAGTTCTATTTTGGTCTCATCTGTCCACAAGACAGGGGGGACTGTGTAATGTGTAGGAACTTGAAATGCCTCACATACAAATTCATGTAACTGAGGGCAAAACAAGTCCCCATCGCACAGAATCTCCTCTACCTGTAAACAATTCCATTGAAGGTGAAAACAATATGTTTTAAAATGAAATAAATTCCATTAAAAATAAAATCGAAGGTAAGGAAATCAAATTTAATAAAGAAATGAGATGGGAAGAATCCTATAAATATGATGGGAAACCAAAACATGTTCTTTTATAAATAAGTCAATAGAATGGGATAAATCAGAAGTCAATGAATCGACTCCTAATATGATGGTTCTTCCAGGAAGATAATAAAGAAGGATTATTAATATGTCAAAATTTGAATTCTTGTTTAAGAATTTTTTTTCTCACAACATTAATTAATTGTACTTACATTTGTAAATAACCGTACAATACCAGACTTGGTCGTATAGAAACTGAGCCAGTACCTATTGATAGGACTTCTGGTATCCTGTTTACTCAGTCTTTGCCAGGATGAGGGGAACAAAGTAATTTAACCCCTTAAGGACACAGCCCAAAAGTATGTTAAGGACCAGGCCTATTTTTTCAAAATTGACATGTGTCACTTTAAATGGCAATAACTTTGAGACGCTTTAACTTACACAAGTGATTTTGAGAATGTTTTCTCGTAACACATTATACTTCATGTTAGTGGTAAACAGTAATCAATATTTTTGTATTTACTTATTAAAAAAATAGGAAATTTGATGGAAATTTGGAAAAAATTGCAATTTTCAAAATGTGAAATTCTCTGCTTTTCAGGCAGATAGTTATACCACCCAAATACAGTAATATCTCCCATATCTCTGCTTTATATCGGCATCATCTTTTGATTGTATTTTAATTTATTTTGGACGTTACAAGGCTTACAAGTGTAACAGCGATTTTCCAGATTTACAAGAAATGTAACTATGTTTGTTTTACACACTTTATTATTTAAAAAAAAAAAAACTTTTTTACATTTTTTTATTTGTGCTGCAAGCACACTAGAACCAGCGATCAGAGAGGATCGCTGGTTCTATAGTAACTACAGACTGTATTTGTGCTGCAAGCACACTAGAACCAGCGATCAGAGAGGATCGCTGGTTCTATAGTAACTACAGACGTGTATTGCAGTCTATAGAGGAAGCTAGCTATGCAGATGCATAGACTAGCTTCCTCTCGTCCTGGCATCCAAGGGGTTAACCCTCCCCCCCATCGGAGCTCGCTCCAATGGGGGGAGGGATTAAGGAGCAGCGTGTAGCTGTAAATTACAGCTAACACAGACTCCTTATGCAGCCAGCAGCATACTTTATAGCCGGCCAAACCCCTAGGGTGCCATGATCACTATGGATCATGGCACCTTAAGGGTTAAACAGTGGGGTCGGTGCAATCACCTGTCCCTGCTGCTACAGGGGAAGCCTGGCTGTCAGATACAGCCGGCCTCCCATGGAGATCGCACAGGCTCTGCTTCTGAGCCCGTGCGATCTCCATCACGTACATGCACGTGGGAATGCGGGAACTAACCACATTCCCTGACGTACAGGTATGTGATTTAGCGTTAAGGGGTTAATCAAGGTCTCTCACAAGAGGGCTGCTCCTCCTTGGTAAAATCCAGCTCAGCGACTGCCACAGATCTCTGTTTTTGCACAGTTTCAGGAAAGTTATATCTATAGCAGTACACCTATACAGTGTTCAGACACATTCTCTGCTTGTCCTGTCATGAGTACTGGAGTAACAATCTCCTGAATGACTGAGAGATAAAGCGGACCTATGTGTTTCTTCACACTGGCTGAGGGGCGTTGTTGGGATCTTTAGTTCTCCATACTGACTGAGGGGTGTAGCTGGACTTTATTGTTTTTCATACTGAGGGGTGTAGTCTTATTTCTGTAGATCTCCATATTGATGGAGAAATGTATCTTGACTCTGAGGTTCTTTACACTGACTGAAGGATCAATAAATGAAAAAAACAAAATAATATACTACTGTGTGCAACAAAGCAATCAGATAACTAAGAAAATACACACAAAATTAATAAAAAATAATTTTTATTAATGACAGAATAAAAATTATGTCACATATAGTATTAAAAATAACATGAAAGATGACATGAAATGGGGGAACAAAATAGTCAGACAACCAAGAAATACTTAAGCACAGGTGGCGTGGGACACTATGCTGGGAGGGTAAGTACTGGGTGAGTACTTTTCCAAGCACTGAAATACTGTTGACTAGTGGGGCTTCCTTGCTGATTTACGGATTTATGACCAAACATTTTTGACAGGCTGTTAGAATGGGTTCCCGCAGGTTTGCCTTCAGGCGCACAGCGCCACCTGCGGGCCAACTCAACTCTCGCCCTCGATGTCGAACGGTGAGACGACTGTAGTATAAGTCCAGATCTTGCCCTACTGAGCATGCTCAGGCATTTCAAAGTCGCTCAGAAACTAAGTCCCATCGTGGTCCTACTGAGCATGACCGAAGAGGTCATGGCCACCGCCCCTGATGGGCGGGGACTTCCCTTTATAAGGTGTGAGGCGACGCCCGCCCGGTGCTCACACTTTATCTAAAAACACTTAAGACAGGAGGGCATGACAGGAGCTCCAGGCTGCTTCCAGTAGCTAGGCAGGTAGCTAGGTTAGGCTGCTGTGTGGGGTTATCTTAGCTTCCATCTAGTACTGTTAGCAAGACCTATAAGTCCTGAATGTACTGGCAGCTCCACACTACGGCTTGGTGCAGTAGACTCTGTACCAGTTGGTGGACTGGCAGCAGGCTTGGTCTCTTTAGCTAGGCTATCTGTCACTGTCTGTGTGTGTTATAGCTCCAAGCTGTGCGGAGCCATTTGTGTTGCTGATAGGGGTGACGTTAACCCCTGGCAGTCTTGTTGCAGCCGGTCCACCTGAAGCTGCACAAAACTATTTACCCAGTGCAGTGAACTGGTGTAAAACTTGATTGCAGCCTGTTAAACACTGAAGCTGCAAAAAGCTATTTACCCAGTGAGGATAACTGGAGTAAATCTCCATTGTGTAACACGGTTGCCCAGTGCAGTCAACTGGTACAACCTTGCCGCAGCCCGTTCACACTGCTGCAGCCCTGACGCATTCATCCAGTGAAGTGAACTGGTGCATTTACATTACTCCCTGTTCAGACACACTGCTGCCTGGTACTGGCACACGGCCGCCCATCTGGGTCTGTGGACCTCCCTGCAGTGTCCTGCAGTCCAGCGGTTCTGTAGTAGTAAATAAAAACATTATTTTTTATATAAACACACAGAACCGTAACACAGGCTTTGACATGTTGGTGAACATCGTTCTTCATTCCCTTCCAGTAATAATGGGTCTCTGACAAAATGGCTACCAGAAATTGGGTAGTCATGACAGGCCTTGAGGATATTTGGCAGTCGGCTTTTAGTAAGAACCTCCTTTTTCCCCATGGTAAAGAATACTTCCATCTACTTGATATGGCTTAGGTATTTGTCTGAACTGGGACTTGGCATTTACACGTTTTTCTGGAGGTAGATAGTAGATCCACTGGAGGTACTTTTGTTGTTTTGCAATGTAGAATCACAAAAGCTGGTCATACAATTGGTCTTACATGGTTGTCAAAATTGGAAAAACTTTTGTGTCATAGAGAGCAGAGAAAAATACATAAAAAGTTACTATGCACTCATGGGAATGTGCCATTTACTCAGTTCAGTTGTAAGCACTGTGCTGTATTTTCCAACAAGAAGAAGCAGATGTGTGTCTGAGTATGATAAAAAAACAAAACAAAAAAAATCTGTACACTCTACAACAAATTAGAGACAGGATGAGAAAACCAGTGAAGTGATAACATTATAGCCTGGAGGGATATAGTCTTGCCTAGGTTATTTTATACCCTCAGGTATAAATGCAGTACTAAATTTGGCTATAAATAAAGTAAAGTATAATAAATAATTATGCCCTCTATCAAATTCTATATATATATATATATATATATATATATATATATATATATAAATAAATACATTGTGGACACCTCAAAAGTTATAATAAAAGGTATACATTTTATTTAAACATATGTAAAACAACACATAATGATAGAAAGTTTAACTACATAAATAATCAAAGACTATCACCTGGGGTAAATACATGCATTTCAATCAGGTATAAAGCATTAAGCCATAAGGAATATACAATCCACATGGATAAAGTGACCAGTGCACACTAGAAAAAGAGTTCAATATGGAGCACAACATATACCTGAATAATCAAAATAGCGCTGCAAACCAGAGTGACTCTCCCCATTGCATGTTCACTCTCGCCCCATTGCATGTTTTGCCCGCTGCTTCATCCAGGGTAACCAGTAAAACCATAAAGTTTATTTTATAAAGGGGTATACTGTGGCCTGGGCCTGACTATACCCTGGATCCATGTAGGTGGGGTATATTGTGGCATGGAGAAGTATAGTCTGACCTAGGCTATTTTACACCTGGGGTATAGTTTAGCCTCGGACAGCTAATTCCCGGGATATACTCTGGCCAAACAATACCCGGGCTTATTCTGGGAAGGGGTTAATTTGGCCTGCTACACCGGAAAAGGAAATTCCTGAATTTTGCTCCTGTGTGAATGGGGTCATAAGAAATAATGGGTCATTGTGCTAGCCATTAAAAACATGGCTAGCACACTGAAAAAGCATACTTTTGTTTGAATAGAACCTACGGATTTTGATGTAACATTTTTTTTTATCTGAGTTTAAGATTTATGAGTTTATTAACAAACCTAGCTGCAGGTCTGTAAATTCGTATTGATTTAAGGGATAATTTTTCTTTCCAGGAACTGGTTTCCATTAAATAATTTAGACCCAAGCATATAGTATTGTCTATTACTTCATATGAAAAATAAAACCGCTCCTTGTTTCATTTACTCATCCTGGTAACAGACTTTACTATGACATGAACATAACTGAATCAGAAATAAAAAATAAATACAGGAGGCAGACCCAATTGTCAGGAGCAGATTACAGCAACTGTGAAAACCCAAATACTGGTATATACATTGTAAGGAAATAAAACAAAATCTAACATCAGAAAACATATTTTGTCTTCTATGAGTTGATGTTTTTTAAATTATTTAATAATTTATTACTAGATTATTTTTTTAAATTAATATCAAAATAAGATGCCAGTATATGAAACGTTACATTAGAGGTAAACAGTCACCAGGCTATGATGCCCGTTCTGAGGGCACCATAGATTAGTGACATACACATGATTTTCAGTAGTGTGATATGTGTGTAGTTTTGTCTGAACTTTATATAATATAAGATAGCAGCACAATGCTAGCAGTGAGAACTGAGTCCATTGTATTCATGAAATTCAGGTTCTATCTGTTCCCTAGCTGCTGATTGACATCTTTCTCGCTATGTATCGTATTTGGGAGAAATCTCTCATTCAGCAGTTCATAAGTATAGAAGATTCCTAGTTCATAACACTCACATTAACCAATAAATTGTTGTTCACAGCTCCATAGTCTTTATCTGCTTGGTCAGTTCCTAAAAACTGGGACCATCTCAGATGGTAGAACTTGGACGAAGTCCCGCAGTGAAGTCCAGATTCCTGTGTGGGGATAAAAGGGTGAAAACTGAGCAGTCTGCTAGAGGTGACCCAGTGGGCCCACTATCCTCTGCCGTTGCAATAAGTATAATACAATCTCTTTATTGGAAATCCATAAACATGTTAAAAAAGAGGGGTGGCAGAAAGTCAACATCAAAACATACGTGGACAATAAATACAAAGCATTAAAATTAACTCTCTTCTCCTGAATAAATCGGGATTCATGGATGATATCTTCCCCAATAGACAAGATATCATCCATGAATCTCGGTTTACTCAGGAAAAGAAAGTTCTATTGGATTTTTAAACTCAATACCATGGTGCCAACCATTTTAAATGAAGCATCCAAAAATATCTTCTGATCTCTTTTAGCCATTACAGTACATTCTAATGCATTGTATTTATTGTCCATGTATTTTTGATCATATGGTATCATATCAAGTTTTTCCCATGCATTTGTGCTATTCCTCATGTGTAACTCCATTTTTCGCCTCCCTTCTTTATCACACCACTGACATGTAGCTATGATTATGAATTACCATGTGTCCATATGTATTTACATAAATTATGTGCATTTTTATTGGCGCTATTAACTTATTTATTCTTTTATCTGTATATATAGTTTTTCTCCAATATTCATTTGATTTTTTAATTCATATTTAGTTCATTTAATTTATGTAATTTTATTCGTCATAGTTCATCTTTATTTTTACCTGTACTTGTTTATATGCCCAAACTATTTGTCATTATTATTGTTGCCTTCCTCCCATGCTTCTGTATATTGCCATGTCTCCCCATTTTTAAACTTCACTTTCTTCTTTTTTCCCCCACAAACCCAGCTTTGCTAGATTTGAATAGCTGAGCGGTCCAGCTCGTTTGTCCTGTAACGTGTCAATGAATGAGCACAGTCCTCGGCTGGCATATCTACGTATACTCCCCTTATCCCGTTCTTCTCTTTTCTCCAGCTCGCTCCATCATCATGGACCCGGCCTGCACATGCGCATTGTGCAGTCCTCAGCTGGCATACTTCCCTCACTCACTCATTCTATCTTCTCTGTTCCCCGGCCCTATCATCACAAACCTTATCCGCATATGCACAATACACTGCCCCTCGTTCCCCTCCACATGTCAGTGCAGCTTTCCTATGTTTGTGATCCATAACCCTTCTCCAGTGGGGGGCCGTCCCTCACCGTGTATCCATATAACAGTGCACGTGTATCCCTATGAGCTCAAGTCCGGTGTCAAGTATTTCTAAGTTTATTAAACTGTACTCCTGCTGTTATCATTTAATACCCTTATTCTTCCCTATAGCATTTTTATTGAGTTTGCTTAAGTATTATCTACCCTTCAATCCTTTAATCTTTGTATTCATCTTTGACCTGATCATGTCACCTTAAATGTGTGGGATTACCGCCCTTTTTTGTATTTTTTTCTGTTTTAAATTGTGTATATACTGTATTTTGCAATTGCACATGTTTATTGTACATACTTAAAGGGACCTGTCTTCCCGAAACGCGTTGTGTATTTAATAAGGGTTATTCGTTTGGACCAGTGCGCGTATTGCCTCCTTTTTCTACACATTGGATATGGGCTTGAAGGACAGGGATGTAATATTACCACTTTGATTTTTGCGACCCCATGTGAAATGTCCTAGAGTTGAAAAAAGGAGGCCCCATTACTGATAAGGAGCATAGATGGCTTCAGCTATGAGAGGAGAGATTAAATGAGTTAAATCTATTTAGTCTGGGTAAGATGTATTTAAATAGAGACTTGACAAACCTATATACAGTAAGTGGCCCATACAAGAAATATAGGTAAAAGTTGTTTCGTGTAAAAATCCCTCAAAAGACAAGGAATACACTCTTTCCATCTGGAGATAAAAAATAAAAGGTTTCATCTTAAGAACCGACAAGGTTTTTTCACTGTACAGACTATGAATTTATGGAATGGATTACATGAAATAGAAATATGTCTAGCTTTCAACTTCAGATATGTGTTCTATTGTAAATAAAATATTATATGAGATTTCCCAATCACTGTATTCTTGCAGCAAACAATCCTCTCTATTGGTGGTCAGTGGGAGAGTTTTCTGTGTTTGTGTTTTCCCAAATATAACCACTGCTCTGAGAGCTAAAGTAGAACAACCTAGATAATAGAAATTTGTTAAAACAACCATGCTGCTTCTCTGTCTAATGATTCACCCTTTCTCAAAGTCTGCAAACTGTGCAAATGTCTCTAAGTGCATTCTACACTACCCAAAAGTAATCTGTATTTTTTTAGGACAGTCTATCTGTGGTCTAATATAACTACACCTGTAATCTTCTACATATCTGCCTGATATGTAATGCCGGGTTTTGCAGCAATCTAACAATTCTATGTAGGTGAGCATCTTTTTTATTTTACAGACCAATGGTCCAAGAAAAAAAATGAGTCCATGAAAAAAAAAAAAAAGTTTATGAGCTCTTAGTGTTCATATTCCTTTTTAGCATTTAGTTTTATTCCTAGTAAAAAATAATTTTAAAAAATCTCTTGCTTTTGCTAAACTAAAAAATTATGTTCTTTGTTTTTATTGACTTTCATGTAACTAGGAAGAAAATCAAAGCGCTTATCAGAACACAGCTTACAAAGTCATGCTGTCCGTTCTTCGAAAGGCAAGTCCATTGTGTGCCTTTTAGATAATTATTTTGACACATCTCCAGCAATATTTTTTTCCCTTTATATAACAGATTATTTTTATTCTTCATTATTCTTCTGTTTTGTTGCCAAAGCAACATTGAATGCAAACTGTGTACCCTGCCTTGCTATAACAATGCAACAGCTCTTGTTCAACACAGGGGAGGAGAAGAAATGTGTTGGATATAATAAGAAAACTGAATGATTTCAAAGACAACAAGCACATGGAATATATATGCACAAGCCTCATTCACACAAATAAGAAGTTGCAGGAATCTGTGGAACTAATTTCACACGTGTGAATATAGTGTTAGTGACGGTCCTGCTTTGGTACTTAAAGCCTAAGCCAATTTTTGCAAACCAAGAACTTCTTTTATTCAATAATTCTAGCTGTACAAGGGCTTGTTTTCTGCAGTACAAGTACACTACATTCAATGGCACTATTTTGGGGTACATATAACTTATTGACTAACTTTTATTAACCATTGCTGGTGTGCAATTAAAAAAAACAAGCACACAGCAATTCCACCATTGTCTTTTGACTTTATAAATTTTGCACTGTTAACTGCATGGCTTAACCACTTCAGTACCGGGCCAATTTGTGGTCCAGGACAAGACACATTTTCAGTTTATTTTGTATGTGCAGTTTAGAGGGCTGTAACGTTTTTCTCATACGTCTTTCAACTAATTTCTGCGTCTTTATTCGGGACACATAGGGCTTTATGTTGTTTTTTATTTTCAAATATGTTTTAATTTTTTTAATATCCGGAAAATATAAACAAAATAGGAGGGAAATTGTGTCTGGTTTTCACTTTTCTTTTTTTTTTATTTAATAACACACATTGTCACTGAAAGACTTTATAAAATAGTTTTTCCTTTCCATTATGCTAATTTTTATTTTATATGATGTCGTCGGGGGTGGGGCTATAACCTTTAATAATGGCATTTTATTGGCACATTATTTTACTATTTTGCTTATTTTTTAAATTTATTTAAATTAAAAAAAAAAAATATTAATTTTTTTATAGATTTTTTTTCAGATGGTGTCCCCATAAGGTCATAAGAGACCTTTGGGGACATCTGATCACTTTTTTCTTTAAGGAGGCCGTTTTCCCCTGCAACTGGGGCTGATACATTTAGCCCCAGTTGTAGGAGGAATACAGCCTCCTGCACGTTGTATACACAGTATACAGAGCTGATCTGGGTCCTGTAGGACCTAGCAGCGCTTGCAAGACACTGATCCCAGCAGATCACGTGACCGCCGGGTCAGAGGGCGGCTGCATCATGGCAACGCCCATAGCTGTGTATACAGAGCTCATTGAGTGCTGTATACACAGTGATCGAGAAGGCAGGGACGGGAATAAACCATTTCCCAGACGTGTATAGTCTATGGGCAGTCCGGAAGTGGTTAAAGAGAGCCTATCATTGGCTATAGTGATTTTTAACTAAGCATATATTTGCATATCCTTTAGAAAAGCTATTCCAGACATACCTTTTATTCATTAACCCTCTCAGCCGTTTTTGAATTAGCCCGCTTTTACTTGATATGCTAATTAGCCTCCACAGTGCATCCAGAAGTGTCTGTGATGCTCTCTGAGCACTGCTTGTCTGATCTGTGTAAACAGGGGGAGGTAAGTAGGGAAGGCTGATGCTGCTGATGACTTATGGCTAATTGGCATATCAATAAAAGCGAGCTAATTCAAAACAGCTGGGAGGATTACTGAATAAAAGTTATGTCTGGAATAGCCTTGCAAATGTATGCTTAATTAAAAATCACTATAGCCAATGATAGACTCCCTTTACTTAACATGATAACATATTTCTGTTTGTAGTATAAAAAACATGACCAAGGTAGTGCTCTGATCATTTCAGATGCAGTAGTACCTATTCTGTGTATGGCAATACCTACTATGTGTACAAAATACCTATTTGTTTTGTTTGTTTTTTTCAAAAAATTAGATTAGGGAATTGATGTAGTATTTGAAAAAAAACAAAATAAAGCAAAAGAAAACACATTATTGATCTTTTTTTATACCTTTTTTAATTTCGCTAGGTGACTTTAATATGTGATAACATGCTTATGTAGTGCAAGCTATTAAGCTTATATTCACACAATGAATAACAGACATCAAACAGCTGCATTAAATTCAATATATTTATTACTGCATGAACTTATGTCACTAAGGATAGTGTTATGTTGTTAATAAAGCACTGTTAAAAAGAAGCTGAGATACTTAGCTAAAGAATACAATTTGTAAAGTGTATTATCCTTGTTGCTGAGTAAATAGATATTTACTGTTGAACACCTGGACCAGGGGTGTAATGATCATAGTCGCCCGGCCTGTGGCCAGCTAGAGATGGCCGGGGCCCGGTACCACTATGACAGCGGGTAGGGAAAGCCTGGTTGCCCGACCGCTATACATATTGTAAATGAAAAGGGGCCCCGGCATGTCACTGGGCCTCTTTTCAATAGATACTAGTCCTGGGAGGTGACTTAAAATAATAAATATACTCACCTATCCAGCATCTTCCGTCATGTGACTGAGGCCTGTGAGCAGGCCCCAGCAGTCACATGGGGTGCCTACACGTGACCACTGGGGACAAATCACAGGCAGAGACGTCGGAAAGATGGCCAAAGATGCTGAAGACAGCAGGACAGAACGAGGTTGCTCAGGAGAGGTGAGAAAAGTTGAGTATTTGTTAATTTTATGCATCTTCCCTGAGCATTCGATTATTATACTCTGGAGCTGTGGGGGCTGTTGGGAACATGTAATACTGTGAGTGTGTGTGTGTGTGGGGGGGTGACAACACCGGGCATATAATACTGTGTGTGGTGGTTCTGCTGGGCATGTAATACTGTGTGTGGGAGGGAACACTGCTGGGCATGTAATACTGTGGGGGAGGAATACCGCTGGGAATGTAATACTGGGACACACACACACACTGCTGGGCATGTAATACTGTGTGTGTGGGGGGGGGAACACCATCGCTGGGCATGTTATACTGTGGGGGGGGGGCAGGTACGACTCTGCTGAGCATGTAATACTGTATGGGGGAGACACTGCTGGGTATGTAATACTGTGGGGGGGGGACACACTGCTGGGCATGTAATACTGTGAGTGGGGTGTGTGTGTGACAACACTGGGCATATAATACTGTGTGTGGTGGTTCTGCTGGGCATGTAATACTGTGTGTGGGAGAGAACACTACTGGGTATGTAATACTGTGTGTGGGGGTCACTGCTAGGCATATAATACTGAGTGGGGGGCGTCACTGTGGGGGGAGGAACATTGGGGGGCCCGGACAAAGTTTTCACCCGGGCCCACAAGACACTTGTTATGCCACTGGACAGTGCAAAGATTAATCCACTGCCAAAAATATATCACAAAGTGCGTATGTGTGTCTACTGTATGTGCAGTCTCAAAGGGACTGTGTTGTGAATTGTAGCCTGTGAAAGGGTTTGCTAGCAGGTTGCAATATTATATTGAACTATTTTCCTGAAAAATTTGAGTGCTTAACCAAATTAGATTTTATACTTTTATACAGTACTTAATAGTATAGGGTGCAGTCCCAGTCTGTGAACCATATACCATACAGTACTCCGCACTGGGCATGTTAATCCTCTATCAACTCTCTAGTTCTTTTCTTCTGTTCCTACTTTTTTTTTTTTCATTTAAATATGAAAAGAAAATAGGTTTTTTGGTCAGACTGAATTGATTTAATGATAAAGATGAGGAAGCAACAACAAAAAAAAAAATTCCCTTTTAAAAAAAAAAATGTGTTCTCACCACATTATTATATCTGCTCAACAGTAGAGACTTTTTCAAAATTTTGTTTGGGTCATTTTATATTTTGGCTTTAAAAGCTCCATAGTTATTTCTCTGGTAACTAAATAATTCCAAGCTATTGGCACATCCATATTTTTAAAAAGATTTAGACTCTTGTGTTGCTGCTTACACACATTTATTTTGGGAGAATTCTAGAAAGCTCTGCATAGTTCAGAATACCACACAGCTAAATATTGATTTGTCTCTTGGAATGATTTAATAAGAGTAATAAGAGTGTAAGTCAATAACTTAAATTATAGGGTGAAAAAAATCTCATAAAACTCATATAACAAATTTGGGTCCTAAAAGACTTAAATTTGTTAAAGTATACCTCATAATAGAAGGTAAATCATGCCTTTTTAGAGAATGGTAGATTTTCTTTTAATTTTTTTAAGCAGATTGAATTTATGGCTCAAGTAAATATTACTGGCTCATGCCTACAATGCCTTAGGTACATTTTAGCCCTTCAGTGATCAAACAAATTTTAGCCTTAAAACAGTTGTCCAGGCTTATTTTTTTTCCCAGAACTCAGAGGATCTGCTCCAAGGGAAAGGAAACCTACGCTACAAAAAGGTAGAGCCTTTTCTACCATTCAGTTGTTTCATGTCCCTGGCGGAGACCCATGGGCCTGCCGTAGGGTAGGCTTACCTGATGGTATAGGGAGAGTTGGTCCTGGTAGGGGTTGCATCCCGGTCTGAAGTCTGTGCCCCCCAGTTATGAGCCACTAGTGTTCCAAGCGCAGGGTTCCAATATCCAGACAGAAGAAGTATCTTACAGGAACTGCTTTCAAACCGTAATAAATTGAGAAACTTTTTGGATTTTTAAATTAAATTAACTTATTGAGAATCTCAAGTAATTATTCACAACATAATTTTGCTAATATACACTGATATAACACAATTATTTTGAATAGGGAAGCGATGTTATTAGTTAAGATTTAATTAATATTTAAATTTATTTATTTTTTTCCCTACAATTTTATATGGTACTATATCACTTGGTCCTCAACCTTGGATCCCCCTAGCCCAGTGTCTGCAGAGATGGCTACCAGCTGATACCACAACCTATGAACAAGGCGTGTTAGGTGAAGGTTGTGTGGCTGCTGATCTCCATGCACCATGTGTGGTCCATTGGTACCCACAGTTGAGGATCATTAATGTATTTTGTCTAATTGTATTGATTATTTCAATGTTTGTCAATGTTATATTTGTTTAGCCACAGGCATTTATGTGAATACGAGCGGAAGAAAAATCTAGCAGAGAACTTGTTTTCAATAAAACGTAACCTTTAAATAAATTAACATCCTTTGAGATTAAAAATCATGGAAGGGAAAAAAAAAACCCATGTCCATACTTTGCGCCCGCTGACACGTTTTGGAGCTAACCTCCATAGTCATAGCAGCTCTGACTAAGGAGGTTACCTCCGAAACGCAACAGCTGAGCACAGAGTATGGACATGGGTTTTTTCCCCCATTTTTTCCCCTTCCATGATGTTTAATCTCACAGGATGTTTTAAAAGTTATGTTTTATTGGAAACAAGTTCTCTGCTGGATTTTTCTTCTACTGGTATCCACTTTGCCCCAGCCGAAGGGGTTCACAAGTCCGTGCAGAATTTCCTTCTTCATTTGGATTTTCACTGATGTTGGAACTATTGTGAGTGGGCTGTGATTTTCTTTTTTCCACTTTTCCTGTTTTGTTGATGTATGTGAATATGTTCAAGCATTTTTTGAATTAATAGTATTACCTTAAAACTTGCAAGTCTTCAGTAGGTGATACCTTTTTTAATGGCTAACTCATAATGATGACAGAATATGACACTTCGAAGCTTACTGTTAGGATCGGGTCTCGCAGGGTTCCATCATGGCGCACAGCGCCACCTGCAGGCCAATCCGAACCTCACCCTCGGCGTTGTGCAATAGGATGTCTGGAGTCTAAGTCCAGTTTTCGGCCCACTGAGCATGCTCAGGCATTTTGGAGCCGCTCAGAGGCTAAGTGCCATTCTCTCCCTACTGAGCATGCTCAGGCATTTTGGCTCCGCTCTGAGGCTAAGTCCCAGTTTGGCCTTACTGAGCATGATCGGTGATGTTATGCCACCGCCCCCGTTGGGCGGGGATTAGCCTTTAAAAAGTGTGAGCCGACGCCTGCCCGGTGCTCACACTTTGCTTAGCATATGTTGAGATAGGAGGTTAGGGCCAGGTTCCTGTCAAAACTAGGAGCTGAGTAGGGATCCAGCTAGAAGTCCTTGGAGCTGCCCTTTGAAACCAGTTTACCCATTCCTAACTCAAATGCTTTGTATCTCCTTGAAGGTTAGGAGTCTGTTTTGTGACTGACCAGGAGTGAAGCTAACTCCGGGCAGCATTGTGTGTTTGCAGTAGAGTGAAGCACAGGCTAAGGCCTGGTTCTCCTGCTGTATAGCAGGGGCTCCTGTCAAAGCTTCACTTGCTCACTACTATACTTTAGCACGCTCCCCCAGTGTCGCTTAACTGGGGAGACTCTGTTTCCGCCCGTTCACATTTGTTACATCACTGCCAGTGCAGTTCAACTGGTGGTGCATAATTAAGACATACGGTTGCCCATCTGGGCCTGTGGACCTCGCCGCAGTGCTCTGCGGCTTAGCGGTTCTGGTTGTGATTATTATTATTTTGTATATACACACAGAACCGTAACACTTACTCTGGGCTTCTTCTTCAGTTATATATTTTTATGTTTCCTTCCCACTGGCTAACACAGTACGAGAACAAACATTTTCCTTATGTATTACCTTCACATTTGAGAAAGTTTCTCTTTAAGCATGGGTTGTATATAAAACTTGTAATTTGGTACAATGCATATAGGCTAGAAAAAGGCAGTTGTACACTGCTGAAACATGGTGCCTTTATTTTTTTTACTTGTACTTTTATTTTTTTTTTAAATTATTTATTTTCACTACAGCAGCGTTTTTACAAGTCCTTTTTTTTTCTAATATATATGAATAATGTGTAGAGCTAGGCTTTCTTCTTCCTATGAGAAGAAAACTGAGCCCAACATGCATTGATAAAACTATCTCTAAGGAGTTATTCTTACAGGGTATCAGATCTGATACAAGGGGGTGGGGGGGGTGTGTTAAAAGTTCCGTTAAGAGTATAAGTGGCCAGAAAAAGACCAGTTTCTCATTGTGGCAAAATCCAGGATAGAATGTTAGTGTCAGGGTGGTACTGAAAATTCTGGAGGAATTAGGTTAGACTGTGAGTCTAGAGAAGTCAACTTTAGTTCCATCCTAACAAAAAAGTTTCTTAGGATATTCTAGATTCCATGGCTCAGATATTTTCTCCCTACAGAGAAAATAGAAGTGGTTGTGTCCCTATTATAAACCCTGATCTATTCCCAAGGTCACTATAAGTAAGGCTATGTCCGTTATGGTGACCCTCACGGCCAGTATGTCAGCAGTACCTTGGACTCAGAGCCACTCCTGAGACCTCCCTTGGGAAAACTTGGCACCAGGAAAAGAAAATTCTAGACAGATTTATTTCGGTGTGTTGCCAACAAGAGAGACCCTGAGTTGGTGGTTACTCACGGTCTCCTAGAAATTAGAGTTCCATGTAAGATTTCAGGCCACTAATTATCATGGATGCCAGACCTTGGGGGTGGGGGGATCCCACTTGGGGGATCAGGTGTTCCAGGTCTCCTGATCAAGGAGTCTTTCTCAGACCACCTCGATTCACATTGAACTAAAAGGTACTGGTAGGGTATTCGGAATTGCCATGTCATGATCATATCCGACAATATGTCTACAATTTGCTAAATAAATAGGCAGGGGGGTATGAGGTCCCTTTCCCTTATAAAATAATGACCCAGATTCTACAATCGTCAGGGCCTCTGATTCTCTTTATCTGACCTGCATATCAGGTGGTTGGACAATTTTAGAGCAGATTTTTTGTTGTCACAGCCTCAAACTGAGTGGGAATTGAACCCTTCCATTTAGAGCTTGGGGGTCCTGCAAATAGATCCTTTCGCCAGATGATCAAACAAAGTGGAGATATTATTATTATTGTTTATTTTTTCCCTAAACACAGAGCAATCCCTCTTTGGGGTGGACACTCTGTCCCACATTTTGGCCTTTTATTCTTTACTCCCTTCTCATTCTAGCAGTTCTGAGTAAGATCAGGCAGGATCAAGCAAGGGTCATTTTAATTGCCCCCTTTTGACTGAGGAATGCCTGGTTTACCTGGCTAAGGATACTGTCCATTTCGGACCCTTGGCTTCTCCCAGTCAGCTAAGACCTTCTATGTCATGGCCTCATTCTCCACCTGGAGTCTAGCCACTTGCTTTTGATAGTCTGGAATTTGAGCGGAGATTACTTGTCTCAAAGGTTTTTTTTCTCAAGATCACATTACCACTCACCTAAAAAGCAGAAAATCAGTCACTAATAAAATCTATCAAAAACTTGGTTCCATTTTTTCGAATTGTTAGGGGGTTCTTCAGGGGAGATTAGGCACAACAGATTTAGCAAAATAATATGTAAGTATATAAAATATGTAAATGTGTTTTTAATTGTATGTTATCTAAAGATTGCTTTATTTCAGTAAATAAATCTAATTTATCACGTACATGAAGGCTCCAGTTTCAATTTCAAGTTTTTTGGTTTTTTTTTAACTTGAATAACAGTTCTTATAAGAACAATCTGTCTCATTTTACAAAGCAGTAAATAAATTTTTTGTTCTTCAGCTTCAAGTACCCAGCTGATTCTAAGTTGCTCTGTACTGCAGTGTGCCATAGCTCTTCATTGAAATTGCCTGCAGATTTTGAGCCTTTACACCCTGGTCTGCTCTAGCCAGCTGGTTAGTTTTCAGGCCTTACCGCATATTCACAGGACAGACTATCACAGCCAGGTGCTAGCACTCTTTTAAATGGACATCACATATCACCTCTGCATAAAAATAGTCATATTACAAAATTGCAAAAAGTTTTAGAGTCTCATAACATTTACATTTGGGTGAATGCTCAAAGCAACCCTTACAGATATCTTATCATTTTCTAATACTGACAATATATCATATATGTATTTTACTTTAACCAGCTATTTTTTGGGTGAATATTTAGCTTCTAATTTTTGTCGGTTACGTTTTTCACTTTCATTGTATTTAAAACAGTGTGATTGCAAATAAAAAATAAAAAAATCAGCTGTCACATGACTGTTTTTCACTGTTATGTGAATAAGGACTAATGGGTCATTCAGAAGGAGGAACTCAGAACTGAATTGAGGCATATTTCATGCCAAAATCAGATCCAAATTTATGCCTAAATCTGCTGCCCATTGTTTTCCATGGGATACATGTTATTTTTTCCTTATTGTTAAGAATGGTTAGTAAAGAAATGCCCTGCTCGATGTTGCTGTGTATTCATCAGGTGATTAGCCCTATTGTATGTGACGGACGCAAATGTTCCTGTAAATGTTGGCGATTTTCTTTTTGATGCCAGAAAATAGAATTTTAATGTATACAGCATACATTCACTTTAAATATACATTTTGAATCCTGGAATTGTTTGCATTCCTGGCAATGTGCTTCTCACTTGCAGTACTGCCGAGGTGTCCCATTCAAATCTGTGGGACACCGCTGTAGTACGAATTACTGCAGCTGCTAGTAGCGCGGATTCCATCATATAAACAATGACAAACTGCAATTTCCCATAAATAGTTGCTCTGCAGAGTTTTTGATCTGAAATTGATATTAAAGGTTGCTCTATCACTGGGAAAAGTCATTTTTTATCTAATCACATCCTTGCATAGGCTTTAGAAAGTCTATTCCACACCTACCTTTAGTATGTACAGTAGATTGCTTCAGTAGTCTCTGAATAAGTCTGTTTCTATTAATATGCTAATGAGCTTCCAGCCAGCTCAGGAAGTTCCCAGCAGCCTCCTCTCTCCTATTATCTTCTATGTGTGTGTGAGGCAAACAGGAAGCTGAGTCATCATCATCAGTAGCCTGTGCATAGGAAACAACAGGGAGAGGTGTGCACGATCTATCGTGCACCAGTCTAATTAGCATATGAATTAAAACGGACTTATTCAGAAACCACTGGCGCTAGGTTCACACCTGCGTTCTGGTCTCCGTTCTGTGCTTTCCGTCTTCTGCGCGCAGAAGACGGAAAGCACAGACCGGGTCCGGCAGTGAGCGTTTTATGCTCTCCGCCGCAAAACCGGATTTTTAAATCCGGACACAGAGTACTGCATGTACAACTGTTTTTTTTTTTTTTGTTTTTTTTTTAAATGTAGATTGTGAGACCCATATAGAGAACACAATGTACATTTTTCCCTATCTGTATGTCTTTTTGGAATATGGGATGGAAATCCATGCAAACACGGGGAGAACATACAAACTCCTTGCAGATGGTTTTTTGCCCTTGGTTGGATTTGAACACCAGGACTCCAGCGCTACAAGGCTGCAGTGCTAACCACTGAGTCACCGTGTGGCCCCCAGCATGTCCGACTCTGTGTCTGGATTAAAAAAACTGGTTTCGCGGCGGAGAGCATAAAACGCTCATCGCCGCTCACGACCGGACAACTTTCTCACCCATTCAAATGAATGGGTGAGAGACTCCTGCAGGTTTCCGTATCCTGCTCTGTTTTATGCAGGAAATGGAAACCTGCATAACGGAGTGCCGGGCGCAGATGTGAACGAGCCCTGAGGCAATCTACATACTAAAGGTAGGTGTGGAATAGACTTTCTAAAGGCTATGCAAGGATGTGATTAGTTAAAAATGACTTTTCCTAGTGATAGAGCCCCTTTAACAGGTGGATAACCAGTTTAAAGTACATGGATCTGTTGCAGTATAAACAAGGGTTATTCCACAAAATATTAAACCTAGGGGTTGAATAATAATTGACCCACACTTTTATGTTTAAAATTGATTAAAATTTAACTGAGCAACATAACTTTTTGGTTTGTAAGATTTATGCATCTGTTAATAAATCCTGCTCTTGTTTGAAGGCTCTAACTTATTTGCATCTTATCAAACCTGTTAAATCTGCAGGGGGTTGAATACTACTTGTAGGCACTGTAGATTGCCTCAGTAGTCTCTGAATAAGTCTGTTTCTATTAATATGCTAATGAGCTTCCAGCCAGCTCAGGAAGTTCCCAGCAGCCTCCTCTCTCCTATTATCTTCTATGTGTGTGTGAGGCAAACAGGAAGCTGAGTCATCATCATCAGTAGCCTGTGCATAGGAAACAACAGGGAGAGGTGTGCACGATCTATCGTGCACCAGTCTAATTAGCATATGAATAAAAACGGACTTATTCAGAAACCACTGACGTTAGGTTCACACTTGCGTTCTGGTCTCCGTTCTGCAAAGGCCTTGCAGATGTTGTTCCTGGTGGGATTCGAACCCAGGACCCCAGCGCTGCAAGGCTGCAATGCTAACCACTGTAAAAATGTATACTTTTTGTGAAAATTTATTAGTCTGATATAGTAATAGGGTTATCTAACTGTATAAAAAGTTACTCAAATGCTTATAATGCATCTAGAAAAGAAAAATGTAAATCAATGTTGATAAAGTCATGATCAATTTTCTATTCTTTTTCTCACAATACTTATATTTCTAGTCTATATACCTAATCACTAAATCCAATGGAACCTAAAGATTTCCAACACTAATTCCAATACCAATATATGGCAAAAATTCTAAAAATATTCTTTATTAATCTTCCTTTAAAATAGACAAATCCAGGGTATAGACAAAAAACTACAAATATTTATTCCCCCTACGCCCAAACAGCAGCACAAGGTGGGGTATTCCTGCCCCTGTGTACTGTTAGGACAGGTGGAACTTTTATTAAACTAACAAGTTGCCCTCCCATAAAGGCCCAGGAGACCTCCCCCTCCCTGTGTTTTTTTCTGTCCTGTTACCAGGACAGGTGGAGGGAGAGGTCTCCTCTCCCATCTGAGTTAGGTGGGCCTCCGCTCCCCTTTTGACTTACCTAGGGGTAGTGGAGGTCGCCTTCCGATAGACGGCAGCTCTGGTCCCGCGTTGTCGGCTCCATTCTGTCCTCCGGCGCCGCTCCCAGCCGCCTAGGAACATAGTTTCCTTCTGGCGGAGGGGGGAACCTTGCGGCGCCTCTGTTTTTCCGGCCGCGGACACTGTGTGTGCGCCGCGGCCTTCCGGCACTTACCGCGCATGCGCGCGGGATCCGATTTGCGCACCAGTGATCTTAAGCGCCGGACGGGTTTTTTTATATGCCTACAGGTAGGGGTTTGTTAGGGGAAGGTTTTCCCCACCTAAAGAGGCCAGGAAGGCTTTCTTTTTTACACAGGGGAGGCCAGAGTGCCCCCTGGCCTGGATAGCTAGGCGGAGGTCGCTGGGGGCATGGTCAAGATTAGCCCTCCCCCCCTCCACCCTATTTTAAGCTGGCTGGCCCATTGTAGTTTGCCTGTCAGCTCTTGCTAACAGGTTGCTACTGCTCTTGGGCAACCAGAAGGCAGCTAGTCAAACCTTTGTGAAAGAGATTCCTGAAGGAATAAGGTGATGTATTCCCCCTAGTGGGGCCTCAGGGTAAAGCATAAGGTAAGAGATTAATTGATGTATATCTCTCCTTAGATGTCGTCTTCCTCCTCTGTACCTGAAAATCCTAGGAGGAAGGCTCCCGCCAAACGACGCCACCTAGCCTGTATCAAGTGCAATGTGCCTCTTCCGGACGGCTATGCATATCAGTGCTGCCATGGGTGCCGTGGGCCCCCATCGGAGGACACGTCCGTCCGAGATGTTGTTGGCTGGGTGAAGGAGTTTGTGGAGGAGTCAATGAGGGAGATGAAAGTTTCAATCTCCCAATTGTCTAAAAGGCCTCGCTTGGAGTCATCCCCTCCTTCTCTCCCCCCTATGGAAGCTCTACAGATCCTAGATGAGGTTTCCTCTGAAGAGGACATCTTGGAACCCGTTAAACCGGTCTTTTCTGTAGACAAAATGCCCAAATTGTTAAAAGTTGTACGGGCCAAGGAAGTGGGAGACCCTACTGAGGAGACTCCATCTATCTCCCTTAAATCTTTCAAGGCCAACTCTGAAATGATTAAGAGGATGGAAGCGGAATGGAGGTTTCCGGAACGACCATTCAACGCTTCCAGGCGTTTCAGGTCGCTGTTTCCCCTAGCTGAAGCCCAGTCCAGCTCTTGGGGCCCTCCGCCTAAAGTAGATATAGCAGTCTCAAAACTATCTAAGCGCACCGTGGTACCAACGGAGGATGGTTCGAACCTCCAGGATGTGATGGACCGCAGGGCGGAGGGGTCCCTTAGGCGCATCTATGCCTCCTCTGCAGCGCAGGCCTCAGTGGGCATTGCGGCTAGTGAGGTAGTCACCAGGCTGCGGGCGGAGGTCTCGAATCTCGAGAGAGACATCGACTCAGGTGTCCACAGAGACAATCTGCTGACAGCCATGACGAGTATCAGTCTGATGTCCGACTACCTCTCTGAGGCAGCTTTCTACCAGGTCAAGCTGGCAGCAAGGGCTATGGCTTTGTCAACTGCCGCGAGGCGTCCCCTCTGGCTCAAACCCTGGAGGGCAGACAATGCCTCAAAGTTCAATTTGTGCGCCTTGCCATTTGAGCCGGGCAGATTATTCGGTAGTGAGCTCAACCGCATAATGGAGGGGCTGGCCGACTCGAAGGGCAAAAGCCTCCCTCAGCCTGCAGGGTCCAGGCAACGATCCTTTCGGGGCTATGCGGCCTCTAGAGGCATGTCAAGAGGCCAATTCCGGAGGCGCCCTGGCGGCCAATCAAGAGGCGGTCGAGGTTCCTCCTGTGGTGGTGAGAAAAGATCCACCTTCTGACTATCACAATCCCCTCGCCTGCAGGGCCGCGGTGGGGGGTCGCCTCTCCTTACATCTAGCCGCCTGGCATCAATATATCCAAGATCCATGGGTTCTCCAGCTTATACAGGATGGCTACAGAATAAGCTTTCTTTCCCCCCCTCCAGACAGATACAGGAGGACCCGCCCTCTTCAGGGCACCAAGCAGCTTCATCTTCAAAGATCCGTGCAGGAGTATGTGGACAAGGCTGCATTGGAACCAGTCCCCCTAGACAAACAGGGTCAAGGCGTCTATTCGCCCGTATTTCTGGTGCCAAAGTCGACCGGAGGGTGGCGCATGATTATCGACCTAAGGTACGTAAATCAATTCATCCGCAAGGTCCGGTTCCGTATGGAGACCATAAGGTCGGTTCTCCCGTTTTTGCAGCCAGGAGATCTATTCGTCACCTTGGATCTGAGGGACGCATACCTCCACATTCCCATTTATGCTTCACACAGGAAGTATCTAAGAATTGCCATACATCTAAACGGAAGATTACATCACTTCCAGTTTACGGCTCTCCCGTTCGGTATATCTTCGTCCCCCCACACCTTTACAAAGGTAGTGGCTCCGGTCGTAGCCGCCCTGCGCCTCCAGGGGATATTTATTGTCCCGTATTTAGACGACTGGCTATTAAAAGCCCAGTCAAGGGAGGTCCTCGCCACGCAGTTGAGTATCACAGTGGCATTCATAAGCGAGCTGGGCTGGCTGGTAAACTGGCAAAAGTCAGTAGTGGTTCCATCAACCCGGATTCAGTTCCTGGGCTTCAATTTGGATTCTCTCAGTATGATGATCTACCTGCCCTCTCCTCGAAAGGAGAAGATTGGTCGAGCGGTCCACCACCTATCCCGAACCAGGAAGGTTACAATCAGGACAGCTATGAAGGTCCTAGGACTTATGTCCGCGGCCATCAAGGCAGTTCCCTGGGCACTATGGCATATGCGCCCCTTACAGCTCGAGATCCTGAGAGAATGGAACCACAGTCCTTCTGGACTTCAGAAGCCTATCCAGTTATCCATCAGTACCCGTCGATCACTGGAATGGTGGTCCCAACTCAAAGACGGGAGGTCCACGGTCCAGACTTCCTGGACCCTGTTGACCACAGATGCCTCCCTCACAGGTTGGGGAGCACATCTGGGGGAGACTCTGATACGGGGAACCTGGAGCCAAGAGGAGAGAACTCGCTCCTCCAACTGGCGAGAGCTTACCGCAATATATCTGGCACTTCGGAACCTGACTCCCCATGTGCAGGGGAAGACGGTCAGAGTGAGAACAGACAACATAACGGCCGTGCAGTATGTCAACAAACAGGGAGGCACCAGGTCTCCCTCCCTGATGCGGGTGACCAACCAAATCTTTTCCTGGGCAGAAAGGAACTTATCCAGGTTGTCAGCGGTGCATATCAAGGGCCATCTCAATGTCCTGGCGGATCAGCTAAGCAGGGGCCTAGTAACAACAGCCGAGTGGTCTCTGAGCCAGAAGATCTTCCAACAACTCACCAGGATGTGGGGTCTCCCCGAGGTGGATCTGATGGCCACCCAACACAACGCAAAGGTGGGAGTCTTTTCCTCCCTGTATCGGGACGGCAATCCCTAGGCGATCGATGCCCTGTCAATACCCTGGAGCTTCAAACTAGCATACGTTTTCCCTCCGATCCCAATGATTCCCAGGGTATTGGCAAAACTCAGGCAGGACCAGACATCGGCCATTGTCATCATGCCGTTCTGGCCAAAAAGGGCATGGTTTACCCACCTCATGATAATGAGTCGAGGGACCTACTGGAGGCTTCCGCGTGTCCAAAACCTGGTAACTCCAAACAGTCAGCTCTGCCAGGATCTGGACAGGTTCAACCTCACTGCCTGGAGGTTGACCGCACCGTACGTGGAGACAGAGGATTGTCCCAGGCCGTCTTAAGGACATTAGCCCACTCTAGAGCAGATTCAACCAATCGCAGTTACCAGAGGATTGCTCAGGTATTTAAGGACTGGGGGGCCAGGAGACAATGCGATACATCATCCATTGAGGCAGTCCTGGAGTTCTTACAGGAAGGGTTGGACAAAGGATTGTCCCCAGCCACCCTAAGGGTGCATGTCTCGGCACTATCCGCTCTATTAGGGACCAGATTATCGCAGAATCCTCTCATAAGGCAATTCCAAAAAGGGGCCTCTAGGCTCCGACCCCCGGTACGGCCCCCGGCTCCCCAATGGGACCTAGCTGCAGTCCTACAAGGGCTATGTGCCCCGCCATTTGAGCCCTTGACAGAGGTAGAGTTCAAATACCTCTCGTGGAAGGTAACCTTCTTGCTGGCAATCACATCGGCCAAGCGAGTAGGGGAGCTTCAGGCCCTGGCGGCCTCGGAACCATATACAACCTTTTTTCCGGACAGAGTCCAGCTCAGATTTATCCAAGGATTTCTGCCGAAGGTTCCCACGTTGGAAAATATTAACCAAACAATAACCTTACCAACATTCTTCCCCTCTCCCGCCTCCGAATGGGAGGAGAGAATGCACAGCCTGGACCTTGTGCGAACACTGCGGATAAATCTAGATCGGACGAGCCCATTCCGCAGAGCAGATAATTTGCTCATTAATTTCTTGGGTCACAACAGGGGAAGGAAAGCATCTAAACCCACACTATCGAGGTGGATTAAAGAAGCTATTTCAGGGGCCCTGCAGGCACAAGGTCTGCCGGTCCCGGAATTTTTGTGTGCCCATGCTACTAGGGCAGTAGCCGCGTCTTGGGCAGAGAGACAATCCCTCTCGGTGGACTAAATCTGTGCTGCTGCATCTTGGTCTTCACATTTAACCTTTGCAAGGCACTACAGACTGGACTTGCACACCACCAAAGCAAAATCCTTTGGTTACTCGATCCTGTCCTCAGCTTGCCAGGATCGCCCTCCCTAGAAGGGGTATTACTCGTTAAATCCCCATCTTGTGCTGCTGTTTGGGCGTAGGGGGAATGGAAGATTATGTAGATAATCTGTTTTCCCTTAGCCCAAACAGCAGCACAAAGCTCCCTCCTATTTTGGCTTAGGTTGATTATACACGGTTATATTCTGTATGATGCTTGGAGACTAACACAGGGAGGGGGAGGTCTCCTGGGCCTTTATGGGAGGGCAACTTGTTAGTTTAATAAAAGTTCCACCTGTCCTAACAGTACACAGGGGCAGGAATACCCCATCTTGTGCTGCTGTTTGGGCTAAGGGAAAACAGATTATCTACATAATCTTCCATAATGCCCTCTTCTACTAGTGAATGGAGTATTAGATTCTGCAACCCCAAACTATATAGCTGGTCATCTGTATAGTCGTCTGGCATTCCCAGCAATTTTTGTATCAGTTTTCACCATTAGTGGCTTCCAATCTACCATATGGTGATTGTATGTAACGCCATAATATATCAAGGAGATACATGCGGATTCTTATTATTTTTTCCCTATAACTGAGTGTGAATTTAGCTTCTACACACCGTTATATGTTTGGATACACTCTGGGTAATTTTACAATTGCTTCTCAGAGGTGTATATTATTAATGATGGTATCAGCTTTATAGTTTGGAGTTGCATAATCTAATATTTCATTCACTAGTGGAAGAGGGTATTTTAAATATTTGTAGTTTTTTGTCTATACACTATATACATAATCAGTAACATGATAATTAGAGTTTTTAAAACATGTAAGATCCTTTTTAATAAATTCATCTTTGTCTGGACGTGATACAGTGGCAATACTCTTTGGAAATTTGCACATATGACCATTGGCATTGTTTTTTCTCTTTCACCAAAGATAAGACATTCCTCATGTCAAAAAGAAAAATTTGGCTAGTTGGTTCGTACAAATTTTTTATAACCCAGGCCTTTTTTGCTTTTACAAATTCCATTCAAAACCTTGGTTGTCCAACTGGGCCTACATTTTTCACTACTGCTTGTGCTCTGCGAATATTAAAATTATGCTCAAGAGCAATCAACTGTTTGCGTGCTACCATGGCATCAATACCAAAATGAAGTCTTTTTGGATAATATTTTAGGCAGGTACTGTGAAATACTTCATTTTCACCTGTATGACAAAAAACAAAATTTGACGTAAATCCTTAAAGTATGGGTTTTCAACAATGGCCTTTGATCTATTATATGCAGTATGTGCTTTTGCACTCCACTTAGTTTGGTAGCACAACTGAGCACTTAGTGGTGGGTGCTAACATTCCCCATACCCACATCTTCACTCTATTCATGTGTATTTGTTATGTAAAATAGGGATTTCCAATTTCTTATTAGAATTTCTGGATTCTCCAAACATGTGCAAGAACAATACCAAATGTATGTGTACATTTTATAGCCTTCACCCACTAGGTAAGTACTTCACCTGTTTACACCTTATTGCAAATAGACTGACAGTGCCACACATCGAATTGATGTTTAACACCTGGAAAATATTCCCGTATGCATTACCTAATAGAAGCATGCTTGTCTGTAAACTCCATCTTTACAATCAAATTTTTGGATCTCAATTCTGATGATGCTTTTTCAAATCCCATCTGTCCTAGTCCAACTGAGGACATTTGTGCTATAACTTGCTCAACGGTAATTGTGATGATCTTTTTTGTGACAACATCCATGAGGGTGTAAAACACAGTACTTGGCTGAGAATTCAGGATTATCCATTTGTTCATCCCCAGGCAAGAACAGTGGTTTCTGTTCTTTGCTCTTCAAAGCAAAAATTATTAATACTTGGAAAAAGATATGAAATTTGTTTTTTATAAAAAGTTTAGTACTCATGTTCAGAAGTTAAAACAAGTGATGCATTTTTTGAAAACTCAAGCCACTGAAAAGGATTACTGCAAATAATAAAACATTTCCAAGTGGTTTCAGTCCAGGTCTTGGCTGGCTTTCCCACAAGGAATTCTTGTGTGTCCGCTACATTTCTATTACCAAGTATGACCCAATGGGTTTTTTTTTGTATTCTAAAACGGAACCATGGTCTTCAAAAAAATTTTTTGGTTCCCTTTTAATTAGATTTTTCAGACATGATTCAAATACTAAGAATTTATTTTCATCAACTTTACTGATACAATAAGGCTCTGATTAGATGAAGTGAGTGTCATGGCTTGTGTAATCATTAGAGATGATCGAGTACTGTTCAGATCAGTCTATCCGAACAGCACGCTCACATACAAATGAATGGATGTAGCCGGCACGCGGGGGGTTAAGCGGCCGGCCGCCGTCAAAGCGGAAGTACCAGGTGCATCCATTCATTTCTATGGAGCGTGCTGTTCGGATCGGCTGATCCGAACAGTACTCGCTCATCTCTAGTAATCATCTGAGCTGTCCATATACTCATCTTCAGACTCAATTAGAGTAGTCATTTATACTAAAAGTTGAGTCATTGGGGTCCTCAGGTAATTCCTTTGTTGTAGTACAGTTAGACTGTTCATAACATTTCTTGCTAGGAAACAACTCTGTGAATCAGCATTTCTAATTTTACAACTATTCATGCTTTGCACATTGTCTATTACATTAGGAGATACCTTGTAATGCCTTTTTAGTAAGATGCTTTGTGTATATGCATGTCTGTTGCCGAGCGTTGTGGACGTAGAAACTGCAACACATTTTTTTATTCAAAAATAAATCTGTGTTGATGCCTTAATCAACCATTTTTGGCTTTGTCCCAACAAAAGATGACAGTATTGCAGAAATATCAAAGACACAGGATGTATAACTATGCAAAATGTCTATAGTATTTTATAAATAAATGAACCTGAAATTTCAATACATTTTCTTTTTTTTTGCTGGAATTTGATATTCATCAGTTTTAGATTTTGAAAGCTCATCAAGGGACTGAATGGTATTTTTTTTTTTTTGGGGGGGGGGTTATGTGGTCTTCAGTATTTATCTAAGAGCTGGATGTGTATCATGTGCTAAAATATTTGAATCAATAAATGTACTTGTTAAAATATGAGAACAGGAATACAGACATATAGTTGGCAAGGAATCGTTGTTCAATAATCTTTTGTGACCTTCATGTATATAGCATGGATCTTCAAAATCTTGAGAGCACAACCAGTACGAGTTGTTTTTTTTTGGCCCCTTAGGGGACGTTCACACTTGCGCCCCTGTCCACCTGTCATGTTTCTATCCTAATCCCTGGAGAAACTGGATAGGGGACGGCTTGTCGGTGGTCAGTTTTAAAACCCATTCATTTGAATGTTTTTTTTAAAGCAAACCGCTGAATGCTGTGACACCGTTTTTTTTTTTTTTTTTAACAGACTTATAGTCTTACATGTCCGACTTTGTGTCCATGCAAAAAAACTGATTTCACCACGGAGAGACTGCACACGGACACTGGCAGTTTGCTTTAAAAACCCATTCAAATGAATGGGTTTTAAAACTGACCGCCGGCAAGCTGTTCCCTATCCAGTTTCTCCGGGAATTAGAAGGGAAATATGGCAGACGGACAGGGGAGCAAATGTGAACGCCCCCTTACACATTCTCTACCATATCATCTATATTATTGTTATATTGGCCCGTCTGTAAAAGCCTTTTTTTTTATTCTAAATGGATCTTTAGGGAAACTACGTAGAATTACACTACAATCCTTTACAAATACATGCATATCACACACAACATCTAGCAATTTATATTTATGATAACCCTAAATAATTTAGACCATTAACTTGTCAGGCTTAATCTCTAATCATTTCAAACCCTTTATAGCTATGGTCCTGCAGTAATAAAGAAAATGGAGCATGGACCACAGCTATAATGATTGGATGGGTACCAACAGTGTGACTCTCATAAATAGAGATTTACCACCTACATTTAGATACTTAGACACTCATTTTACAACATTGTTCCTAAAACCAAACCCTTATAGACAGTCCATAACATTATTTATTAGCCCTACCTTTAATATAGTCTCTCAAACTATTTGCTAGCATGTGTAGAATCCAAAATCCAAACCCTATTTCCTAGCCCCAAACACCGTTTCTAACCATAATTCTAACTCTATTGACCCTAACCATTATATACATTTTCTAACCATACTTCCAATACATAATCAAAATAGGCTATCTGTAACTAGAAATGATCAGATCAGTTCTGCACAAATCTAATTTGGTCCAAATTTCTAAAAAAAAAATTGCAATTCCAGGGGATCAGAAAATTTGGGGATGTAATTGGAAGCATTGCAGTAAATGACTATTCATAGCCCTCATGCACATGACTGAGTGCACAGCTCGAGTCTGTTCCAAGGGGGAGAGTTCCAACACTCCATTCCATTCTGATAATGACAGAAAACAGACTGGGATGGGACCCCCGCATCCTTATTGAAGTTAATGGAGCACAGAACACACTCCGATGAAATTCGGATGTAATTCAAGTGCATTTAGTTTAAAAATCGGAACCCACTTGGAAATGCAAGAACTGTCGTTGTTTTAGATAATGTTATCCCGGAGGTTACTCTTAGTCTTTAAATCTAGGTCATTGACAAGATCTAGAACTTCAAACTACAGCTGCAATATAAAAGTAGATCATTGAGTAAGAGTTACTGTTGAACTAGATATGTGGTATTATATCAAGTTCTAAAATGACTTATCTTGTCAATTAGGTTACTTTTGATTTAGAGTAAATAGATTATTTTATAATTGAATATCACACATGGTGAGCCTAAAGAAATTCCTATCTCTATCCCTAAATTAGTAAAGTTCCTAAACCTAATGCTATATCTTAACAATATCTCTAATCCATATTACATAAGCCATACATTTTCAAATACTAAATCTAATGTACAGTTCCTAGTCATATATTTAGTTATTTTTGTTGTTTTTATAGCACTAAGATATTCCTCAGCTCTTTACAGGTATTGTCATAGGTCACAATCTACACTCTCTATTTGTCTTTGGAGTGTTCAATAACTACATGACTGATACAGACTTTATAACCCTAAATATAACTCTGATAATGCTTGGACAATCCCTAAAACTATTTCCAAACCTTTTCCCCATTACACAGTTTATAATTCTAACCATGGTATTCAATTCCTAAAGCTATTTCTAATCCTAAAAGACACATACTAATACACATTTTAAAATCCTAAGCATAATAGGTAGTCCATAACCCTATTTCCTATAACTCTCTCCAATACATAGTTTTTAGCTCTAACTAGGGTTGAACGATCGTGTTCGGAAAAAATTGGATTCCGATCGGCGATCAAGAAAATTTCACGATCGCGATCGGAATTCCGAACACCATCTTTTTAGGTGGGATCGAGATCGGTTGTATTTCCCACAATGCCTTCACACTGAGTTTATAGTGTATACTCAGCCTTAACCCCCTGCGCGCTGGCTGCCTCCATTCATTCTAATGGGAGACTAAAGTAACATCTCTAGTAGCTACTTACGTGACGTCTCCCCTCCCAGTACCCGCCCACACTCTCCTAACCCGCCCACACTCTCCTAACCTGGGAGGCAGGGGACAGAAAGGCGAAGAAGACTGCAGCGTGGAGCAGCAGCGAGGTGAAGAACACCGGAGCAGCCATCTCTGGAGGTAAGTGGACAGCAGGGGGGACTAAGTAGCCAGAGGATTAAAAAAAAATCCTCTGGCTACTTAGTGATTCACTACACAGCGAGGATTCTAACAATTCTTCGATTCCATGCTGTATAGTGAATAGGATTGCTTTTAAAATCCGATCTCCGATTAATAAGAAAATCCCATTGACTTGCATTGGGATCGGAATTGGGATCAAGATCGGGTTCGAATGAAAAATGATCGAAAATCAGATTTTAAAATCGATCCTGTCAGGATCGAAAAGTCCGGATCGGCTCAACCCTAGCTATAACTCTACTAAATCTTCCCTAACATACAATACCTAACACTTTTCATGACCCTGATTGACAGTCTGTAACCATATTTGCTAACCATATCCCTCATGCAGTTTATAATTCTAACAATAATAATTATCTATATAGCACCAACATATTCCACAGCACTGTACTATTTGTAGGGTTCAAGTACAGACAAAAAGATACATTACAAAGAAATAGTCACTTCACACAATGGGACTGAGGGACCTGCTCGAAAGAGCTTACAATCTATGAGATATCTATGAGGTAACACTAACTCTACTAACCATAGCTACATCTACCATCTACAGACACTAACCCAAAAAGGCAGTCCCTAAACCTATTTACTAAACATATCAGTACCAGAGTTTATATATCATACACTAACTTTGCTAACCCTAATGGACAATCCCTAACACTATTTCTTCAAGTTTCCTCTTTAAACAGTTTATATTCCTATTCCTAGTATCCAGTTTCTAATTCTAATCCTAATAGACAGTCTCTAACCCCATTTACTAACCCTCTCCTTATATATCTTACACATTTAGATTTTTCTTACTTATATTCTTTTCATTTTATTTTTCTTCACTATGCTTTTTTTTTTTTTTTTTTTAAACCATTGATCACTAATGAATTACTGTAACATTCCTTTACTGTGAAATCACTGTCACAGCACAAGGATGAAACCTAGGGTGTCTGGCGCTGCTAATAACCGCAACGGGCGTGCTATGATTTGGCCAATTTGAATTGAGCACCAAAACACCTGTTTTGGTGCAAAATTCAAATGGGTCAATAAATGCCAACAAACACCATCGATTTACAATAGCGACCGTAGGCTTTCCATTGAATGGCCCATTTGAATATAACATCAAAGCAGGAGCTTTGGCGATTGAGTCAAAGGGCCGATTCATAGCAGAATGCGCTGTTCACATTGCCACAGCTTTGCTATGCTTTTTGTTGTTATAATTTACTGCAACATCTCTGTACTGTGATATCACTGTCACAGCAGAGAGTTAAATCTTAGGGTGTCCGATGCTGCTAATAGCTGTGGCGGGCCCTGTAGGATATTTCTTCCACCATAGATATGTGAGGGGACCCTTGTGGAATATTTGTGGGGATATATAATTTTAATTTACATATACTACTGCATCTCAATGAATTAGAATATCAACAAAAAGTTATGGACTGTTGCTCAGTGGTCAAAGGTGTTTTCAGATTAAAGTAAATTTTGCATTTCACTTGGAAATCAAGGTCCCCGAGTCTGGAAGAAGAGCAGAGAGTCATACAGTCCAAGCTGCTTGAGGTCTAGTGTGAAGTTTTCAAAATCAGTAATGGTTTGGGAAGCCATGTCAGCTGCTGGTGTAGGTCTACAGTATTTTGTAGTCATGACTAGGAGGAGTTAAGAAGTCGTCCCTTGGATCGGAAAGCCAGAAGTTCACGTTGTCACTAGTATAGTCACTTTAGAGAGACTGGAAGAACGGAGCTCAGAGGAGTGCCACCATCTTGGTTCTCAGCCTGGCCATGCCATTAGTAAAAATTTTTAACATTATATTAGAGTAGCATACATTGTCATCTATGTTTAGGGAAAAAGGACTATACACAACACCGTATATATCTTACTAAACTCTCCCCTTTTCTCCTATCAGTTACCTTTTTAGCTGGGTAGCATGTAATACCTATTTTTCTTCTTTGATCCAAAAGTAACCCTGGACCTGAGCAACCCATATCCAAAACAAAATTTATTTTCAGGGGTGCACCCATCTCTACTAGTGACTTATATAAAACAAGTAAGAGCCCATTAACAAACAATACATTGTTCAATTTGATACACTATTCCCTTTTTGTTGACATGGAAATTGTCCTCTTGACAATTACTTAGCTTCTTATACAATTAGAACCACTCAGACGACTGGTTCTCCAATTCAGCATCGCTATATGGCCAAATGGGAGGAGGCATTGGGTACCCGCATCTCACAGGGACAGTGGCAGATTGTCTGGTCTCGCGCTCAGAAATCGTTCCAGTGTATAACCTTTAGGGAAACGCAATATAAATTTTTGATGCACTGGTATCACACCCCGGCTCTTCTTCATGCTCTTAACCCTGCGCTCCCTTCAAGGTGTTGGCGCTGCAACGCCGTGGTAGGTTCATTATTTCGCATTTTTTGGTCTTGTCCTCTTGTCCTGGGTTACAGGGGGTCCCTTAAGATGCCCTCCTATATTTATTGAACCTCTCTCCTAGGCACTTAGGTAGCAAGACTTCCAGACTTTTTCTCCATCTTTGTACGACTGCAAAAACCCATATTGCGAAACATTGGATTAATGTCAACTCCCCCTCAGGCGCTGAAGTTCTGGCCCGTATCAAGGATGTGCAGATCCTTGGATTTCTCACTGCTAGCCTCAATAATACACTGGACGCCTTCCACTCCATTTGGTCTCCCTGGGACTCTCATTGTGCGCTGCGTGGCCTTTAATCTTGGACCTTCCTCCCCTCCCTTCCGTCTCTATTTGTCTGCTGTTACCCCCTCATGTGGTTTTGTTGCTAAGTTATATGTCTGTTTTGGCTTTGGGATCTGGCAGTATCGCCTTTCCCTCGTAATCTTGGTACTTGTTTGCCTTGCTCTTTACTTGTATTGTTAAATATTTTTGAAAATTTCAATAAAAACTACAGTTGAAAAAAATACAGTTAGAACCACATACACAAGAGAGAGCCTATAGGAATAGATCACCTAGTCACACATTCTTTTGGCAATTGTTAGTCTTCTCATATTGCTCCTGCCTCTTCTTTCTTATAGTAATTTGAACAGTACTCTAAATACAACACCTATAAAAGCTTCAATAGCTGCTGTATTCTTTTCCTCTTACCTCCTAGTAATATGTATTTTCATTTTTCTGTTACCAGTTTCACACACAACTTCCAATATCTCACATGTTTTTACTAAATGTTTCCAGAAAATGAAATATATCTCACAGAAAATTATTGCTATTAAGTATGTTTTGTTATACACATATTTATATCCTTAGAAAAACACAAAAAAACAGACAAAAAAGGCAAATTGGACAGAATTTCACAAAAACTTCCAAAAATCGGGCAGACAAAATTGTTGGCACCTTTTCAAACTTGTTTGCATATAAATTTTAGGCATGACAAGTAGTAGGTGTGGGAAATATAAAAATCATGCCTGAAACCAGCACCAATCAAATTCCAAAAAATTCAAGCTGTCCTGCAGGCTCTGGGAGCATCAGTGTCAGCGTGAACTATCCGTTGACATAGTAATGAAAAGAAATGTATGGCAGGAGCAGGGTCGGACTGGCCCTCCAGGGAACCGGAGAATCTCCCAGTGGGCCCCGAGCACCAAATAAAAGTCCTCATTTTGCCAATGCAGATGCATTGGTCAGGGGCCCCCAATCGGGCACCTGACCAATGTATTTGCATCAACACACAGGGGCCCCCATTAGCTGATGCTGAAGCTGTACATGGTGTCCTCATGATATAATAAGGAAAGTACATATCGGAGGACATCATGTGCAGCTTCAGCATCAGCTAATGGCTGCTTCCTTCACTTATCTGCAGAAGCTATCGCTGCTTTCCTATGAGGAACTGTCTGTGCTGCCTGGACTTCCCCCCTCCTGCTCACAGTGAGTCATCTCTGAGATCGTAGCGTGTGTGGAAGACAGGGGTGAACCTGGGGTTTCTGCCGCCTGAGGCGGACGTAAAAAAAATCCGGGGGCGGGGCCGAGCGGCGGTGCGGGGCCGAGCGGAGGGGGTGGGGCCGGGTGGAGCAAGCATGGTTAGCAGGCAGAGATCAGGCAGGGAGAGGACCTGCTCTCTGCCTGAGCGTGAGGGGTGGCCGCTGGAGCAGCGCTGCGTCCACAGGGCCGCCCCAATCCACTGCTCAGTGACGGTGACGCTAAGCCAGTCCAGGACAGCTTGTCCTGGACTGGCTTAGGTCAGAAAAATGCAGCCCTCCCCGGGGCCCTGGCATAGCGCCGCCTGAAGCAGTCACTTCAGGTCGCCTCATGAGAGGTGCAGCGCTGGTGGAAGACAGGGAGCAGTCTGCTGCGATGCTTCACTGCAGGCAAATGTGAGTATATTCTTTTGGTAAAATCTGTATATTTAATATGTATAGATGTGAACATGTACACATTTGTTTAAAGCATGTGTCTTGTATATTGTGTGAGTACTGTATGTTTGTATACAGGTATGTGTGAGTATATACAGTATGCTATAATAATGTGTATGTGTGAGTATGTATATATGTGAGAATATGTAGTATTCATTCATACATTCATATAAGAATATATATGACTTATGGTATATGAATGTATATAAATGTATACGTGCTATAATAATGTATGTGTGTGAGTATATATTATATAATAATGTATATGTGTGAATATGTATATACAGTATGTGAGTATATATAGCATTCATATAAGTGTTGTAAAAGCGGGTGCTTGGGGCTGGTTGTCAGTCAAGTAAAACACACGTGAAGCTTGGTCTTCAGGTTCAACGGATGTTCGGTTTATTAGGAGCATATTCATAAAGTTCAACATAAACAGCTTTCTTCAGCAAAAAAGGAAAAGAAAAGGCTTACTTCAGCCACAAGGCAATGCAGTTCACAACTTAGCAGGCTGGCCCTTCTGGTTCTCCCCAGCTACACAGGGTTTGGGTCCTCAGCTTTCAGTAGCAGCCGCAGTAATGAAAGACAGACACACCCTACTGTCTTCACAGGGTTAAGGCTCCAAATGGGTTCTAAGAAAACTCAGGGCCAGAGCTTGGAACCTGGGTCTATGACTACACCCAACACCCGGAACTGAATTCATCATTTACCTAGTGGCAAGGAGCCATCTCAATGGAATATACCTTCCCTCCACCACCTTTCCCTCCACTTGCCTACATATCCTCCCCCTCTGCCCAAAGCAGTAGGGCTGGGCACCTTTAGAAAAAAAACAATGGGTTCTGGACAAGGCATCTGCATTTGTATGAGCCTTTCCGCGTCTATGCTCGACTGTAAAGTCAAAATCCTGCAACAGCAAAAACCAGCGTGTCACTCTCGCATTATTTCCCTTATTTTTACTCATCCACTTTAGTGGAGCATGATCAGAGATTAGCCTGAATCTTCTGCCTAAGAGGTAATATCTTAGTGAGTCCAGGGCCCACTTGACTGCTAGGCACTCTTTTTCCACAATGGAATAGTTCCTCTCTGCAGAACTTAATTTCTGGCTTAGATACATTACCGGGTGTTCCTCCCCATTGACCTCTTGTGACAATACAGCTCCTAAGCCGACCTCTGAGGCATCAGTTTGTACTATAAAATCTTTTGAGAAGTCTGGTGGTATTAAGACTGGTTGTCTATACAGGGCTGTTTTAAGACTCTGAAAAGCCCTCTCTGCCTCAGGTGACCACTGTACCATCACCGACTTTCTTCCCTTAGTTAGGTCGGATAAGGGTGCTGCCATACTAGCAAAATTAGGTACAAACCGCCGGTAATACCCCACGATTCCTAAAAATGCTCTTACCTGTCTTTTTGTGAGTGGGCGAGGCCAGCTTTGTATGGCATCTACTTTATTATTTTGGGGTTTAATCAAGCCCCTCCCTACCACATAGCCTAAATACCTCGCCTGCTCCATGCCTATGGCACATTTTTCTGGGTTGGCCGTAAACCCTGCTTTTTTAAGAGCATCCAAAACAGCCTGAACCTTGTTCAAATGGCTGCTCCAGTCTAGACTGAAAATAACTATGTCGTCTAGATAGGCTGCCGCATATTCTGTGTGTGGGGCAAGGATGGTATCCATTGCCCTTTGGAAGGTGGCAGGAGCTCCCTTCAAACCAAATGGCATCCTGACATATTGGAAACAACCGTCAGGGGTGGAAAACGCCGTTTTCTCCCTGGCATCTTTAGCCAGTGATATCTGCCAATACCCCTTTGTCAGATCTAGGGTGGTTATGTACCTGGCTGGGCCCAACCTTTCAATGAGTTCATCTACCCGTGGCATAGGGTAAGCATCCATTTTTGAAACCTCATTAAGCTTTCTAAAATCATTACAAAAATGCCAAGTCCCATTAGGTTTGGGAACCAGTACAATCGGACTAGACCAGTCACTCTTGGAAACTTCAATCACACCCAGAGATAACATCCTCTGCACCTCTTCTGACACAATCTTCCTACGGGCCTCAGGTATTCTATAGGGTTTTACTTTTACGTGGGGTTCTGTAATGATCTCATGCTCTATCACAGTGGTACACCCTGGTAAACCAGAAAACATCTCCTTGTTGTGTTGCAAGAATTCTCTTGTTTCGTGTTTCTGGGAAGTGGACAGAGTCTCTGCTATTCCCACTTTGTGGTGTTCTGACTCTACAACTGTGGACGGGGAGGTTACCGTGGCCAAGGACTCCCTTTCTCTCCAGGGTTTGATCAGATTTACATGGTAAATCTGGATGGGTTTCCTTTTCCCTGGTTGGTGCACCTTGTAATTTACCTCTCCAACCCTTTCCAATATCTCAAAAGGGCCTTGCCACTTAGCCAGGAACTTGCGTTCTACAGTTGGAACAAGTATTAGGACCCGGTCCCCAGGACTGAACACTCTCACTCTAGCAGAGCAATTACATACACATTTTTGCACTTCCTGTGCTTTCTGTAAATGCTCTTTTACTATGGGCATTATCTTGGAGATTCTCTCCTGCATGTTTGCCACATGTTCTATAACACTGCGGTATGGCGTGGACTCAGATTCCCATGTTTCCTTGGCAAGGTCTAAAATACCACAGGGATGTCTACCGTATAACAGTTCAAATGGGGAGAACCCTGTAGAGGCCTGAGGAACTTCCCTAATAGAAAATAGCAAATACGGTAATAGGCAATCCCAATCTTTTCCATCTTTTTCAACTGCCTTTTTTAGCATTGCCTTTAGGGTTTTGTTGAATCTTTCTACCAGGCCGTCAGTTTGGGGATGGTACACAGAGGTTCTTAACTGTCTGATTTTAAAAACCTTACAGAGTTCCTTCATGACCTTAGACATAAAAGGCGTACCCTGGTCTGTCAAGATCTCCTTGGGAATCCCACCCTAGTGCACATATGAAACAGCTCCTTGGCTATGCTCTTGGCTGTGGGTTTTCTCAACGGGACCGCCTCTGGATACCTGGTGGCATAGTCCAGTATAACCAAAATATATTGATGCCCTCTGCCTGACTTCACCAAGGGCCCTACAATATCCAAAGCAATCCGTTCAAACAGAACCTCAATGACAGGCAAGGGTATCCAGGGACTCCTGAAATGTGCAACAGGAGCATTTACCTGGCAGGTTGGACAAGACCTACAGTAGTTTTCTATTTCTTTATAGCACCCTGGCCAGTAAAACCTTTGCAAAATACGTTCCCTGGTCTTGTCTGCCGCTAAGTGACCCCCTAATACATGTGAGTGGGCCATATCCAACACCATTTTCCAGTATGGTTTAGGAACCAGTAGCTGTTCTAGAGTTTCATCATTAACCCTTGTCACACGGTATAACAAGTTGTCTTGCACCTCAAAATACGGATACCGCTGTTCAGCCCCTGGTTCCTGGGGTACACCATTTAGAATGGTCACACTTTCAAATGCGGTTTTTAGGGTGGGATCTTGTAGTTGTGCAATCCCAAAGTTAACCCTCGATACTTCAAGGTCTGGGAGTACTGATTCCGTATCTGTGGGCTCATCCTCATCCCCTAATAACACCGCCAGAGGAAAATTATCTGTCCCTTGAGCGTTTTCTTCACGCCCTGAAGACAACCTATCTGCAACAGACATTTTTACATCAGAAGGTGACAGCGTATCCCATAATTCCCAAAATAAAGGAAAATCCTGCCCCAATATCTCATACAGCAGGTTTTTAACCATGCCCACTTTATGGGTGACACTCCCACACACAGTCTCAATATGTACTTGGGCCACCGGATAGTTCTTTGTGTCCCCGTGTATGCATACAACCCCCATGACTTGCCCTGGGTCACACATAACAGGTAATAGTTCATCTCTGACCAGAGTTACCAGACTCCCTGAGTCCAGTAGTGCCATGACTTTGGTGCCATTAATAGTAAGCTGACACCTTTGGGGTCTGTCCAGGTCAATGGTTATGGCGCTGCATACTGGGTGGGCAAACATAAAGCAGTGTTGTGCCACGTTGCAGTCTATAGGCTCCTGCTCTGCAGGACAGTGTGCAGCAATATGTCCCTTGGTCTGCTGACACCACCTTTTACCAACCCTGGAGACAGTCCTGGGTGTCTGCAGGGGAGTTTTCTCCCTAGTTGGATGTAAGGCACAATTTTCAGCGGTAATGTACCTCTCCACCAACTCAGCAAGTCTTTCTGCGTTGTCTGGACTTCCCTGGATAACCCAGCGCTGTAATGGAGCAGGGAGAGCATTTACACAGTGATCCACTGCAACTCTCTCCACCATCTGTTCTGGGGTAAGCGTCTCAGGCCATAACCATTTTCGGACCAGATGGATCAGGTCATACATCTGGGACCGTGGCGGTTTTTCCAGAGAAAAGGACCACTGCTGCACCCGCTGCGCCTGGATTGCCACACTGACTCCTAAACAGGCAAGTATCTTGGCTTTCAACTTGCTGTAGTCCTTAGAGTCTTGTACAGTCAAATCAAAATATGCCTTTTGCGGCTCGCCAGTCAGGTAGGGAGCCAGTACCTACGCCCACTGCTCCTTAGGCAGCTTTTCTCTGTCTGCAGTGCGTTCAAATATAGTCAGGTATGCTTCCACATTGTCCTCAGCAGACATCTTTTGTAATGAGGCATGTACCTTTTCCCGGACATCATGGACAGGAGCGGCTACAGGTACACCTGTCTTTGCTGCGACCATTTTCAGGAGAGCTGCCATTTGCTCCATCAGCAAGTGATTCATCTCTTGCTGTTGCACAGTAGAGCGCACCAACTGCTGGACCAGCTCCTCCATAGCTCTGGTATTGTCCTTTGGCGCTGTGGTGGCCTCCACCCACGACATACAAAGCTGAAACTGCCAACTTCAATGGTTTGTTGCGCCAAACAACGACACTTGCCTGCCCGCGTCCTCCACCTTATGTAAAAGCGAGCGCTTGGGGCTGGTTGTCAGGCAAGTAAAACACACGTGAAGCTTGGTCTTCAGGTTCAACGGATGTTCGGTTTATTAGGAGCAAATTCATAAAGTTCAACATAAACAGCTTTCTTCAGCAAAAAAGGAAAAGAAAAGGCTTACTTCAGCCACAAGGCAATGCAGTTCACAACTTAGCAGGCTGGCCCTTCTGGTTCTCCCCAGCTACACAGGGTTTGGGTCCTCAGCTTTCAGTAGCAGCCGCAGTAATGAAAGACAGACACACCCTACTGTCTTCACAGGGTTAAGGCTCCAAATGGGTTCTAAGAAAACTCAGGGCCAGAGCTTGGAACCTGGGTCTATGACTACACCCAACACCCAGAACTGGATTCATCATTTACCTAGTGGCAAGGAGCCATCTCAATGGGATATACCTTCCCTCCACCACCTTTCCCTCCACTTGCCTACAGTGTATAAATATATGGTATGGTATATAAATGTATATGTGTGAGTATATATGCTATAATAATGTATATGTGTGAGTATATATGGTATATGTATAAGGCCTGGTTCACATCTGCGTTTGGTAATCCATTCGAGGAGTCCACATGGGGACCCCCGAACGCATTAGCAAGCGGTGTGCAGTGAAAGCACACGGACCCTATAGACTATAATGGGTCCGTGTGGCTTCCGCTCGGTCTCTGCACGACTTATGTGAACAGGAAAGTAGATCATTATAGTCTATGATGTCCGTGTGCTTTCACTGCACACTACCTGCTAATGCATTCCGTAGTGTGTTCGGAGGGGTCCCCATGAGGACTCCCTGAACAGATTACCGAACACAGATGTGAACCAGGCCTGAGTGTGTAGGTATATAGTGTGTGCAATCCTATCCACATATTGCAGAAAAATACACGCAGCGGACACAATGCAATTTCCAAAACTGTTGCGGTTTTGGAAATTGCAGCATGGCACTTATACCTACAGAAACACCCGTGGTTTCCCTATAGGTATAATGGAAGCAGAAAGTCCACGGAGGAAACCTCTATGGAGTTTCTGCAATAAGCGCTGTGGGAAAAACTGATGCGATGCCGCCAAGGTTTTCCCGCAGCCCTTTTTTTGTTGCAGGACGCTGTGTTAGGCCTTAGCCTTATAGTGTGATGTACAATATATTGAGATGATAAGGATGAGGCCCAACAGTGAGACACAGCTAAAAACAATGTGGAAAAAATTGCGGTGAATCAAAATGTATTTTTTCCACAGTGTTTTTCATTGAGCTTTTGATGCATTTTCCTCGCACTTTCTCCCGATTGCGCAGCTGAAAGTAACAGGCCATGTTTTTAGAAGCGGACACATCTATGAATTTGCAGCATCTTCAACGTCTTTTTTTCCTGCAATGTGTGGATGAGGTAAATTTAATTAAATTTCATTCACTTTGCTGATTCTGTAAAACTTTTTTTTTTTTTTCTGTAGTAGTCAAAGACAGTGTTTCTGCAATGTGAGGTTTCAAGTATTTATGGCCTATCCTGAGCATAGGCCATAAAAAGTTTAACCCTGGACAACCCCTTTAATATGCCTCACACAGCTTAACATCCCCCTTCCGCACAGGATGTTACCCCATCACTCCTCCCACACAATATAATGGCCCCATCACTATTCCCCATACATTATGGGGAACCAGTGAAGAGGCCACTGTTAGGGGGTTACCAGTGAAGTGGCCATAAAAAAAATTGGCCCAGACAACTCCTTAAAAGAGGTTGTCTATGAACTGGAGTGATCACTGTGGTGGCCGCCAGGGAGGTGTAGCAAAAAAAAAAAAAAAATAGCAGACTCTGTTCAGTCTCAAGGCAGCGCCTAATTTCTGGAAATCCTGTACCTAATTGGTCTAAGCGATCACATGAGGTGCAGGCAAATCAGTCAGAACAGACGTTAGCCCAAGGAAGACCCATACACAATCCACTTTCCTGGGCATATCTAAAACTGGTGCATTCCCATGCCCAGGATGTGCCCAATGTGGAAATGTCCAGAAAGGCACTTCTTTTACCCACAACTGGATGCAGAATCCCCTATTCGTGGTTCCTCCAAATATGTGATTTATCTTATCAAATGCCTCAGTTATAGAGGCAAAACTCAATGACGATGAAAGAACACATCTTGAAGCATACACAATGCCATGCCAAAGTTACCCAATTCACTGACATACTCCATAGTCTGAATCCATTAAAATTTCAGGTAGTAGATGATATTCCTCCCCCCAGAGAGGCGGGGACAGGAAAAAGATGCTGAAAGCAGGGAAATGATAAAGACATCGAGGGTCAATCACACGCTATCTGCAAGGTGTGAAGAAGGACTATGCACCTCTTTATTGAAGCTACGGCTCACGTCTGATATTGTATGTCATTAAACTGATTCATCCTTAACCCCTTCCCGACATCCGACGTAGGTGTTTAACTATTTACACAGCCGGGTGTTTAACTGTTTTACACAGTAGACACCCAGCGTTGATGCCCTCGGTCGGTGCCCATACCGATTGTAGACATTAACCCTTCCGGAGCCGCCATTTTGCTGGTGATCGCCGGCGCTTGGAGCATGCTCCAGGGCCGACGTCACGTTGGCATGACAGCCGGGAGCCTTGTAAAGGCTCCCCGGCTTGTCTGCAGTGATATTCTTTTGCAGGCTGCTCTATGCAGCCTGCAAAAGAAATGACAATTTTTTGCAATGTATTACAATGTATTAGCATGGTGATGTAATGCATTGCATTAGTGATCAGACCCCTGGGGTTCAAAAATACAATTTTGGCTGCACAGTGAATGCCGTAAAACGGAAGCCCTTAAGAAAGTAGCACAAATGCATTTTTTCTTCAAATCCACCCTATTCTGATTCTTTTCCAGTTTCCCAGTACATTATACAGAATAATTATTGTGGCATCATGAAGAACAATTTGTCCCATAAAGATTAAGATCTCATATGGCTCAGAGCGGAGAAATAAAAAAGTTATGGGGTTTAGAAGGAGGGGAGTCAAAAACTAAATATGCCGTTGGCGGGAAGGGGTTAATCTTCTGGTGCCTTTTCTTACTTCCTAGCCCTGACTGGATCTTATAGTTCACCTTGTCCTGTTCTTATTATATTTCATCTGTTTCAATCTTCCTTCATGTTATGTCTCCACTTTCCAGAATCTTCTCTCCTCCCACACTACATATAGCATCTTCCCCACCAGTCTTGCTATTCCTTTCCCCTTAGTTTATGTGAGACCCTGCCTCTCCTTCTTTCTCAGTCATGTATCAGCCATGCCAGTGTCCTGTGCTGCTCATATCCCATGGCCCCTCTCCCAGCCTGTGAGAGCTCCTGCTGTGTGGAAGACTCGCTTGTGTCTCCTTGACAACCCCCCCCCCCCTTTCCCACACACACTCTCTCCAATCCTCCGATATACTAGTGAGACATATGCTGCGTCTCCATGACAACGAGTCCCTGCCCACCTAGTTCCTCTCACAGACCAGAACTTCAGTAGCCGCCATCCATTGCTGCCTAAGTCCTGACACCCCTGCAGTATATACCTTGTGCTAGGCAGACAGCTTACCTGACTTGCAGGTGTGGATGGGACAGCATATATAGCATGGGACAGCATATATATATATATATATATATATATATATATATATATATATATATATATGCTCCCTTGTTTCTCCACCCTCCTGTGCATTTGCTAAATATACTGTGTAGACTCCCCTCCCTCTTCTTTCCTACATGTCCATTACATTTCCTGCCTATACCTCCACACTGTCTAAGCTACATTGCTTATTTCTCTTTATACCCATTATTCCCTTGCCCCCCCCCCCTTTTTTTCCTTTTAAAGGGGTTGTTCAGGCAAAAATTTAATATTTTGAATAGGCCATGGGAGGTGAAAATGCTTTTCTTTCTCTGGTGCCTCCCAGCGCGGTTTGGTCCTGCTGGTCCAGTATTGTCTTCTGGCAAAAGTCCCCACCACACATGAAAGCTGAGACCAATTCGCGAAGGACATGTGACGTTGTGGGGTCACTTCCTCATGCTGGTGTGAGCACTGAGGCCAATCAGCGAAAGGCAAATGATGTCACTACCTGTGACAATGCAAGGTCACTTCCTCATGCCGATGTGAACACTGAGGCCAATCAGCGAAGGACATGTGACGTTGTGGGGTCACTTCCTCATGCTGCTGTCAGCACTGAGGCCAATCAGCGAAGGACACGTGATGTCTTTACCTGTGATGTTGTGGGGTCACTTCCTCATGCCGGTGTGAGCACTGAGGCCAATCAGCGAAGGACACGTGATGTCTTTACCTGTGATGTTGTGTGGTAACTTTCTCATGTCACTGTGAGCACTGAGGCCAATCAATGGCTTCTGCAGAAGGGATCGGAGACGTCACAGCTGGTAACGACTTTCACTTCTAGAGGACCGCGCTAGGAGGACACTGAAGCATTGGGGACAGATGAGTCTGTTTTTTTTACATTTTTTTTCATCTCCCCTGGCCTATTTTAAAAATAATATCTTTGCCTGCAAAATCTGTACCCATGTGTATTATTGTTGGATTATTTAGGAGCAGTTAGCCATATATCATGTTAGATGCACTGATACCGGGCCCTTGTGGTGACTAGTGTCACTGCATTTATTGCCCAGACGCATCTTTTACCCAGGACATCTTTCTTTCCAGAAGTATACATATCATATAGGTATTTAAGTCCCTCTGTTAGCTCTTCCCCCCTTCATAGCCGGATGTCTCAGGAGAAAACCAAAGCCCCACTTTTTTTCCCTTCAACCTCCCTTCTTACATTTTCTTGTCATTGTTTCCATCCCCCCTCTTTTTTCCAGCCTTCATATGTTACCATTAATACACATTGTTATGTGCTTATATGCAAATCTATATACAAGAGATTGCTTTGATACTCACAATTTCCTCTTCATCGTCATGCAGTTTGAGGAAGGTCTGTCTTGCCAAAATGTTGTGCTATATTGATTATTACTTTACATCCATAGGTCATCAGAATCAGATTAGTCGGGGGTCTGACACTGGACCCTGTCCCGATCATCTCTTTTGGTAGCCGGAAGCCATATACTAGGTATACAGCAGGAAGGAGCCCTGCTCCCAATCAAGTGAACAGGAGTTAGACTACAGTTCCAGGAGCCACCACTACACAAAGCTCCATGCATTGTATGAAGCTTGCGGCCCTCTCCCATTCACTTGAATAGGTGAAGGGCTGCTTCTGTCTGTATACTTAGTATATGATATTATTGATACATAAATACACTGACTGAATATATGTTGTACTAGCTGGTACCCGCGACTTTGTCTGCGGTGATTGTAGAAGTGGGTATATACAGGCGCGGGTAAGGCTTTCGTACTGTGTATAAGGTATGGGATATGAAATGTAACTTTGTATCTTGTTTTTGCTATAATTCAGAGAACACATGAGACTTTTGTGTTGAATGTAGTTTGTATTTCAGCTGCTATACGGTGTTCTGAGAAACTGTACATAGTGTCTTTGGGACAGAGGTATTTGAAGTTAATAGACCTCGATATACGACATTGTATGCTTTGTTATTTTCTGCCAGTAGTGTGTTGAAATTTTTTTGTTTGTAAAAGTTGCCATATTCTGACAGCAGTCACTTTTTTATACGTCTGTGTCGGGGGATGTCTTTTTTTGCAGGTCCGGGTGTAGTTTTTAGTTGTAGCATTTTCGGGAAATGCTATTGGTTTGATCACTTTTGATTGATATTTGTATGATAATGAAAATAGTGGAAAAACGGCGGTTTTGGACTTATCAGTATCTTTGCTGCTACGGCGTTAAGCGTCCAGGCAAAATATTTGTATAGCTTTGTAGAGCGGGCGATTTCGGACACAGGGATACCTAACATGTATGTGTTTCGCAGTATTTAGCTACTTTTATATGTGTTCTAGGGAAAGGGGGGGTGATTTGAATTTGTAATACTTTTTATTTTATTTTTTTCCTTTTTTTTGTTTTTGCATTTATTAGACCGCCTAGGGATATTGACATAGGTGGGCGATTTCGCGGATTGTCAGAGCGGTGGGGTCGGCAAACATGGCTGCTCCAGAGCGTTAAAGAGAGCCTCCTGGAGTATCATTAAGGTGAGGGGCAAAGTGGTAAAGTATATGTATATGAGATTGTGTGGGGTTAGGGGCTAGGCTGTAGAGGGCAATGTGAATTTTGTGGCTTGCTATGGTCCAAAGTGTGTGAGATTGCAGAGATGGTGGTGTGAGTTTGGGTTTTGTGGGGGTCCTGGTACAAAAGTATGTGTGCTATTGTGACGAAAAGTAGCCTATTGTGCAATTGGGTGTATTAACTATGTTTGTGGAAACTTTCTGCCAAATCGGTCGAGCGGATTTTGCGTGATTGAGGAACAAACATCCAAACACACAAACATCCAAACTCACAAACTTTCACATTTATAATATTAATAGGATATTAAGAATTCCTTGCATGAACTAAAACAGAAATTCACCATTATTCTTTTTTCAGAGAAGTGTTAGTAGTGCACACCATGGTTCTTCTACCACTGGCGAACGGTCCACAGTCTCTTGCTGGTGACACACCGAAGCTCTTCATCGATGGAGGGAGAAACACACTGAAGACATTGGGGACTTTTCTGTAGAATTATTTACTAGTTGAACAATTTATATACAATGTTCTAGCAGCAATTGTTACTAGCAGTAATTAACAGTTCGGTTGGTCCCCAACAACAGCACTTTTGCTGATACAGGAGATGTAATGCTTACCTTCTAGAACCCATGTCACCAATAAGCATGATCTCGGACCATACAAATGTGCCTCGGTTAAGCGGGATGTGCAGTGTGAACAGTGGCTAAATCCCTCCCCTTTCTGTCTATGCAATTGTTCATGTGGATAAAGTAGAGAACAATCAGCTATTTAAAAGGGAGTTTATCTTTAGAAAAAACACCTTTTTAACTAGTGGCACGTTGGAATAGTCTTTAAAAAGGCTATTCTGCTCCTATCTAACATTCTTTTCTCCTCCTCGCCCTTTCTGATAAAATCTTCTGTTAAGCTAACTATGATCACGGAGTATCGGGGACGTTCCCCCTGTGTTCCAAGCACCCCGCTTCATAACTTTCCACTACACTTTAGCTCATTGTGTTCACTCCCTTCTTCCTCTTCTCTGTATCTTATGCCATTTGCAGGATCGGACACGGCACTGTAACAGAGCACCAGAAAATGGCAGCCCAGGAAAGACATACAAATAATTGCAACTGCCACACTGTGGGTCAGGAAGCTTTTTCAACTGTGCTATGGTTTAATATAAGAGTCTACCATTGCACATAATGAGGCAATAAATCAGTGTCCTTTTCTGTAAAGTTTAGTGTATTAGTTGAAGACAGAGATAGACTATGAATATAATCATATTTAAATTTGTAGACAATTCAAAGTTAAACTTATTTGTAATCATAAATAAACATTTTTTAGAGTTTTAAAGATTTTCTCTGTTGTCTTAATCGGTTGCCAATGGATACAACCATGAATGCAGGAATTTATTTTTATTTGCAAATACTGTATGTTTTAACTTAGGCTGGGTTCACACTAAAGTCGGCGTCCGACAGCTAGTGTCTGCGCAAGATTTTAGCTGCGGACACTAGCTGTGTCCGTTTACAATATGCATTATTTTAAATGGGATATTGTAATATCCTTTACTGTCCGTGTGTATCCTTAAAGGGATCCTATCATTCAGAAGTAATTTTTTTGTCCCTAACACGTCGGAATAACCTTAAGAAAGGCTATTTGTCTCCTACCTTTAGATGTCTTCTCCGTGCCGCCGTTCTGTAGAAATACCGGTTTTCATCGGTATGCACATGAGTTCTCTCACAGTACTGAGGGCGGGCCCCAGCGCTCAAAGACTACTGGGTGTGTCCCCAATGCTGCCAGAGAACTCTCCAGCGCCGCCTCCATCTTCTTCAGGAACGTTGTCTTCCTGTGTCTTTTTCCGGCACAGGCTTTGAAACTTGTAGGCCTCGGGCAGAGCCTACTGTGCATGCCCGCGGCCACAAAAAAAAATGGCCGCTTACACAGCGAGTGGCTATTTTCTTGTGGCCTGTGGGCATCCGCAGTCGGAGACGAATAACCTTTCTTAAGGCTATTCCTACATGCTAGGGACAAAAAATTACTTCTGAATGATAGGATCCCTTTAAGTGTCTGTTTACAAAGACTTCCGATTTTTCAAGCGGACAGCTAAATCCTACATGTAGGATTTAGCTGTCCGCTTGAAAAATCTGACATTTTGTAAATGGACACTTAAGGACACACACGGACAGTAAAGGACACTACATAATATCCCATTTAAAATAATGCAAAATGTAAACGGACACAGTTAGTGTCTGCAGCTTAAATCTTGCACGGACACTAGCTGCGGACACTAGCTGTCGGACACCGACGCTAGTGTGAACCCAGCCTTAGTCTCCAAATATAAATATATATTTGTATTATAAACCAATATATATTATAAAATAGAAAAAAACCCTGTATGGAACGCAGGTTACACTATATCCCATCTCTCCAGAATTAGCTTCCTTCCATCTTTTGCTTTAGTACTTTAATACAGTTGCAATCTTGTCTTTTCACATATTGCACTCTGTTATCTGTTAACCTCTTCCTACTGCAGACGGTTTTTGACTTCTTGACAGAGTTTGAGTTTTCAAATCTGACATGTCACTTCATGCAGTAATAACATTGGAACACATTAACTTACCAAAGTGATTGGTTTTTTTTGTGACACGTTATACTTCATCATAGTAGTAAATTTTGGTTGATATGTTTCGTGTTTAAAGAGGACCTTTCATGGTTTGGAGCACATGCAGTTCTATATACTGCTGGAAAGCCAACAGTGCACTGAATTCAGTACACTGTCGGCTTTCACGATCTGTGCCCCGAGTGAAGAACTAGCCAATTGCGCTGCACAGTGTGAGCGGGGAGGAACGCCCCCTCCCCTCCTGATAATACTCATCTATGGACGAGCACTGTGAGCAGAGGGAGGGGGCGTTCCTCCCCGCTCACACAGTACAGCTCTATTGGCGCTACTTGTACAGAAGGACGTTCCTGACAGAGTGTCAAAAACGCCCTTCTGACTGTAAAGAGCTATGGTAATGGGACTGCTAGCTCTTCACCCGGGGCACATATCGTGAAAGATGACAGTGCGCTGAATTCAGCGTACTGTCGGCTTTCCAGCAGTATATAGAACTGCCTGTGCCCCAAACCATGAAAGGTCCTCTTTAATTATGAAAAAAGAAAATTTGGTGATAATTTAGAAAACTTTGAAATGATCGGCTTTCCATGCAGATAGTCATACCATCCAAATTAGTTCATTAATCTAATTTACCATATCTCTGTTTTATGTTGCATCAAACTTTAATCAACCTCTAATTTTTTATGAACATTATAAGGCTAACAAGTCAAAGCCATTTAAAGAACATTTCGAAAACCCATTTTCAAGGAACTAATTCAGTTCTGAAGCAGATTTGAAAGGCCTCTGTATTAGAAAGTCTAAACACATAAGCATTATGTAAGCATTTAACAGGAATTGAGACAAAATGGAGGTGAAATTTAGACGTTTCTTTTTCTTTTACTAATATGTTAATTTAGCCCTAGCACTTATACATTCACAAGCGGTTAAAGGAGTAAATGCATCACACAATTTGCTATGTAAGTTCTCCCAACTACCATAACACCCCACATGTGAATGTAAACTGATATATGGACACACCACAAGATGCAGATGAAATGGAGCGCCAATGAGGGCAGATTTTACTGTGATCAGTTTCAGGCACAATGTCACATTTGCAAAGCCCCTGACGTAGCAGCATAGTGGAAAGCCTCAACAAATTACCTTATTTTGGAAATGAGACCCCTCATGGAATTTATCCAGGGGTATAGTCAGCATTTTGAACTCACAGCTGTTTCACCAACTTTACTACCAATCGGATGTGAAAATGTCTAATTTTCACAAAAGGTTAAAGGAGAAAAAGCACCCAACAGTTTTACATAATTTATCCTGAAAACAACAATACCTGATGTGTGGTCATAAATTGGCATATGGGTACATGGTGGAACTTAGAACGAAAAGAGCTCCTAAAATACCAGTGCAACAGAAAATCCCAACACGTGACCCCATTTTGGAAACTGTACACCTCAAGAAATGTATAAACGGCTATACTGAGCAATTTGATCCCACAGCTGTTTCATAGATTCTATTAACATTGGGCAATGAAAGTGAAAAAATATTTTTTGCAATAAAATTTTGCTTTAGCCATAATTCTTTCATTCTTATAAGGGGTTAAAAAGGAAATTGTATCCCACAATTTGTTAAGCAATTTCTCCTGGGTACAGAAATACCCCACATGTGACCTCACACCTTTGTTTCAGACAGAGTAGCCAAAACGTCTACTAAAAGAAAGCTAGAATTGAAATGCAATAAGCATCTAACAAAGTTACCCCTTTCTAATACACTGACTTCCTGTCTGACAATTCTGCAATATCAGTCTTTGTCCGTTTGCACATGACTGTGTGCTAGCTGCCTGCCGTGTTTGAATGGCACCAGCAGGCAGCTAGACAGAAGACGGAAACCACAGAACGGAGACCAGAACACAGGTGTGAACCTAGCGTAAGGCTAAGGCCCCACGGGCCGTAATTGCAGCACTAAAGCGGCTCTTTCCGCAGCGCTTTGAAGAGAAAGTTCACAGAGTTTTCCTCTGCGGAGTTTCTGTTCCTATTATATCTACGGGAAAGCCACCGGCGTTTCCGTAGATATAATTGACATACTGCGATTTGCAAAGCCGCAACGGCTTTGCAAATTGCAGCGTCCACACTGCATTTTTTTCCGCAAAGTGGGCATGGGATTCGCAAGCGGTTTGTGAAGTGTTTTTTTGCAAAAAACACATTAAAAAATGCTACCGGTTTTTCCACCATCCGTTGACTCCCCGGAATCCGCCTGAAGAAAGGTCATGTTGCTTTTTTTTCCATTAGTGGAAAAAATCTAGCGGAGAAAAAAAGCTAGCGGAATACATAGAACTCTATGGTAAGGCGTTTTTTGAGGCGGATTCTGACGCGGATTCAACATCAAAATCCTCACCAAAAAACTCAGTGTGTATTGACCCTAAGATTACACTTGTGTATGCAAGTCTATTAAGATGGAAGAAGAAGTGAGCAAAGGGAGATACATAGGAGCAGAAACAGGATTAAGCTAAGGCCCCACATTGCGGAAACGCAGCTTTTTTTGTTGCAGATTTTGTTGCAGTTTTTTGAGCCGAAGCCAGGAGTGAATTGAGTTAATAAAAAAAACCTCCAAAATGTTCCCTTTATAAATGTAGATGTGGCACCGACGGGTGACAATTACAGAATTTGAAGAGAAATTAGTCACACTATCAGCGAACATGGCCTGCCAGCTGAGAAATCTAGAATATTTTCTAAAATATATAGGATTATAATGACCATGAGAACAGCACCTGGGAGCCAGAAAAGATTCGGTTATGTATGAATGGAAGCAAATGTCACATCAACAATGTTTGGCCAATTTACAGAATTACTAGAATAATTTGTGGCAGACCATAAGTGTGCCTGCCATTTGAAGGTAACAAAGAACTGAGTGTAGAAAAAACTACCAAAAAAAGCTACGTTCCTTTATGGATGATGACAGATGCAGGAGGAAAAGCAGACAGAGATAATAAAGACAATGACGATGAACATGTGCTAGGTGTGGCTATGGTCTGCCTACAAAGACCATCCATGGGGAGAAGGTATAGAATGATCTTGCTCGTTTGGTGCCACTGCCAATTACATTTTGTAAGATGAGAAGGTGATGGCATTACCCACGAAAACTGAGAGGCCCAGTTACTACAATTGTGCCTGCTCGCCCATGGCTAATTATCTGCTTGCAGATCTTGCATATTGCCATCAATTTGGTAATGTACAAAATTGTTCCAATATGGAAGCTTGACCACATGGCTGCCAAAACCAGTAGCAGTGGATAGATGTCTGCCAGTGCCGCCACCACCAAAGCTGGTCTTAGATCTAACCATAGCAAGTCTTTTGGGTGTTGGGGCTGCACATTGGGTGGGATTGTTATTATTACAGCTGCCACTACCCTCTTTCCTGTTAGACAACTGCAGCAAGAACATCCCTTTTGTTTTCGGTTTCCAGCAGGTCACAAGATTAAGTCATGGTTAAGCCTTGCATTGGCTAAGCTTCAGTTTGTCTCTAGCTGAAGATAGAGCATATTAGCAGTAGATTAACACCTTTGATCTCTACAAAGTCTCTATAAGCCTATTTGCTTAAGGGCCCCTTCACACAGAGTTTATGCTCCGCTCATTCAGACACGTATACACGAGCGCTTCAAAACACATCCCATTTACTTCAATGAGAGCGCGCGTAAAGCCGGCTTGTGAAGGGACCCTAAGAAACAAGCGGAAAATGCTTTAGACTGAGAAACAGTGGGGGCAAAATCATATTTTATTTACTGGTAATGTTTACTGCTAAGCTTGTTGTTCATTTAAAAAGCTTGCCCTCATTACAGATATTAATCCAGTCTGGAAAATCACTAAAACAAAACAGTTTTCTAATTATTTAATAATTGGAATAATTAAATGTTTCCGTTTATACATATTACTATTACGGGTTTTATACCATGGTATACCACTGTGTCCTTTTGATTCCATCCTGGAAAATCCACCGTATGTGTTTAGTGCCAGTGGTCACAAATGCTTAGTAGCTGTTATCTCACCTGGATCCTCTTATACATGTCATACTGTGCATAAAATGATTAATTCATGCTATTGTACAGGCCAGTAATTAAGAATAAGCTCACTGGAAATGGTTTCTGACCAGTGCTAATCAAAACTTTGCTGTCCATTAACACAAACACATTGATCAGTCAATTTAGCATTTTTAAAATGACGCTTTCTAATTTTAGTTTACCCTACGTTCACATCTGTGTTCGGTATTCCGTTCGGGGGGTCCGCATGATCCATTTAATGGATCAGTTAAAAAAACGGACACGTTAGTATCAGTTACGCTAGGTTCACACCTGCGTTCTACTCTCCATTCTGTGCTTTCCGTCCTCTGCATGCCAGAAGATGGAAAGCACAGACCGGGTCCGGCCATGAGCGGCGGTGAGCGTTTTGCGCTCTCCGCTGCGAAACCGGGTTTTTTAATCCGGACACAGAGTCGGACATGCAGTACTGTGTGTCCGGATTAAAAAATCCGGTTTTGCGGCGGAGAGCATAAAACGCTCACCGCCGCTCATGGCCGGACCTGGTCTGTGCTTTCCATCTTCTGGCATGCAGAAGACGGAAAGCACAGAATGGAGAGTAGAACGCACGTGTGAACCTAGCGTAACTGATACTAACGTGTCCGTTTTTTAACTGATCCATTAAATGGATCAGTTAAAACAACGGACACATTAACATCAGTTAGCATCAGTTAGTGTCAGTTAATGTCCGTTATGTGTGTCCGTTTTTTTTCTTTTAAACGGACACCTTCATAACGGACACCAACGGTAGTGTGAACGCCCCCTAATACTACCATATGTTATTTGTTATTAAATATTTTACCACATTTTTTACTTAAATTTTTTTTCCCTACTTTCCCCCTCTAAAACCCAGATGCGTCTTATGAACTGGTGTGTCTTATAGTCCAAAATATATGGTATCTAAGAAGTGTGATAAACAAAATACACAACATATCACCGAATGACAGAAATATTGGAAAATAAGCAAAACTTTTTTTTTTTTTAAATGTCGATTGTGAGCCCCACATAGAGCTCACAATGTACATTTTCCCCTATCAGTATGTCTTTGGAATATGGGATGGAAATGCAGATGGTTTTTTGCCCTTGGCGGGATTTGAACACCAGGACTCCAGCGCTGCAAGGCTGCAGTGCTAACCACTGAGCCACCGTGTGGTCCCTGGAAAATAAGCAAAACTTGAGACGCTTCTCTCTCAGCCAGAGAGTTCATCAAGAGACAACATATCCGTAGACGTCCTCTGATCTGAATCATATAGGAGAGATTATGAATGTAGAAATGGTTTATAATAAACTATATGTATATTGAGTGTATATGTATATCACTGCACACAATCAATGTCCTGGAGTTAAATAATAATCCCCAGATTCATACACTGTGACTACATGGAGGTTTCTTTTAGCTCATACGATCGTCATCTCTTCATCAAGATGGTTGGCACAACAGAAAATTCCAATAAATGCTCACTCCGTGAATTCAGATCAAAACTGACCTAAGCCAGCATATTTTTCTGTTTTCACTGCAAAACAGCATGTACATCACAGTACAAAATAAATCCTCAGCCTTCTGGCTACTAACACATTCAGTGTCCCTCATTGTGGGACCCTGGCCCAAGCCCTCACACAGCCTGTCTTCCCCCAGACACAAACCGTTATGGGGAGGATCAACACATTGCTTTTGGAGCCCCTACCCGACTGCTAATTAACCTCATTAACAACCCACTTGCTAAAAGAAACTTTTCTCTTCCACCCTGCTTTCCCAGGGTGAACTACACCCTTTTCTGTACCTTCAGTGGCAGAAACAAGTCACACTGCCGCAACACCTTCAAATATTTAGTAAATCAGAAGGCCATAGATGGGTGCAGTATAATGAACATGAGGGTGCTCATGAACTGAAATAATTAATGTTGTAACCCTAATGTTTATTACATCCATCTGAATGTTTTACTGAAATATGTTGTCTCCTGATGAACTCTGAGAAAGAAAGGCGTCAACTTTTTTATTTTCCAGTATGTTATTTATGTCACTTGTTTGTTTAACCTGGTTATCACACTTTTTAGATAATTATATTAAAGGTTATATTTTAAAGGGATCTAGTTCTGTGGTGTTGTTTTCTATTCCCTACTAGGCTGGTGGTAGACTGATCAGTCTCCGTATTTATTGACTCAAAGGCTTCGTTCCCACGGAGTAGCGCTCCGCTCATTTAGACAAGTAAACTCGTGTCAGAGCGAGGCGCTTCAAAACAGTTCCCATTGATTTCAATGGGTGCCGGCTTATGAGCACTACACATTGAAATCAATGGGAGGCTTTATGGGACGGAGCTTGGCGGTGAAGCGGGATGGCCGCATAGGTTTTGAGCTCCGTGACTACAGCCTGTTTAGTGACTTTTACAGCGACTTACCCGTGCTTTTCTTCCGAATCCATCCTGGCTTGGGTACCGGGTTTCACTTCTGACATGCCTAAGAGGAGGAAAACTGGTGTTAGACCGCGAAAGCTGACAGACTTCTACTTCACCCATGGAGGGGATGCTATCCAAGATGGCGCAGGCTCTCACTCTGGCGGGAACTCCAAGGCCTCATCTCCTCAGGACTCGACTCCGGTCATACAGCATCCTTCTTCCCCATCTCGGAGGACGTCGCCGGAGACTGCTCTTCCTCAGCTGCTGCCTTCATCTGAGCCTTCTTTGGAGGAAAACCCAGCAGGTAATACTGACGATAGGAGACGGTCGGCCTCACAAAATGGCACCTCTCCTTCCTCACCGCGGGGCGCTGATCACCAGACCTCTCCCCCTGGCAGTCCCTTTAAGCTACGGCACAAACCTCACTCTCAAACTCATGTTGCTGGAGGGCAAGAGGAATCCTATGATCATGGAGACTTATTGGCTGATATCCCTGCTTCTACCAACTCACTCACTGAAGCCTCCATGAAATTAATGTTAACTGCCTTTTACAAATCTTTGCGGGCTGACATGTCTCGTATGGTAGCCCCTCTCGACCATGACTTAAGTGAGATGAAAGAGCGTACTTTACATATGGAAACAAAAATGGCGGAATTTGCCGCTTCTCATAACGACCTGATTGATGCCCATTATGATGTGGAAAAAGAGGTGACCTTTCTACGTGCTAAAGTGGCAGATCTGGAAGATAGGTCCCGCAGAAATAATTTGAAATTTAGGGGCATACCAGAATCTATTACCCAAAAGGACTTAACTCCTTTTTTGCAGAAATTGATTACTACGCTACTCCCGGATCAAGACTCCCTGGATGTGACTATTGATAGAGCCCATAGGGTTCCCAGACCGACATCTCCCTGATACTATCCCTAGGGATATACTAGCTAGGATTCATTTTTACCGCACAAAAGGAACTCATAATTCAATCTTCCCACAACCTGGACTCTTTGCCTGACCCTTTCCAGGACATATCTATTTTTTCAGACTTGTCTGCTACTACCCTACAACTTAGACGCCAACTTTTGCGGTCACTCTTGCCCTGCGACAACACCATATTCCATATAAATGGGGCTTTCCTGTCCGCCTTGTGATTGCTAAAAATGATGTTACTCATGTGATCCACTCGTTGGAAGAGGGCAAATCCCTATTGCATCAATGGAACATCCCACTGTCTGATTTTTTGAAGAAGTCCTCACTGAATCCCTTATCTGATGGATGGACCTCTGTACGTAAACCACGCAACAATATTGTCACGGACTCGCATATTTAAGGCTGGGTCTGCTTGACTGTGTGTCTTTTCGTTTCACGCCGCTGTTGGACTATTTCCCCCATTCTTGCAGCAGCTGCTGGTCCGCTGTGTTTATATTAAGATACATAGCGATGCTTTGTTCTCACTGCAACCATATAGGTCTTTACATGTTTTACCCCTGTTCTTTTGTTGTATTCCCTTATCTAGGCACTAATTCTGTAGCAACTCTGGATGGAAGGTGGGAGGACTGCTGGTTATTTTGCAGGTTGTGGCACAGGTGAGATGGCATATGTAGCGAATTCTTTTGCTTACCATGGTTCTTAAGCTACTATCCATGAATGTCAGAGGGTTGAACTCCCCTCAAAAACGCGCCTCGATGTGGCGTGAGGTACGAGACCAACACTGTGACATTATGGCCATTCAAGAAACACATTTATTGGAGCAAGATGCTCTGCGCATCCAACGTCCCGATTACCCCATATTTTTCACTCTCACTACTCTTCTAAAAGCAGGGGTGTACTATTGGGGATTAGGAATACTGTGGCATTTCAACTTTTGTATACTTATTCCGACCCCCAGGGCCGGTTTGTGGTGGTTGTTTGTCTCCTCAACTGTGTAGCGTACACCTTGGTCTCAGCGTATGCCCCCAACCAGCACCAGTTAGCCTTTTTCAATAAACTTATGAGAATAGTGATGAAGAAGAAACAAGGTTGTTTACTTCTCATGGGCAATTTTAACATCGCTCCTGACCCTCAGGTTGACACCTCTTCCCGCTGTGCATCCCGTCATCCAAATTTTACGCATTCACTATGGCGTCATAACATGTATGATGTCTGGCGTATTCACCATACATCTGAAAGGGATTACACATGTTTTTCCTCAGTGCATAATAGCTACTCCCGCATTGACCTCTTCCTTGTTGATCAAGCAACCTTGCCTTTGGCAATGAAATCTGAAATATCACAGATCACTTGGTCAGATCATGCGGCTATTCTTCTTACTCTAGCGGAAAAGCATAGCGGGAATAGGGATTACATTTGGAGATGTAGGGACTACCTCTTGTCTAACCCTCACACTAGGAAGCAGCTGGAGAGCGACTTGGGAGAATTTTTCAAATTTAATACTCCATCCGTTTCTAATCCTGCAATTTTGTGGAATACTCAAAGCATTTATTAGAGGTACCTTGATTCGCCTGGGCCACATCGAAAAGAAACGCAGACTCTGACATCAATTCTTTGTTGCAACAAATTAAAGTTCTTGACACTGCTAATAAGCGCCTTCCTTCGGCTTCCAATGCGGATGAATTGTCGACTCTCTGCAGGAAGTTGAATGAATGTCTTTTGTTTCAATATGAGAAAAATTTGCGTAAGACTAAAGCTCTGTATTACTCCCAATCTAATAAGGCTGGTAAACTTTTAGCGTCCCGTTTGAAACGAAAGCACAATAAATCTAGGATTCCCTACTTATGGGATAAAACGGGTTCTCAAACTATATGATCCAAAAGGAATAGCTAACAGATTTCGGTCCTTCTATGAAGAATTATATAATTTAGCTGATGACTAGAGATGAGCGAACAGTGTTCTATCGAACTCATGTTCGATCGGATATTAGGCTGTTCGGCATGTTCGAATCGAATCGAACACCGCGTGGTAAAGTGCGCCATTACTCGATTCCCCTCCCACCTTCCCTGGCGCCTTTTTTGCTCCAATAACAGCGCAGGGTAGGTGGGACAGGAACTACGACACCGGTGACGTTGAAAAAAGTAGGCAAAACCCATTGGCTGCCGAAAACATGTGACCTCTAATTTAAAAGAACAGCGCCGCCCAGCTTCGCGTCATTCTGAGCTTGCAATTCACCGAGGACGGAGGTTTCCGTCCAGTTAGCTAGGGGTTAGATTCTGGGTAGGCAGGGACAGGCTAGGATAGGAAGGAGAAGACAACCAACAGCTCTTATAAGAGCTAAATTCCAGGGAGAAGCTTGTCAGTGTAACGTGGCACTGACGGGCTCAATCGCCGCAACCCAGCTTTCCCAGGATCCTGAATGGAATACACTGTCAGTGTATTCCCGTATACCCGATATATACCCCCGATACCCGTTCCAACGGTGTGCCCCCCCACCTTCACCCCAGAAATACCCTGCAAGTCCCCTAGCAATAGAATTGGGGCTATATACACCCACTATTTTTGCTACTGCCATATAGTGCCATTGTCTCACTGGGAATTCAAAGAATATATTGGGCTTACATATAACTTCAATTCCAGGGAGAAGCTTGTCAGTGTAACGTGGCACTGACGGGCTCAATCGCCGCAACCCAGCTTTCCCAGGATCCTGAATGGAACACACTGACAGTGTATTCCCGTATACCCCATATATACACCCCAAATCCCCGTTCCAACGGTGTGCCCCCCCACCTTCACCTCAGAAATACCCTGCAAGTCCCCTAGCAATAGAATTGGGGCTATATACACCCACAATTTTTGCTACTGGTATACAGTGCCATTGTCTCACTGGGAATTCAAAGAATATATGGGGGTTATGTGCACCCACAATTTTTAATACTGCTATACAGTGCCATTGTCTGACTGGGAATTCAAAGAATATATGGGGGTTATGTGCACCCACAATTTTTAATACTGGTATATAGTGCCATTGTCTGACTGGGAATTCAAAGAATATATGGGGGTTACGTGCACCCACAATTTTTAATACTGGTATACAGTGCCATTGTCTGACTGGGAATTCAAAGAATATATGGGGGTTACGTGCACCCACAATTTTTAATACTGCTATACAGTGCCATTGTCTGACTGGGAATTCAAAGAATATATGGGGGTTATGTGCACCCACAATTTTTACTACTGGTATACAGTGCCATTGTCTGACTGGGAATTCAAAGAATATATTGGGGTGACGTGCACCCACAATTTTTGCTACTGCTATACAGTTCCATTGTCTGACTGGGAATTCAAAGAATATATGGGGGTTATGTGCACCCACAATTTTTAATACTGGTATACAGTGCCATTGTCTGACTGGGAATTCAAAGAATATATGGGGGTTATGTGCACCCACAATTTTTAATACTGGTATACAGTGCCATTGTCTGACTGGGAATTCAAAGAATATATGGGGGTTACGTGCACCCACAATTTTTAATACTGCTATACAGTGCCATTGTCTGACTGGGAATTCAAAGAATATATGGGGGTTACGTGCACCCACAATTTTTAATACTGGTATACAGTGCCATTGTCTGACTGGGAATTCAAAGAATATATGGGGGTTATGTGCACCCACAATTTTTAATACTGGTATACAGTGCCATTGTCTGACTGGGAATTCAAAGAATATATGGGGGTTATGTGCACCCACAATTTTTAATACTGGTATACAGTGCCATTGTCTGACTGGGAATTCAAAGAATATATGGGGGTGACGTGCACCCACAATTTTTAATACTGGTATACAGTGCCATTGTCTGACTGGGAATTCAAAGAATATATGGGGGTTATGTGCACCCACAATTTTTACTACTGGTATACAGTGCCATTGTCTAACTGGGAATTCAAAGAATATATTGGGGTGACGTGCACCCACAATTTTTGCTACTGCTATACAGTTCCATTGTCTCACTGGGAATTCAAAGAATATATGGGGGTTATGTGCACCCACAATTTTTAATACTGGTATACAGTGCCATTGTCTGACTGGGAATTCAAAGAATATATGGGGGTTATGTGCACCCACAATTTTTAATACTGGTATATAGTGCCATTGTCTGACTGGGAATTCAAAGAATATATGGGGGTTACGTGCACCCACAATTTTTAATACTGGTATACAGTGCCATTGTCTGACTGGGAATTCAAAGAATATATGGGGGTTATGTGCACCCACAATTTTTAATACTGGTATACAGTGCCATTGTCTGACTGGGAATTCAAAGAATATATGGGGGTTACGTGCACCCACAATTTTTAATACTGGTATACAGTGCCATTGTCTGACTGGGAATTCAAAGAATATATGGGGGTTATGTGCACCCACAATTTTTAATACTGGTATACAGTGCCATTGTCTGACTGGGAATTCAAAGAATATATGGGGGTTATGTGCACCCACAATTTTTACTACTGGTATACAGTGCCATTGTCTAACTGGGAATTCAAAGAATATATTGGGGTGACGTGCACCCACAATTTTTGCTACTGCTATACAGTTCCATTGTCTCACTGGGAATTCAAAGAATATATGGGGGTTATGTGCACCCACAATTTTTAATACTGGTATACAGTGCCATTGTCTGACTGGGAATTCAAAGAATATATGGGGGTTATGTGCACCCACAATTTTTAATACTGGTATACAGTGCCATTGTCTGACTGGGAATTCAAAGAATATATGGGGGTTATGTGCACCCACAATTTTTACTACTGGTATACAGTGCCATTGTCTAACTGGGAATTCAAAGAATATATTGGGGTGACGTGCACCCACAATTTTTGCTACTGCTATACAGTTCCATTGTCTGACTGGGAATTCAAAGAATATATGGGGGTTATGTGCACCCACAATTTTTACTACTGGTATACAGTGCCATTGTCTGACTGGGAATTCAAAGAATATATGGGGGTTATGTGCACCCACAATTTTTAATACTGGTATACAGTGCCATTGTCTGACTGGGAATTCAAAGAATATATGGGGGTTACGTGCACCCACAATTTTTAATACTGCTATACAGTGCCATTGTCTGACTGGGAATTCAAAGAATATATGGGGGTTACGTGCACCCACAATTTTTAATACTGGTATACAGTGCCATTGTCTGACTGGGAATTCAAAGAATATATGGGGGTTATGTGCACCCACAATTTTTAATACTGGTATACAGTGCCATTGTCTGACTGGGAATTCAAAGAATATATGGGGGTTATGTGCACCCACAATTTTTAATACTGGTATACAGTGCCATTGTCTGACTGGGAATTCAAAGAATATATGGGGGTTATGTGCACCCACAATTTTTACTACTGGTATACAGTGCCATTGTCTAACTGGGAATTCAAAGAATATATTGGGGTGACGTGCACCCACAATTTTTGCTACTGCTATACAGTTCCATTGTCTCACTGGGAATTCAAAGAATATATGGGGGTTATGTGCACCCACAATTTTTAATACTGGTATACAGTGCCATTGTCTGACTGGGAATTCAAAGAATATATGGGGGTTATGTGCACCCACAATTTTTAATACTGGTATACAGTGCCATTGTCTGACTGGGAATTCAAAGAATATATGGGGGTTATGTGCACCCACAATTTTTAATACTGGTATACAGTGCCATTGTCTGACTGGGAATTCAAAGAATATATGGGGGTTATGTGCACCCACAATTTTTACTACTGGTATACAGTGCCATTGTCTAACTGGGAATTCAAAGAATATATTGGGGTGACGTGCACCCACAATTTTTGCTACTGCTATACAGTTCCATTGTCTGACTGGGAATTCAAAGAATATATGGGGGTTATGTGCACCCACAATTTTTACTACTGGTATACAGTGCCATTGTCTAACTGGGAATTCAAAGAATATATTGGGGTGACGTGCACCCACAATTTTTGCTACTGCTATACAGTTCCATTGTCTCACTGGGAATTCAAAGAATATATGGGGGTTATGTGCACCCACAATTTTTAATACTGGTATACAGTGCCATTGTCTGACTGGGAATTCAAAGAATATATGGGGGTTATGTGCACCCACAATTTTTAATACTGGTATATAGTGCCATTGTCTGACTGGGAATTCAAAGAATATATGGGGGTTACGTGCACCCACAATTTTTAATACTGCTATACAGTGCCATTGTCTGACTGGGAATTCAAAGAATATATGGGGGTTATGTGCACCCACAATTTTTAATACTGGTATATAGTGCCATTGTCTGACTGGGAATTCAAAGAATATATGGGGGTTACGTGCACCCACAATTTTTAATACTGCTATACAGTGCCATTGTCTGAGTGGGAATTCAAAGAATATATGGGGGTTATGTGCACCCACAATTTTTAATACTGGTATATAGTGCCATTGTCTGACTGGGAATTCAAAGAATATATGGGGGTTACGTGCACCCACAATTTTTAATACTGGTATACAGTGCCATTGTCTGACTGGGAATTCAAAGAATATATGGGGGTTATGTGCACCCACAATTTTTAATACTGGTATACAGTGCCATTGTCTCACTGGGAATTCCACAAATAATTTGGGGATTCATTCACCCTACATCTCAGGCTCTTGCCATATTCACCCAGGTTGTCAGTGCTGCACCAGCTCGTTCCCAGACAGCTCGGCCCGAAAAACGCGTTACCTATATAGAGGATTTGGACAATGAAGACAACATGTTCTAAATCTAATGTCTGCACCTTCTCCAGAATTAAAATAAAGGCAGCGTTTAACTTTCAAATAGCACTGCACAAAGGAAGAGCTTATCAGCTTGTCTCATGACATGCTACTGAAAAGTTTCATTTGTGTATCTTAATGTAAATATAGTTGTATAAGCTTTTTGGGTTTTAGGCACTGCCAAGTTATTTATTACCACCCACTCCCTTATAATGATGATGACGCCAAAGTCACTGTGGGTGTTCAGAGCTCACAGCTTTGGGTGACATTTGTCTTGCTCTCTGTCGGTACCAGCTGTCTTTTTGGATACCGTAAAGTTATGTTGACTTTATTAACAGCTATAGAAGCTTTAGCCAGGTTGTGACGGTGTGTAACCCTAACAACACTAAGTGGGATACACATTAATAGTCAGTCTATGTACGCTAAACGTATCACTGAAGTAATTTTTTTTCCCTCTCCCCTAATATAAGAAAGGAACAGACATTAGACCTAGACCGGGGTTCGAGGCTTGAAAAAATCCAGTATTATTTGTTCTTCATGATGTGAAATATGTGTTGAAAAGCAACCCAAGATGAAGTCAGCCATGTGTGCCAGTGTGTTACTTGGCATGCCTTTGCTGGCCCCAACTGTAAGGGTCACTCTCCATTTCCTCCATTTTCCACTCCCCTTCACACCATTTGTGGTGAAGCAATGGGATGCACTGAAGTGCACCCTCTAGCCTCGTGTGGGATAGGGACATCAGATGCCACTCCAACCCCCTCGTCTTCCTCCGCCAGCCAACGGTGCGAAGATGAGAGGAGTGTGCTCTGAATGTTTTCTGCCTAGCAGAGGCTAGTTCTCACTTACGAAAATGGCCCCACTTTGACCTGTATATCAGGCACAATGGTGTAGGTTTCAAAGAAACATGGCACCAACAAGTTGGAAAACGTGGGCCATGCGTGGACCGTGTTTGAGTCTGGCAAGCTCCAGATCTGCTACCAGGTTCCAGCCATTATCACAGGCGCAAAAATGCCAGGCCCCAGGTGTAGCAGGGAAAAAAAAATGCCATCTCAGCCAGGATGGCATCCCTGACCTCGGAGGCACTGTGCTGTCTGTCCCCCAAGCTGATCAGTTTCAGCACGGCCTACTGACATCTCCCCATGCCAGTGTTACAGTGTTTTCCGCTAGTAGCTGGGGTGGAGGTTGCAGCTTCGTAGGGTTTCAGTCTACTCCTGCCATGAATTTTGGCCTGGGAGAGGAGATAGGCCACCCCAGTTTGCACCCGGGGAACAGACTCCACCACATTCACCCTGCCTGTCATTAAAGATAAGCACTGCAGCATCCCTGACCACAGGCGCTTGTCCATGTGTCGGTGGTCAAGTGGACCTTGCAGCAAAGCGCAGAGCTCTGGGCCCGACTGATGTTATGGGACACATGCAGGCGCAAGGCAGAGACAGCACACCAAGAGAAGTAGTAACGGCTAGGCCCAGCATAGGGAGGTGCCCCAGCTGCCATCTGCTGACGGAAGGCCTGGGTCTCCAGAAGCATAAACAAACACCAACATCTCCAGGGCCAGCAGTTTATCGATGAGGCTGTTACAGGCTTGGGCATGGGGGTGGGTTGTATTGTACTTCTGCCTGCAATGAAAAGCTTGGGAAATGTGGAGTGGCTGGGAAGAGGCGCATGATGGTGCAGGCCAAAAGGGCGCATGAGGGTGAACTCCCCAATGTGTCAGAGATAGGTGTGTAGGTGTCCTTGCATCATATACTTGCACCATATTTGGCTTTGGAAGTTAATTTTGTGCCAAAAAGTGGTTAAGACAGCGATCCCTCAGCTACTCCCGTTACACTGTCTATTGAAGTTACCATCTGTGGAAGTGGACCACCATTTCTAAGATCCCAAAGGAAGCAGGCAAGAGATGTGCAGTTCAGAAAAAAAGATGAGAAAATAAGTTTAGGCTGTAGAGCACAGAGGGATCGGAGAGGACAGAGCTGGTGTCGGCCAGGTATTCCCACAACATGCGCCTATACTTGTCCCTCCTGGTGACACTAGGCCCCTGAGTGGCAGTAATTTGTCCAGGGGGGCCATTAACGTGTTCCAGACCTAGGAATAAGTCTTCCAACAGGGTAGAGTTTTGCATGCCTTTGCTTCTACCCACTGTTTTTGCTGCTTAGCTTCCCTCCACATCTACTCTGCTTTCACCCCTAAACATCACCCCAGTTTATGCCTTTGCTTCTACCCAGGTTTTTTGTTGATTTAGCTTCCCTCTACATCTACACTGCTTTAGCCCCTAGACATCACCCCTGTCCATGTGGGGTCGGTGGCCTCGTCATCCACCAACTCCTCTTCCAATTGCGCACTGCCCCCTTACTGCAAACCGCACATGACCACAGCTTGCCTTGATGGCAACTGTGTCTCATGATCCCCACTTAGGTCCAGACAAGTCGGTGGCGGGTCCAAAACCCCAAAATTGGAAGGAAATGGCAGATGCTGCAGTATTTCTAACACCTGTTCCTGGTGCTCGGGCCTGGTCTGTGTTGTACCCTGCACCCTGCTTAACGCATCTGCCATATCCGAAGTTGTGCTGAGCGCATGCTAATGTTTCGTGTCCAGTGCAATGGATGGGATGGGATTTCACATAAGTCTGCCACCCATGGCCACTCATGGTTGAGCAACTGAGGGAGTTGACTTTGACGAACCCGAGGGTTTTGGAGTTGGAACTACATCAAAGGTCTGTGCTGCTCACACACTCTGCTCAACACATGATATGTTTAGTGCCAGCAGTGTGGAGACGTCGCACAACAGCCGTTGTTCCAGCAGGTACAGGCGTTGTAGGAGTGCATAGAGGCTAGCAGCGGCAACTATACACTTTAAAAACTATCCGCACAAGCGCCACACTTTCACCAGTAGCTCAGGAACATTGGGGTACCTTTTTCAAAAGATTAGCAGCAATGAGTTAAAAACGTGGCCCAGGCATGGAATATGTTGCAGGCTGCCAAGCTACAGAGCCAATCCCAGGTTACGGCCATTATCACACATGACAACATGCCTGGGCCCAGGTGCAGTGGCAAAAACCACATTGCCGTCTCATCGAGGATGGCATGACTCACTTTGTAGGCAGTGTGCTGTCTGGCCCCCAAGCTGATGAGCTTCAGCACGGCCCGCTGACGTCTCCCCACACCAGTGTTGCAGCGTTTCCAGCTCGTAGCTGGGGTCAATTTAACAGCGGAGGAGGGTGGTGTTTCAGCCCTCCTCCCAGGAATGTTGTGTGGGGAGACAAGTCAGGCCACCACATTTTGCGACCCGGTCCACGCCTCAACTACATTCAACCACTGTGCCCAAATTGAAAGGTAGCGTCCCTGTCCGCATGCACTTGTCCATTCGTAACTGGTCACATGGAACTTTAGGGCTAAGCGCTGAATTTAGGGACCGCCTCATGTTTGGGGGAAAGTGCTGGTGTGGACGGCACAGTGCGGTGGCGCAGTAGACACTCTGCCCAAAAAGGGCAGAGTGTCCCCCAGCCGGGATTCCAACATCTCCTGGGCCAGATTTCTTGAGATGAGGCCGTTGAAGCCTTGGGCATGTGGGTGGGTTGCGCTGTACTTTAGCATGAAATGAAAGGCTTGGGAGATGGGGAGTTGCTGGGAAGAGGCGCATGATGGCGCGGGCAAAAGGAGAAATGGCAGGAAAAGGTGAGGATAAGGGTGAACTCCCCAAAGTGTCAGAGGCAGATGTGGAGGTGTCCTGGCTCCTGGTCTGGACTGCAGCGCCAGCCCTGTCAACAGTGGAAGAGGCAGTGGCCGCCAGGCCAAACGACGATTATCCTGCGCTTGCTCTCACCCACTGAGCCCAGGGCTTGCCTTCCAAATGATGGCACCCGCAAGAGGTGGTGAGATTCCTCTCCGCAGATCTCCAAACCATCTTGGACTTGCAAATTGCACTAAATTTGTCATGTAACTGACATGTATATGATGAGTCTATCCATTGTCTGTTCATTTTGGTGAAAGTCAGCCTGTCAGCTGACAGACAGCTGTGCTTGTCAGTGATGATGTCACCGGCTGCTTGTACCCCCAGTTTTTGCTGCTTAGCTTGCCTCCACATCCACACTGCTTTTGCCCCTACACATCACCCCTATCCATGCCTGTGCCTCTAGCCATAAGTCTGCCACCCATGGAAACTCATGGTGCAGAAAGTGAGGGAGCTGACTCTGAGGAACCCTTGGGTTTTGTAGCTGGTACTCCATCAAAGGTCTCTGCTGCTCACACACCCTGCTGAACATACGGTATCTAGGGTTAGAGCGTGTGGTGACCTCGCACAACAGTAGGTGCTTCAGGCAGATGTAGGCCTTGCTGGAGTGTATTGCGGCTAGCTCCAGGTACTGTAGACTTGGGAAAGTGGGTGTCCAAGTGCCGCACTTTCACCCTTAGCTCAGCTAATTTGGGGTATGTTTTTAAAGATCATTGCACCACTACATTGAACATGTGGGCCAGGCATGGAACGTGTTGGAGGCTGGCAAGCTCCAGAGCCCTCCAACAAGCTAAAAAACCTGGCCCCAGGGGCAGCGGGGATAAACAAATTGCCATCTCATCCAGGATGGCATCCCTGACCTCAGAGGCAGTGTGCTGTCCGTCTCCCAAGCTGATGAGCTTCAGCCCAGCCTGCTGACGTCTCCCCACACCAGTGTTGCAGCGTTTTCAGCTCGTAGCTGGGGTAAATCTAACAGCGGAGGAGGAGGAGGGTGGTGTTTCAGCCCTCCTCCCAGGAATGTTTTGTGGGGAAACAAGTCAGGAAAATTCTTGAAACGGGAGAGTTTTGCATCTTTGCCCTTGCTGCCTATGGACATCCCTTTGCCTCTAGCCACCATTTTCCCTGCTTTGCTTGCCTCCAAATCCACACTGCTTTTGCCCCTAGACATCACCCCAGTCCATGCCTTAGCTTGTACCCCCAGTTTTTCCTGCTTAGCTTGCCTCCACATCCACACTGCTTTTGCCCCTAGACATCACCCCAGTCCATGCCTTAGCTTGTATCCCCAGTTTTTCCTGCTTAGCTTGCCTCCACATCCACACTGCTTTTGCCCCTAGACATCACCCCAGTCCATGCCTTAGCTTGTACCCCCAGTTTTTCCTGCTTAGCTTGCCTCCACATCCACACTGCTTTTGCCCCTAGACATCATCCCTATCCATGCCTCTTCCCCTAGCCATAACTCTGCCACCCCTGGAAACTCATGGTGCAGAAACTTTGGTTGCTGACTTTGAGGAACCCTTGGGTTTTGTAGATGGAACTCCATCAAAGGTCTGTGCAGCTCACACACCCTGCTCAAGATATGGTATTGTAGGGTTTCAGCGTGTGTGAATGACGGACAACAGCCTGTGTTTGGACAGATGTAGGCCTTGCTAGAGTGTTTTTAGGCTAGCAGCGACTCCTGTGCACTTGCAAAAGTGGGCGCACAAGCGCCGCATTTTCAACAGTAGCTTCGGTACATTTGGGTATGTTTTTAAAAAACTTTGCACCACTAGGTTAGACGTGGGCCAAACATGGAACGTGTTGGAGGCTGGCAAGCTCCAGAGCCGCTACCAGGTTCCAGCCATTATCACAGGCGTAAAAATGCCAGGCCCCAGGTGTAGCAGGGAAAAAAAAATGCCATCTCAGCCAGGATGGCATCCCTGACCTCGGAGGCACTGTGCTGTCTGTCCCCCAAGCTGATGAGCTTCAGCACCGCCTGCTGACGTCTCCCCACACCAGTGTTTTAGCGTTTGCCGCTAGTAGCTGTGGTGGAGGTTGCAGCGTCGTAGGGTTTCAGTCTACTCCTGCCATGAATTTTGGCCTGGGAGAGGAGATAGGCCACCCCAGTTTGCACCCGGGGAACAGACTCCACCACATTCACCCTGCCTGTCATTAAAGATAAGCACTGCAGCATCCCTGACCACAGGCGCTTGTCCAAGTGTCGGTGGTCAAGTGGACCTTGCAGCAAAGCGCGGAACTAAGGGCCCACCTGATGTTGAGTGACACGTGCTGGTGCAAGGCGGGGACGCCACACCGGGAGAAGTTGAGACGGCTAGGGACGGCATAGTGAGGTGCCACAGTTGCCATCAGGTCCGGGAAGGCGGGAGTTTCAACAAGCCGGAACGCCAACCTCTCCTGGGCCAGCAGTTTAGCGATGTTGGCGTTCTAGGCTTGCGTGGGTGGGTGGTTAGCGGTGTATTTCTGCCGGCGCTCCAATGTATGAGAGATGGTGGGTTGTTGTAAAGAAGCGCCTGATGGTGCCTTTGATGGTGCAGGAGAAGGAGATAAGACAGAAACAGGGGAGGATGAGGGAGAAGTCAACAAAGTGGCGGAGGCAGATGAAGTGATGTCCTGGCTCGTCCTCTGGAGTGCATCGCCAGCACTGTGAGCAGAGGCAGTGGCATGAACGGCGGGCGACGTTTGTCCTGCCGTTGCTGCCTGCCACTGATTCCATTGCTTGGATTCCAAATGACGGTGCATTGAAGTGGTGGACAGGTTGCTCTTCTCAGGGCCCCTACTCGATTTCGAGAGGCAAATTGTGTAGACGACACTATATCTGTCCTCGGCGCATTCCTTGAAAAAACTCTACACCTTCAAGAAACGTGCCCTCGATGGGGGAGTTTTTCTGGGCTGGGTACAAAAGGGAACATCTTCGGACATTCCGGGTCTGGCCTGGCTTCGGCAAAGCAGCTGACCTCTGCCTCTGGACATGTCTCTGCCTCTAGCTACCCTTTTTGGTGCTGCACCTGCCTCAACATCCACACTACTTTCCCAGCTTGACATCTGCCTTGTCCAGGTGGGGTCGGTGTCCTCGTCGTCCACCACCTCCTCTTCCAACTCCTGTCTCGCCTCCTCCTCCTGCACAATGCGCATGTCAACTGGCTGCCCTGACAGCAACTGCGTCTCATCGTCGTCGATGAGGGTGGGTTGCTGGTCATCCGCCACCAAATCGACCGGAGATGGAATGGAGGAGACTCTAGTGTTTGAGCATCTGGACACAGATACTCGTCTGTTAGGTCCGTGGAATCGCGAAATGGAGGGGCAGGTTGCGGTACAGTCAAAGGAAGGGAGAACAGCTCTGGGGAGCAGGGACAGTTGGGGTTATTGTTCTGAGAAGATTGGGAATTTTGGGTGGAAGGAGGACAAGACTGTTGGGTAAGAGGAGGTAGAGGCTGACTGGCTGGTGGACAATGTGCTTTAAGCGTTATCCGACAGCCATTGCAAGACCTGTTCCTGGTTCTCGGGCCTACTAATCTTTGTACCATTCAGCCTAGTTAATGTGGAACTTTTGTGCAAAGCGCAGAACTTAGGGCCCGCCTGATGTTAAGGGACACACGCTGGTACAAGGCTCAACTCACCCTAAGTGCCAAAAACACTGCTGGTGCAAGGCTCTACTCATGCCAAGGGCCTCAATCTCTGCTGGTAGCTCAGCTTAAGGTCATGTAACTTTGTTTGGAAGGGCTCATGTTAAGGGCTAGAAAAGTGAATTTTGGAAGGTCTTACCACATCACACACACACACACACACACACACACACACACACACACTCAAAATGACAGTTAAGGGTGAGGGCTTTTGGAATTCCCATTGCCTATTCCATTTGTGGTTGTCATGGGGAACGTGATTTAAAGGGGTGGTTGTTACTGTTTGTTGAGCTTAAATTGGGGTTTGTGTCCATCCATTTGGGGAGTAAAGAAGGTTTCCAGGTATTTTCCCACTTTGATAGAGGTTTTTTTGAATGTGGAAAGTGTGTAGTTGTTAGGCAGTGATGTTGGGGTAATAGAGGGTCTTTGGTGTGTTAGATGCCCCCAGGCATGCTTCCCCTGCTGTCCCAGTGTCATTCCAGAGGTGTTGGCATCATTTCCTGGGGTGTCATAGTGGACTTGGTGACCCTCCAGACACGGATTTGGGTTTCCCCCTTAACGAGTATCTGTTCCCCATAGACTATAATGGGGTTCGAAACCCGTTCGAACACACGAACATTGAGCGGCTGTTCGAATCGAATTTCGAACCTCGAACATTTTAGTGTTCGCTCATCTCTACTGATGACCCCTCTCAGTCTGTCACTACCCAAGATAGGATTGACTCCTTTCTTGAATCTATGGATCTACCCACCTTGACCCCCATACAACTTGATAGTCTTAACGCCCCGATTTCTCCAGAGGAATTGATCAAAATAGTTAATTCCTTACCAACTCGGAAATCTCCAGGTCCTGATGGTCTGACAAACGAATACTATAAAACGTTTTCCCCTCTTCTGTCAGCCCCTTTACTGGCCTTTCTATCCTCTGCAATGATCACCACTCAATTCCCTAGGGAAAACCAGGAAGCCCTTATAGTTACCTTGCCAAAATCGGGAAAAGAACCATCTACTCCCCAGAATTTTCGCCCAATTTCCCTTTTGAATGTGCATCTAAAGATCTATGCTAAGCTCATAGCGACTAGACTAGCAGAATGTCTCCCTACTCTGATTAATTACGACCAAGTGGGCTTTGTGAAGGGATGCCAGTCTTATGAGAATACTAGACGTATCATTAATTTAACCCACTTTCTCACTCGAAATAAATGTGAAGCACTTATGTTGGCTCTGGATGCCGAGAAGGCGTTTGACCGCATTTGCTGGTCGTATGCCTTCTCGGTACTGCGTAAAATGGGCTTCTCTGGGACTATTGATGGAGCGATCCGGGCTTTGTATTCCAATCCTTCAGCTAAAGTATTTACTAATGGCACTTTTTCAGATGCTTTCGATATAACGAAAGGAACCCGTCAAGGTTGCCAGTTGTCACCCTTAATTTTTGTTTTATCTATGGAACCCCTAGCCCAACTGATCAGAGATGACTTGATGGTGCAAGGTGTCACGGTGGGAGATCGTTCCCATCTGATATCTCTTTATGCAGATGATGTTATTCTTACGCTCACAGATCCACACTCCTCCCTTCCTCGCCTTATGCATTTGATTGATATCTTTGGATCTTTATCCTACTACAAATTGAACCTCTCGAAATCCCAAGCCCTTTCCTTCAATGTTTCACCCACTCCTCTCCAGACCCTGCGTTCGCTGTATGGCTTCGATTGGCGACAAGACTCAATTCAATATTTAGGTGTTCATATCACCCCCTCTCCCAGGTTGCTCTTTGGTAGCAACTATATCCCATTACTTAAAGCGTTGCAAGACGACTGTGATAGGATGATGCCTGCAGAAGTTTCATGGCTAGGCCGTGTCGCTGCCTTTAAGATGCTTCTCCTACCCAAGCTGCTATATTTGTTTCGTACTGTGCCAATAACTGTTCCTGTTTCTTACTTTGAATCTCTAAAGAGACTAATTTCCCGCTACATTTGGCAGGGTAAGCGACCTAGGATAAATAGAGGTCCTCTGTCTAAACATAAGCTATTTGGAGGTTTAGGCGTCCCAATGATGTATAATTATTATATAGCTACATTGGTTGCCCAGTGTGCTGGATGGTGGACTGCAGATCTCTCTGTCCCCTGGATTCACCTTGAACATTCCTGTATCCCACGTGGGACCTTAAAAGAGCTACTATTGTCCACTTTCTGGACTGGTGAGTGTCCCTCCACATTATCCCCTACAATGACTGCCTCGTTATCAGCCTGGTCCCATGCACATGCCGTATCATCTCCAAGGTTGCAATGGACTGCAGCAACTACTCCTATTTCATTGCTATCTTGGATGATGCCTGACCTTAATTTGTCCTCCTGGGAAACATCTGATATCACTTTTCTTTCCCATTTGTATTCTTCGACTGACAGTCTTTTATCCTTTGCAGAATTACAATTGAAATTTCAACTTCCGTCCTCTCATTTTTACAAATTTCTTAGGATCTCGCATTTGTTATCTAAATCCCCTGTCCCCCCATTCCATATTGCAAGAAAATATTAACATATATCTCAACTAACATGAAAGGTCTACGCTTTTTATATGAAAACTTGGGGAATACTACTACTTTCTATAAATCTCCCCCATTTAGGTGTTAGAAGGAAAATGTTTGTTTTGGTACCGTGTTAGCCAGTGGTTATAAAATATAAAAAACAAAAAAAACTTTGCAAGTCTTCAGTAGGTGATACCTTTTTTAATGGCTAACTCATAATGATGACAGAATATGACGTTTCGAAGCTTTCCTCTGAGCTTCTTCAGATATAACTAAAAAATACTTTCTAGAGGCTGCATATTTATGTACAACAGGACACATAGGGATAGGATTACAGGAGGGAGGGGGGAAGAGGCTTATTACTATATACTTATAACAAACAATCAATTGCCAGATCCCCCAGTTCTTATCTTAATGGCTGTCTTAATGATGTGTATAAAAAGACATAAACCCACGTGAGATGTTCATCCCATTGTCCAACGTCTGGAATAGGGTCATGGCCTTGTACTCATAAATCAGTCGCTGTTTCCTTGATTTAAAGTTCCCTTTTAAGATCAAGATTTTCATGTCATTGGTGATATTATGATCTTCCTGGCAAAAATGATTTGGCACGGGAAGATCAGTTCTCTGTTGTTTGATTGTATGGCGATGTGAATTAATTCTCATTCTGAGTTTCTGACCAGTCTCTCCAACATACAGATTTTCAGTGGAACATTTGGTGCAAATGATCAAATACACCACATTAGGTGTGTTACAGGTGAATGTACCTGGGATTTTATATTCCCTGTTAGAGTTTGGTATCTCTATCCTGTCAGTGGTCAGTATGTGCGGGCAGGTTTTGCACCTCTTCTGTCCACATGGAAATGTTCCCGTGTTAGTTGGAGGTGACAGTGAGCTGCTAATAATCATATTCCTGAGGTTTGGTGGCTGTCTGTAACACAGGAGAGGGGGGTCAGAAAATATGGATTTTAGACGGTTGTCTTTTTGCAGTAGTGGATGTAATTTGCGTGTGATTCCTCTCAGCGTCTCCAGGTGGGGGTTGTATGTGACAACCAGGGGTACCTGAGTGTTCTCCTGTTTGGTATTGTATTTTAATAACTCCGATCTTGGTATCCTGGTGGCTCTGGTGATTTGGTTATCAACTGTTCTTGGATGGTAACCCTTCCTCAAGAATGTGTTTTTGAGGCCCCCAAGGTGTTCGTCCCTATCTGCAGGGTTTGAACATATGCGATGGTATCTGATGGCCTAGCTGTATACAATGGAGTTCTTTATGTGTTTAGGATGAAAACTATCCCATCTTAGGTACGTAGGGCGGTCAATTGGTTTCCGATACAGCGATGTCTCAATTTTGTTGTCCTGTATCTTGATGACTGCATCCAGGAAGTTTATTTCAGAGAAAGAGTGATTGAGCGTCAGGTTGATGGTGGGATGGAACTGGTTGAACTGTTCATGGAAGGTTTTCAGCTGTTCCTCAGACCCGGTCCAAATGATTAGGATATCATCAATGAAGCGATAGTAGGCCCGAGGCCTAATGGTGCAGGTGGATAGGAAGTCACTCTCAAGCTTGGCCATGAAGAGATTAGCGTACTGTGGCGCCATTTTGCTCCCCGGTCCGTTGTAAATAGATGCAGTCACCAAAGGAGAAGTAATTGTGAGTGAGGATGAATTTTGTCAGTTTCACCACCGATTCAGCGTTCATACCTCGCTTTTCCATGAAAAACTGGCAGGCATTTATACCATCCAGGTGTGGGATGTTGGAGTACAGGGATTCTACATCCATGGTGGCCAGGATGGTTCCATCTGGAAGGGGACCTATAGTGGATAGTTTGTTTAATAGGTCTGTAGTATCCTGTAGGTAGCTGGCTGTATCCTTCACTAGGGGTTTCAGAGTGCCCTCCACCCATCCAGAGATTTGTTCAGTGAGAGTCCCAACACATGAGATGATCGGTCTCCCTGGGTTCCCAGGTTTGTGCAGTTTTGGAAGCATATAAAAAGTCCCTGTCCTAGGGCTTGCTGGTATGAGGCTGCTTAGGCTTATTGCTCCATCAGATAGGCCGGAGATAACCTTTTTTAGTTTTTTGGAGTACCATTTAGGTGTTGGGAGCGTGATCTTCATACCCAATTTTCATCAGATGAATGGTGTCAGGCTTTTCGCCTCATTCACAGATCCCTTAAATGTAGTTCACATGTGGAAACGGCCACTAAAGTAGCCTTGCGCTGGTATTATACACCCTCAACACTTAAGTTTATGTATCCATCCTCTTCGGCCATGTGTTGGAGAGGTTGTGGACAGGAGGGGTCGTTATTCCATATTGTATGGCTTTGTCCGACAATTACTAGTTATTGGTCCTCTGTATTTGCCTTAATCTCCCGCATTTGTCACAATACTGTTGCCCCCTCTCCGGCACTGGGCATCCTCATGCTGAGACTACCTGAAGTCCTCTGTCCACACAAACATCTAATATGCAAAATTTTGACCATGGCCAAACTGCTGATTTTCCAAAGATGGAAAAAATCTACCTCCATCCCATCTATCTCGAACTTGGTGGACATGATTAATACCACTTACTTGTATGAAAAGACACTGTCGTTAGATAAAACTTCTTACTTATCTTTTATGCTTACATGGGAGATATGGTCATTGTCTATTTATCACAAATAACCCTTTTATTTTTGATGATTCAATATGTTTGCTCTTTCTGTGCCAGCAGTCCTCACCACTGACTTTGAGATTGTAACACTTGATTACCATGTCTTTACTGTGAAGCTTTCACCTAATCCTGATACTATACGATATTACCGGGATAGCTCTAAGTGCCTTATGTTTATGTTTATTTTCCCTGTTTGCACCTTACAATTTTATCTTTATTATTCATGATATACCACAGTGTCATGTTATTGTACTACCTAGACAGCTTTATATATCTATATACTGTGGATGACATGTGCATGCCTTTTCCCTTTTTGTCCTGTTAAAACTCTAATAAAAACGATTGAAAAAAAAAAAATGGGAGGCTTTAACACCCATTGATTTCAATGGGTAGCGCGCGTAAGCCGGCTTTGAAGCGCCTCACTCTGACACGTGTTTACATGTTTAAATGAGCGGCGCGTTACTCCCTGGGAACGTACACAAACACCATCCTAATAAACGAAAGAACACCTTATGGCTTTTGGTAAATTTATTAGATACCATGTTGCAATTTAAGAGCCCTAGGGGTCAAGAATAACAATTTTTACAGTTCTGTAATTTTTGATATTTTTTCTTTTTTTTCCAGGTAGTAAAGAACCCCATCTTGTTCCATAATTCATCTTAGTACATAATTTCCTCACTTGTCATCATAATCTGCTGTTTAGGCACAGAGCAGGGCTCATGAGGGAAGAAGCAATACTTGTCCTTTGGAGTTGTGATATTGCTGGAATGGTTTTTAGGTACCATATTGCATATGCAGAGCTCCAGATGTACTACGGCAGTAGAAAAAAAGCCAACAAGTGACCACTGATAAAACCAGCTGTACAAAACACATAGGAGAGTTTTTATTAAGCTACTTGTGCCACTTTTGTTGGGCAGCCTAAATCGAGATCTTTTTCACCCTGTATTTATAATTTATACCTTTTTACAAAAAAAGAGCATAAAAAGACGCAAGTACACTCCAGTACATGAACAATGTAACAAAAGCTGTCAGGTCAGACTGCTGTGAGCTCCGGAATGGCCTGATCACTAGTGTATTGACAGCTGTATGTCAGTCTAGTACAGTAATGTTCAGGCCATTCAGGAGCTCACTGCATCGTATCTTACTGTGATGCAGTGAGTTCCATGCACACAGCCGTGTTAAGGCTGGGAAATATGGCCCTCATGCAGACCGTGATTGTGGAACAGTTGTGTGCAGGGGGCCTTGGGGGGAAAATATATCATATGTACTACCTTTGTAGCAGTACAAAGGCCTAGGAGGTAAGGGAACCCAATACCTACTAAAATACGAATGACTATTGTTTATTACATTGTATGTAAAGAACTTAGCTATTGAATGAATAAAAAGTAATGCTGTATAGAGTGACATGGGAGTGCTCTATGAATGGATTGTTTACTCCGCATTCTCTCTACAATTGCTGCTTTCTCTCTCTCAACTTTTCATCTGTTTCTCACCCGTGGCATATACATCATTTTCCACCAAGTAACTAATTGTATCTGGTTAAATGCAACATTGAACGTTCCAAAGAGACAACAAAGAGCCAATGTGACATGAACACCATTTAGGTTACATTGGAAAATATTGTTCCTTTAAAATTTCGGCATAGTGTAAAAAAAGCAATATTATTTAATAAATTAAATGCCCATAACCAATAAGAAGTAAACAGAACTGGAGAATCATTCTAATGAATAGTCTACCATCAGATCTAAATTTGAAAGAAGTTCATAAGGACCTTTATTTCTTATAAAATGTGGGCACCAAAGCTTAATAAATGCACAGCATTCTATTTTGTATTATCTATAGAAAACATTTATTGATCTGTAAGGATTTTTAGATACATAGAATATTTAGTGTAGTTAAGTAATTACTGTGAAAAATACACATTTATTCAGACAGAAATCTATATCTTATTTTTTTTCCAAAATTCTTATATCTTACATTTTATGAAAAAGAAATACAATGGTAGGAACAGTTTTTATCATTTTACTTTTTGTCATATGTTGCATCCAGATTGTCCATTGCCATAAGTCCATTGGTACCGCTGAGTTTTAAAAATGTCATATTTGTTTGCATTCATGTCTAGTGCATAATGCTTGCCGTTCAATTCTCCAGGTTCCTTCTTCATAAGTACAATGGCATATAGTGCAGTCATCAGTTTTTATTTCTCTTCCGGCTGGGATAACAGTAGTCTCTGCAAAACAGTTTGGTCCTAGAACAAAGACAAAATAAAAGTTTTTTAGTTATTTCTTCCAAAAAATATTTTATTTTACATTAAAGCAAACAAATAAAGTTTTATCTGGTCAGCTTAATATCAATTTTATATCTAATTTGGTACATCCCACCACGTTACATTTTTATTAGAGATGAACGAAGACTGTTCGGATCAGCCGATCCGAACAGCACGCACCCATAGAAATGAATGGAAGCACCTGTGACGCCAGCCGGCCGCCGGCAAAGTCAGCGTCACAGGTGCTTCCATTCATTTCTATGGGTGCGTGCTGTTCGGATCGGCTGATCCGAACAGTGTTTGCTCATCTCTAATTTTTATCAGAATTCCTATTTGGTTATTGATGGTTGTTCAGTAACATACAATAAAATAAAATGCAATAAAATCACCTTTAAATTTGATAATCGTAATATTTGGGATTTTTTGCACATGTTGCAGAAAGGCAGCTAGAAACAATGCAGTGTTTTACAGCCCCAGAATAAGTGAATAAAATTTCACTTAATCTCTCCCACATATTGTGGAAGAAAATAAAATCCTGGAAAATGTTTTAATTCAAGAAATGTATATCCACTTTAAAAAGACTCAACAGAAAAATTATACGTCTATATTATATACTTCCTTATGTTCTGCAGTGATTACTTATTATATATAGTGAAACAAATCTCTGTATCTAGTAATACATGAATTAAATGACAATTAGGTGTTTCCATTCAACAGAGGTTCTAAGTAAAGATGTATCCAGATTTCTCTCCTCTTCCTGACCAGGTTTTTAACAGGTTTCAAAAAGTTTTCTGTGAAACTCTCCAGCATTTGAGATTTATGCTAGGTGTGTCTCTCAGTTTCAGAGGTAGCCACGCAAAGTGCCCCTAAAATAAATTTTGAGTAATGTCACTTGGTTCTGGTTTGATGACGATAGGTAAGAGTCCCCACTGAAGCTGAATATAGTGAAATAAAGTTAAAATATGGGTAATTCACTCGGCACTTTGGGGAAATCTCTTGGATTCCCTGCAAAAGAGATAATAAAGAGGAGGAAATGGAAGCCAGAAGTTAAGAATATGGACAGACTGATGAAAAGATTGGGAATGCCCCCAGAAGGGAAGTTAGATCCTGAAGAATGGGAAAAGGCACGTAGGGAAAATAGAGGGTGGTTGAAATATAATAACTAGAGATGAGCGAACAGTGTTCTATCGAACACATGTTCGATCGGATATCAGGGTGTTCGCCATGTTCGAATCGAATCGAACACCGCGTGGTAAAGTGCGCCAAAATTCGATTCCCCTCCCACCTTCCCTGGCGCCTTTTTTGCACCAATAACAGCGCAGGGGAGGTGGGACAGGAACTACGACACTGGGGGCATTGAAAAAAATTGGAAAAAGTCATTGGCTGCCGAAATCAGGTGACCTCCATTTTAGACGAATAGTGGATTTCAAATCCGGGTCATATGAGAATGTGAACTTTGTGACTATGAGACAGGGATAGCTGTACAGGCAGGGATAGCTAGGGATAACCTTTATTTAGGGGGGAATGTTATTAAAAATAACTTTTTGGGGCTCTATCGGGTGTGTAATTGTGATTTTTGTGAGATAAACTTTTTCCCATAGGGATGCATTGGCCAGCGCTGATTGGCCGAATTCCGTACTCTGGCCAATCAGTGCTGGCCAATGCATTCTATTAGCTTGATGAAGCAGAGTGTGCACAAGGGTTCAAGCGCACCCTCGGCTCTGATGTAGCAGAGCCGAGGCTGCACAAGGGTTCAAGCGCACCCTCGGCTCTGATGTAGGAGAGCCGAGGGTGCACTTGAACCCTTGTGCACCCTCAGCTCTGCTACATCAGAGCCGAGGGTGCGCTTGAACCCTTGTGCACACTCTGCTTCATCAAGCTAATAGAATGCATTGGCCAGCGCTGATTGGCCAGAGTACGGAATTCGGCCAATCAGCGCTGGCTCTGCTGGAGGAGGCGGAGTCTAAGATCGCTCCACACCAGTCTCCATTCAGGTCCGACCTTAGACTCCGCCTCCTCCAGCAGAGCCAGCGCTGATTGGCCGAATTCCGTACTCTGGCCAATCAGCACTGGCTAATGCATTGTATTGGCGTGATGAAGCAGTGCTGAATGTGTGTGCTTAGCACACACATTCAGCTCTACTTCATCGGGCTAATAGAATGCATTGGCCAATCAGCGCTGGCCAATGCATTCTATTAGCGTGAACTGAGTTTGCACAGGGGTTCTAGTGCACCCTCGGCTCTGCTACATCAGATTGCTACATCTGATGTAGCAGTGCCGAGTGTGCATCAGATGTGTAGTTGAGCAAAACTGACTCAGCACTGCTAAGTCTCTGCATTCGCATAGGAATGCATTGGCCAGCCTTCGGCCAATCAGCGCTGGCTCTGCCGGAGGAGGCGGAGTCTAAGGTCGGACCTGAATGGAGACTGGTGTGGAGCGATCTTAGACTCCGCCTCCTCCAGCAGAGCCAGCGCTGATTGGTCGAGTTCCGTACTCTGGCCAATCAGCAGTGGCCAATGCATATCTATGGGGAAAAGTTAGCTTGCGAAAATCGCAAACTGACAGGGATTTCCATGAAATAAAGTGACTTTTATGCCCCCAGACATGCTTCCCCTGCTGTCCCAGTGTCATTCCAGGGTGTTGGTATCATTTCCTGGGGTGTCATAGTGGACTTGGTGACCCTCCAGACACGAATTTGGGTTTCCCCCTTAACGAGTTTATGTTCCCCATAGACTATAATGGGGTTCGAAACCCATTCGAACACTCGAACAGTGAGCGGCTGTTCGAATCGAATTTCGAACCTCGAACATTTTAGTGTTCGCTCATCTCTAATCATTAGTTAGAAACAAAGTTTGGAATGCAACATTCCCGACTAGGTGGTATAAAATCAAAGATTCAGCATTAGTTTTTAAGTGGTCGCTACTTATTGGATTATTATTAGAGATGAGCGAACACATGTTCGAGGTTCGAAATTCGATTCGAACAGCCGCTCAATGTTCGTGTGTTCGAACGGGTTTCGAACCCCATTATAGTCTATGGGGAACAGATACTCGTTAAGGGGGAAACCCAAATCTGTGTCTGGAGGGTCACCAAGTCCACTATGACACCCCAGGAAATGATGCCAACACCTCTGGAATGACACTGGGACAGCAGGGGAAGCATGTCTGGGGGCATCTAACACACCAAAGACCCTCTATTACCCCAACATCACTGCCTAACAACTACACACTTTACACATTCAAAAAACCTCTATCAAAGTGGGAAAATACCTGGAAACCTTCTTTACTCCCCAAATGGACACAAACCCCAATTTAAGCTCAAACAGTAACAACCACCCCTTTAAATCACGTTCCCCATGACAACCACAAATCAAATAGGCAATGGGAATTCCAAAAGCCCTCACACTTAACTGTCATTTTGAGTGTGTGAGTGTGTGTGTGTGTGTGATGTGGTAAGACCTTCCAAAATTCACTTTTCTGGCCCTTAACATGAGCCCTTCCAAACAAAGTTACAGGACCTTAAGCTGAGCTACCAGCAGAGATTGAGGCCCTTGGCATGAGTAGAGCCTTGCACCAGCAGTGTTTTTGGCACTTAGGGTGAGTTGAGCCTTGTACCAGCGTGTGTCCCTTAACATCAGGCAGGCCCTAAGTTCTGCGCTTTGCACAAAAGTTCCACATTAACTAGGCTGAATGGTACAAAGATTAGTAGGCCCGAGAACCAGGAACAGGTCTTGCAATGGCTGTCGGATAACGCTTAAAGCACATTGTCCACCAGCCAGTCAGCCTCTACCTCCTCTTACCCAACAGTCTTGTCCTCCTTCCACCCAAAATTCCCAATCTTCCCAGAACAATAACCCCAACTGTCCCTGCTCCCCAGAGCTGTTCTCCCTTCCTTTGACTGTACCGCAACCTGCCCCTCCATTTCGCGATTCCACGGACCTAACAGACGAGTATCTGTGTCCAGATGCTCAAACACTAGAGTCTCCTCCATTCCATCTCCGGTCGATTTGGTGGCGGATGACCAGCAACCCACCCTCATCGACGACGATGAGACGCAGTTGCTGTCAGGGCAGCCAGTTGACATGCGCATTGTGCAGGAGGAGGAGGCGAGACAGGAGTTGGAAGAGGAGGTGGTGGACGACGAGGACACCGACCCCACCTGGGCAAGGCGGATGTCAAGCTGGGAAAGTAGTGTGGATGTTGAGGCAGGTGCAGCACCAAAAAGGGTAGCTAGAGGCAGAGACATGTCCAGAGGCAGAGGTCAGCTGCTTTGCCGAAGCCAGGCCAGACCCGGAATGTCCGAAGATGTTCCCTTTTGTACCCAGCCCAGAAAAACTCCCCCATTGAGGGCACGTTTCTCGAAGGTGTAGAGTTTTTTCAAGGAATGCGCCGAGGACAGATATAGTGTCGTCTACACAATTTGCCTCTCGAAATCGAGTAGGGGCCCTGAGAAGAGCAACCTGTCCACCACTTCAATGCACCGTCATTTGGAATCCAAGCAATGGAATCAGTGGCAGGCAGCAACGGCAGGACAAACGTCGCCCGCCGTTCATGCCACTGCCTCTGCTCACAGTGCTGGCGATGCACTCCAGAGGACGAGCCAGGACATCACTTCATCTGCCTCCGCCACTTTGTTGACTTCTCCCTCATCCTCCCCTGTTTCTGTCTTATCTCCTTCTCCTGCACCAAAGGCACCATCAGGCGCTTCTTTACAACAACCCACCATCTCTCAGACATTGGAGCGCCGGCAGAAATACACCGCTAACCACCCACCCACGCAAGCCTAGAACGCCAACATCGCTAAACTGCTGGCCCAGGAGAGGTTGGCGTTCCGGCTTGTTGAAACTCCCGCCTTCCCGGACCTGATGGCAACTGTGGCACCTCACTATGCCGTCCCTAGCCGTCTCGACTTCTCCCGGTGTGGCGTCCCCGCCTTGCACCAGCACGTGTCACTCAACATCAGGTGGGCCCTTAGTTCTGCGCTTTGCTGCAAGGTCCACTTGACCACCGACACTTGGACAAGCGCCTGTGGTCAGGGATGCTGCAGTGCTTATCTTTAATGACAGGCAGGGTGAATGTGGTGGAGTCTGTTCCCCGGGTGCAAACTGGGGTGGCCTATCTCCTCTCCCAGGCCAAAATTCATGGCAGGAGTAGACTGAAACCCTGCGACGCTGCAACCTCCACCACAGCTACTAGCGGCAAACGCTAAAACACTGGTGTGGGGAGACGTCAGCAGGCGGTGCTGAAGCTCATCAGCTTGGGGGACAGACAGCACAGTGCCTCCGAGGTCAGGGATGCCATCCTGGCTGAGATGGCATTTTTTTTTCCCTGCTACACCTGGGGCTTGGCATTTTTACGCCTGTGATAATGGCTGGAACCTGGTAGCGGCTCTGGAGCTTGCCAGCCTCCAACACGTTCCATGTTTGGCCCACGTCTAACCTAGTGGTGCAAAGTTTTTTAAAAACATACCCAAATGTACCGAAGCTACTGTTGAAAATGCGGCGCTTGTGCGCCCACTTTTGCAAGTGCACAGGAGTCGCTGCTAGCCTAAAAACACTCTAGCAAGGCCTACATCTGTCCAAACACAGGCTGTTGTCCGTCATTCACACACGCTGAAACCCTACAATACCATATCTTGAGCAGGGTGTGTGAGCTGCACAGACCTTTGATGGAGTTCCATCTACAAAACCCAAGGGTTCCTCAAAGTCAGCTCCCAAAGTTTCTGCACCATGAGTTTCCAGGGGTGGCAGAGTTATGGCTAGGGGCAGAGGCATGGATAGGGATGATGTCTAGGGGCAAAAGCAGTGTGGATGTGGAGGCAAGCTAAGCAGGAAAAACTGGGGGTACAAGCTAAGGCATGGACTGGGGTGATGTCTAGGGGCAAAAGCAGTGTGGATGTGGAGGCAAGCTAAGCAGGAAAAACTGGGGGTACAAGCTAAGGCATGGACTGGGGTGATGTCTAGGGGCAAAAGCAGTGTGGATGTGGAGGCAAGCAAAGCAGGGAAAATGGTGGCTAGAGGCAAAGGGATGTCCATAGGCAGCAAGGGCAAAGATGCAAAACTCTCCCGTTTCAAGAATTTTCCTGACTTGTCTCCCCACAAAACATTCCTGGGAGGAGGGCTGAAACACCACCCTCCTCCTCCTCCGCTGTTAGATTGACCCCAGCTACGAGCTGAAAACGCTGCAACACTGGTGTGGGGAGACGTCAGCAGGCTGGGCTGAAGCTCATCAGCTTGGGAGACGGACAGCACACTGCCTCTGAGGTCAGGGATGCCATCCTGGATGAGATGGCAATTTGTTTATCCCCGCTGCCCCTGGGGCCAGGCTTTTTTGTCTTGTTGGAGGGCTCTGGAGCTTGCCAGCCTCCAACACGTTCCATGCCTGGCCCACGTGTTCAATGTAGTGGTGCAATGATTTTTAAAAACATACCCCAAATTAGCTGAGCTAAGGGTGAAAGTGCGGCACTTGGACACCCACTTTCCCAAGTCTACAGTACCTGGAGCTAGCCGCAATACACTCCAGCAAGGCCTACATCTGCCTGAAGCACCTACTGTTGTGCGAGGTCACCACACGCTCTAACCCTAGATACCGTATGTTCAGCAGGGTGTGTGAGCAGCAGAGACCTTTGATGGAGTACCAGCTACAAAACCCAAGGGTTCCTCAGAGTCAGCTCCCTCACTTTCTGCACCATGAGTTTCCATGGGTGGCAGATTTATGGCTAGAGGCACAGGCATGGATAGGGGTGATGTGTAGGGGCAAAAGCAGTGTGGATGTGGAGGCAAGCTAAGCAGCAAAAACTGGGGGTACAAGCAGCCGGTGGCATCATCACTGACAAGCACAGCTGTCTGTCAGCTGACAGGCTGACTTTCACCAAAATGAACAGACAATGGATAGACTCATCATATACATGTCAGTTACATGACAAATTTAGTGCAATTTGCAAGTCCAAGATGGTTTGGAGATCTGCGGAGAGGAATCTCACCACCTCTTGCGGGTGCCATCATTTGGAAGGCAAGCCCTGGGCTCAGTGGGTGAGAGCAAGCGCAGGATAATCGTCCTTTAGCCTGGCGGCCACTGCCTCTCCCACTGTTGACAGGGCTGGCGCTGCAGTCCAGACCAGCAGCCAGGACACCTCCACATCTGCCTCTGACACTTTGGGGAGTTCACCCTTATCCTCACCTTTTCCTGCCATTTCTCCTTTTGCCCGCGCCATCATGCGCCTCTTCCCAGCAACTCCCCATCTCCCAAGCCTTTCATTTCATGCTAAAGTACAGCGCAACCCACCCACATGCCCAAGGCTTCAACGGCCTCATCTCAAGAAATCTGGCCCAGGAGATGTTGGAATCCCGGCTGGGGGACACTCTGCCCTTTTTGGGCAGAGTGTCTACTGCGCCACCGCACTGTGCCGTCCACACCAGCACTTTCCCCCAAACATGAGGCGGTCCCTAAATTCAGCGCTTAGCCCTAAAGTTCCATGTGACCAGTTACGAATGGACAAGTGCATGCGGACAGGGACGCTACCTTTCAATTTGGGCACAGTGGTTGAATGTAGTTGAGGCGTGGACCGGGTCGCAAAATGTGGTGGCCTGACTTGTCTCCCCACACAACATTCCTGGGAGGAGGGCTGAAACACCACCCTCCTCCGCTGTTAAATTGACCCCAGCCACGAGCTGGAAACGCTGCAACACTGGTGTGGGGAGACGTCCGCGGGCCGTGCTGAAGCTCATCAGCTTGGGGGCCAGACAGCACACTGCCTACAAAGTGAGTCATGCCATCCTCGATGAGACGGCAATGTGGTTTTTGCCACTGCACCTGGGCCCAGGCATGTTGTCATGTGTGATAATGGCCGTAACCTGGGATTGGCTCTGTAGCTTGGCAGCCTGCAACATATTCCATGCCTGGGCCACGTTTTTAACTCATTGCTGCTAATCTTTTGAAAAAGGTACCCCAATGTTCCTGAGCTACTGGTGAAAGTGTGGCGCTTGTGCGGATAGTTTTTAAAGTCTATAGTTGCCGCTGCTAGCCTCTATGCACTCCTACAACGCCTGTACCTGCTGGAACAACGGCTGTTGTGCGACGTCTCCACACTGCTGGCACTAAACATATCATGTGTTGAGCAGAGTGTGTGAGCAGCACAGACCTTTGATGTAGTTCCAACTCCAAAACCCTCGGGTTCGTCAAAGTCAACTCCCTCAGTTGCTCAACCATGAGTGGCCATGGGTGGCAGACTTATGTGAAATCCCATCCCATCCATTGCACTGGACACAAAACATTAGCATGCGCTCAGCACAACTTCGGATATGGCAGCTGCGTTAAGCAGGGTGCAGGGTACAACACAGACCAGGCCCGAGCACCAGGAACAGGTGTTAGAAATACTGCAGCATCTGCCATTTCCTTCCAATTTTGGGGTTTTGGACCCGCCACCGACTTGTCTGGACCTAAGTGGGGATCATGAGACACAGTTGCCATCAAGGCAAGCTGTGGTCATGTGCGGTTTGCAGTAAGGGGGCAGTGCGCAATTGGAAGAGGAGTTGGTGGATGACGAGGCCACCGACCCCACATGGACAGGGGTGATGTCTAGGGGCTAAAGCAGTGTAGATGTAGAGGGAAGCTAAATCAACAAAAAAACCTGGGTAGAAGCAAAGGCATAAACTGGGGTGATGTTTAGGGGTGAAAGCAGTGTAGATGTGGAGGGAAGCTAAGCAGCAAAAACAGTGGGTAGAAGCAAAGGCATGCAAAACTCTACCCTGTTGGAAGACTTATTCCTAGGTCTGGAACACGTTAATGGCCCCCCTGGACAAATTACTGCCACTCAGGGGCCTAGTGTCACCAGGAGGGACAAGTATAGGCGCATGTTGTGGGAATACCTGGCCGACACCAGCTCTGTCCTCTCCGATCCCTCTGTGCTCTACAGCCTACACTTATTTTCTCATCTTTTTTTCTGAACTCCACATCTCTTGCCTGCTTCCTTTGGGATCTTAGAAATGGTGGTCCACTTCCACAGATGGTAACTTCAATAGACAGTGTAACGGGAGTAGCTGAGGGATCGCTGTCTTAACCACTTTTTGGCACAAAATTAACTTCCAAAGCCAAATATGGTGCAAGTATATGATGCAAGGACACCTACACACCTATCTCTGACACATTGGGGAGTTCACCCTCATGTGCCCTTTTGGCCTGCACCATCATGCGCCTCTTCCCAGCCACTCCACATCTCCCAAGCTTTTCATTGCAGGCAGAAGTACAACACAACCCACCCCCATGCCCAAGCCTTTAACAGCCTCATCGATAAACTGCTGGCCCTGGAGATGTTGGTGTTTGTTTATGCTTCTGGAGACCCAGGCCTTCCGTCAGCAGATGGCAGCTGGGGCACCTCCCTATGCTGGGCCTAGCCGTTACTACTTCTCTTGGTGTGCTGTCCCTGCCTTGCGCCTGCATGTGTCCCATAACATCAGTCGGGCCCAGAGCTCTGCGCTTTGCTGCAAGGTCCACTTGACCACCGACACATGGACAAGCGCCTGTGGTCAGGGATGCTGCAGTGCTTATCTTTAATGACAGGCAGGGTGAATGTGGTGGAGTCTGTTCCCCGGGTGCAAACTGGGGTGGCCTATCTCCTCTCCCAGGCCAAAATTCATAGCAGGAGTAGACAAACCCTACGACGCTGCAACCTCCACCCCAGCTACTAGCGGCAAACGCTAAAACACTGGTGTGGGGAGACGTCAGCAGGCGGTGCTGAAGCTCATCAGCTTGGGGGACAGACAGCACAGTGCCTCCGAGGTCAGGGATGCCATCCTGGCTGAGAGGGCATTTTTTTTTTCCCTGCTACACCTGGGGCCTGGCATTTTTGTGCCTGTGATAATGGCTGGAACCTGGTAGCAGATCTGGAGCTTGCCAGACTCAAACACGGTCCACGCATGGCCCACGTTTTCCAACTTGTTGGTGCCATGTTTCTTTGAAACCTACACCATTGTGCCTGATATACAGGTCAAAGTGGGGCCATTTTCGTAAGTGAGAACTAGCCTCTGCTAGGCAGAAAACATTCAGAGCACACTCCTCATCTTCGCACCGTTGGCTGGCGGAGGAAGACGAGGGGGTTGGAGTGGCATCTGATGTCCCTGTCCCACACGAGGCTAGAGGGTGCACTTCAGTGCATCCCATTGCTTCACCACAAATGGTGTGAAGGGGAGTGGAAAATGGAGGAAATGGAGAGTGACCCTTACAGTTGGGGCCAGCAAAGGCATGCCAAGTAACACACTGGCACACATGGCTGACTTCATCTTGGGTTGCTTTTCAACACATATTTCACATCATGAAGAACAAATAATACTGGATTTTTACAAGCCTCGAACCCCGGTCTAGGTCTAACGTCTGTTCCTTTCTTATATTAGGGGAGAGGGAAAAAAAATTACTTCAGTAATACGTTTAGCGTACATAGACTGACTATTAATGTGTATCCCACTTAGTGTTAGGGTTACACACCGTCACAACCTGGCTAAAGCTTCTATAGCTGTTAATAAAGTCAACATAACTTTACGGTATCCAAAAAGACAGCTGGTACCGACAGAGAGCAAGACAAATGTCAACCAAAGCTGTGAGCTCTGAACACCCACAGTGACTTTGGCGTCATCATCATTATAAGGGAGCGGGTGGTAATAAATAACTTGGCAGTGCCTAAAACCCAAAAAGCTTATACAACTATATTTACATTAAGATACACAAATGACACTTTTCAGTAGCATGTCATGAGACAAGCTGATGAGCTCTTCCTTTGTGCAGTGCTATTTGAAAGTTAAACGTTGCCTATATTTTAATTCTGGAGAAGGTGCAGACATTAGATTTAGAACATGTTGTCTTCATTGTCCAAATCCTCTATATAGGTAACGTGTTTTTCGGGCCGAGCTGTCTGGGAACGAGCTGGTGCAGCACTGACAACCTGGGTGAATATGGCAAGAGCCTGAGATGTAGGGTGAATGAATCCCCAAATTATTTGTGGAATTCCCAGTGAGACAATGGCACTATCTACCAGTAGCAAAAATTGTGGGTGCACGTAACCCCAATATATTCTTTGAATTACCAGTCAGAAACTGGCACTATATGGCAGTAGCAAGAAATGAGGGTATTTGTAACCCCCATATATTCTTTGAATTCCCAGTCAGACAATGGCACTGTATACCAGTAGTAAAAATTGTGGGTGCACGTAACCCCAATATATTCTTTGAATTACCAGTCAGAAACTGGCACTATATAGCAGTAGCAAAAATTGTGGGTGCACATAACCCCAATATAATCTTTGAATTCCCAGTGAGACAATGGCACTGTATAGCAGTAGCAAAAATTGTGGGTGCACGTAACCCCCATATATTCTTTGAATTCCCAGTCAGACAATGGCACTATATACCAGTAGTAAAAATTGTGGGTGCACATAACCCCAATATATTCTTTGAATTCCCAGTGAGACAATGGCACTGTATAGCAGTAGCAAAAATTGTGGGTGCACGTAACCCCCATATATTCTTTGAATTCCCAGTCAGACAATGGCACTGTATACCAGTAGTAAAAATTGTGGGTGCACATAACCCCAATATATTCTTTGAATTACCAGTCAGAAACTGGCACTATATAGCAGTAGCAAAAATTGTGGGTGCACATAACCCCCATATATTCTTTGAATTCCCAGTCAGACAATGGCACTATATACCAGTAGTAAAAATTGTGGGTGCACATAACCCCAATATATTCTTTGAATTCCCAGTGAGACAATGGCACTGTATAGCAGTAGCAAAAATTGTGGGTGCACGTAACCCCAATATATTCTTTGAATTCCCAGTCAGACAATGGCACTATATGGCAGTAGCAAAAATTGTGGGTGTATATAGCCCCAATTCTATTGCTAGGGGACTTGCAGGGTATTTCTGGGGTGAAGGTGGGGGGGCACACCGTTGGAACGGGTATCGGGGGTATATATCGGGTACACGGGAATACACTGACAGTGTATTCCATTCAGGATCCGCGGAAAGCTGGGTTGCGGCGATTGAGCCCGTCAGTGCCACGTTACACTGACAAGCTTCTCCCTGGAATTTAGCTCTTACAAGAGCTGTTGGTTGTCTTCTCCTTCCTATCCTAGCCTGTCCCTGCCTACCCAGAATCTAACCCCTAGCTAACTGGACGGAAACCTCCGTCCCCGGTGAATTGCAAGCTCAGAATGACGCGAAGCTGGGCGTCGCTGTTCTTTTAAATTAGAGGTCACATGTTTTCGGCAGCCAATGGGTTTTGCCTACTTTTTTCAACGTCACCGGTGTCGTAGTTCCTGTCCCACCTACCCTGCGCTGTTATTGGAGCAAAAAAGGCGCCAGGGAAGGTGGGAGGGGAGTCGAGTAATGGCGCACTTTACCACACGGTGTTCGATTCGATTCGAACATGCCGAACAGCCTAATATCCGATCGAACATGAGTTCGATAGAACACAGTTCGCTCATCTCTAATTATTATTAACAATTGATAATGCATGCTCCTGTCCAGGCTGGCCACCAGAGGCACCTCTAGGCGGCACTGCATATTATGTCACAAAGCTGAAGCACGCCAAGACGCTACATCCAGGCAATCTTAAGCGTTCTGTATAGTGCACCCTGGTGGTGGCAGCAGGGGCAGCCTGAATAGGAGCATCAATAGGTGAGTAAATTATATGTTTCATATGATAGTCCAACTGTAGCAGTCTAAGATATTACAGTGTGCAGACCAAATACTGCGGGGAGGTCAAAGTAAATGAGCCATATACTATGCGGAGCAACAAAAAGGGGACCAAAATTTATGGGGCCAAATTATATGTTGGTGGCTAGTAAAGGGAGGCAATATACTGTGTGGACCAGTAGAGGGGGCATTATACAGTGTGGGGGCCAGTAATAGGGATTTTAAGATCTACAAATGGCTTTCTATGCCTTTCTATAGTTCACTTCAGGCAGCAATTCTGTCTTCATTCAGAAGGTCCTTAGCACTCTGTAGCTGGAGAGTGCTGTGGTTCTTACAGCCAAAGACAGAAAAAATAGTTATAAGGTCACAGGGTTGCCCTTGTGTCCATGTCCCTAAGCCATACTCTATCATAGGCCTCCTCCTCATAATACTGTCTCCAGGTGTAGGAAATTAAATGCTTACCTCTTCTTACTGCAAAGCGCTGATGCAGCACTGGGCTGTGCACCTTTATTAATGGCCTTCCAGCCATGCTCATTCCTGCTCAATGGTACCACTTGTTAGCCTGGAACTGTATCTGATGTAATTTGGGGTGGGGAGTACTATTACCTGTTGGGACACCAATATCTATGTAGGGAGGGGGAATCTATTACCTGAGAGAGAAAGACAGGACACTATTAACCATGTGTGTGTGGGGCCACTATTACCTATGGGTGAATGCTACCTGTAGGTGGTGGATAATTAGGACACATTACCACTGTGTATGAGAAGGTGACAGGCAGAGTGTTGGAGTCCCGGTATATCAGCCCCAACTTTCTGACATGTGTGGTCCAGGGCAGGTCTTGAATAAGTTTCAGCCCCAGAGTTGGGTCCTGGGCTCGTTACTGACACATAAAAGGCTGCAGAGCCTACACTTCAGGGCCAATGCGGGGAGCGAGAGGTGGCACCTAGGTCTGTCCTGAAACACAGAGTCTGGTGAGACTTTACTGTGCTACTTTGTTTTGTTCGTGTGGTTGGCAGTAAGCCACATGTATAGTTAGTTTTTACTGTTTAGTTAGAGCTTGGACGAGCAGGTTTTTTTTTTGACGTTTTGCCTGAAGTTAAGGCTGTATATTAATTTGGTTATTCTGTGCCTGATGTGAAGGTTTATTTATTTTTGCTGTTTTTCCAAATAAACCTGTTTGCACCAGACATCGTGTCCCTGTCTGACTGGTTGGGTCCACACCATTGCTGCTACCAAGCTACCTTCCCCACAGTGTATAAACAATATCAGCATTACAGTATGGTGGTCTTCAACTAGCTGTGAAAGTAGCCATGCCTATCTGGCATAGTTACATTTATACAGTCACAGAATTGCTAATAGTCCTTTGAAGACAACCATAAGGCTGATGTGGCCCTTGGTGAAAATGAGTTGGACACCCGTCATACACTATTTTAAACAAACTTAAACTTAAACATAATTAACTTATTCCACCCCAAACAAATCTTTAGACCAAACCACCTGAACCCAAAATGAAATGAATCTTCAAAAGTATTGCCTCTTATAAATGAATAACTAATTATGATAATACTAAATACTGGAATTTAGAAAAAAACAAAAAAACAAACTACTTTTTTGTGTGTTTTTTTTTTTTTTTGAAAGAAAGCTAAAACTGGCCCAATGTTAAGTGCTGGAACAAATATCTGGTAAATAAACCCCATAATTCACATCCTCATGGTAAACAGATCCACTGTAAACGTATTATTTAAATGTTGTGCTTGTAACCAAAAGGATCTACTAAATAACATGGCTAAGTTCCCTTGGATGAAAGCTTAAAAAAAAAAGTTAGATTTTTCGCAAAAAGTAGTTTCATCTCATATAAAACTGCATTTTATAATAGTTTTCTTTAATATTCCGCAAAAGTGCATTTAATTATTGCTAATCAATTTTCTGTACTTTGCCAAGTCATTTTTCCAACCAAGCTGAATATTTTACAATGGTCTTCATAATTAGAGATGAGCGAACAGTGTTCTATCGAACACATGTTCGATCGGATATCAGGGTGTTCGCCATGTTCGAATCGAATCGAACACCACGTGGTAAAGTGCGCCAAAATTCGATTCCCCTCCCACCTTCCCTGGCGCCTTTTTTGCACCAATAACAGCGCAGGGGAGGTGGGACAGGAACTACGACACTGGGGGCATTGAAAAAAATTGGAAAAAGTCATTGGCTGCCGAAATCAGGTGACCTCCATTTTAGACGAATAGTGGATTTCAAATCCGGGTCATATGAGAATGTGAACTTTGTGACTATGAGACAGGGATAGCTGTACAGGCAGGGATAGCTAGGGATAACCTTTATTTAGGGGGGAATGTTATTAAAAATAACTTTTTGGGGCTCTATCGGGTGTGTAATTGTGATTTTTGTGAGATAAACTTTTTCCCATAGGGATGCATTGGCCAGCGCTGATTGGCCGAATTCCGTACTCTGGCCAATCAGTGCTGGCCAATGCATTCTATTAGCTTGATGAAGCAGAGTGTGCACAAGGGTTCAAGCGCACCCTCGGCTCTGATGTAGCAGAGCCGAGGCTGCACAAGGGTTCAAGCGCACCCTCGGCTCTGATGTAGGAGAGCCGAGGGTGCACTTGAACCCTTGTGCACCCTCAGCTCTGCTACATCAGAGCCGAGGGTGCGCTTGAACCCTTGTGCACACTCTGCTTCATCAAGCTAATAGAATGCATTGGCCAGCGCTGATTGGCCAATGTATTCTATTAGCCTGATGAAGTAGAGCTGAATGTGTGTGCTAAGCACACACATTCAGCTCTACTTCATCGGGCTAATAGAATGCATTGGCCAGCGCTGATTGGCCAGAGTACGGAACTCGACCAATCAGCGCTGGCTCTGCTGGAGGAGGCGGAGTCTAAGATCGCTCCACACCAGTCTCCATTCAGGTCCGACCTTAGACTCCGCCTCCTCCGGCAGAGCCAGCGCTGATTGGCCGAAGGCTGGCCAATGCATTCTTATGCGAATGCAGAGACTTAGCAGTGCTGAGTCAGTTTTGCTCAACTACACATCTGATGCACACTCGGCACTGCTACATCAGATGTAGCAATCTGATGTAGCAGAGCCGAGGGTGCACTAGAACCCCTGTGCAAACTCAGTTCACGCTAATAGAATGCATTGGCCAGCGCTGATTGGCCAATGCATTCTATTAGCCCGATGAAGTAGAGCTGAATGTGTGTGCTAAGCACACACATTCAGCACTGCTTCATCAAGCCAATACAATGCATTAGCCAGTGCTGATTGGCCAGAGTACGGAATTCGGCCAATCAGCGCTGGCTCTGCTGGAGGAGGCGGAGTCTAAGGTCGCTCCACACCAGTCTCCATTCAGGTCCGACCTTAGACTCCGCCTCCTCCGGCAGAGCCAGCGCTGATTGGCCGAAGGCTGGCCAATGCATTCCTATGCGAATGCAGACTTAGCAGTGCTGAGTCAGTTTTGCTCAACTACACATCTGATGCACACTCGGCACTGCTACATCAGATGTAGCAATCTGATGTAGCAGAGCCGAGGGTGCACTAGAACCCCTGTGCAAACTCAGTTCACGCTAATAGAATGCATTGGCCAGCGCTGATTGGCCAATGCATTCTATTAGCCCGATGAAGTAGAGCTGAATGTGTGTGCTAAGCACACACATTCAGCACTGCTTCATCAAGCCAATACAATGCATTAGCCAGTGCTGATTGGCCAGAGTACGGAATTCGGCCAATCAGCGCTGGCTCTGCTGGAGGAGGCGGAGTCTAAGGTCGGACCTGAATGGAGACTGGTGTGGAGCGATCTTAGACTCCGCCTCCTCCAGCAGAGCCAGCGCTGATTGGTCGAGTTCCGTACTCTGGCCAATCAGCGCTGGCCAATGCATTCTATTAGCCCGATGAAGTAGAGCTGAATGTGTGTGCTTAGCACACACATTCAGCTCTACTTCATCAGGCTAATAGAATACATTGGCCAATCAGCGCTGGCCAATGCATTCTATTAGCTTGATGAAGCAGAGTGTGCACAAGGGTTCAAGCGCACCCTCGGCTCTGATGTAGCAGAGCTGAGGGTGCACAAGGGTTCAAGTGCACCCTCGGCTCTCCTACATCAGAGCCGAGGGTGCGCTTGAACCCTTGTGCACACTCTGCTTCATCAAGCTAATAGAATGCATTGGCCAGCACTGATTGGCCAGAGTACGGAATTCGGCCAATCAGCGCTGGCCAATGCATTCTATTAGCCCGATGAAGTAGAGCTGAATGTGTGTGCTAAGCACACACATTCAGCACTGCTTCATCACGCCAATACAATGCATTAGCCAGTGCTGATTGGCCAGAGTACGGAATTCGGCCAATCAGCGCTGGCTCTGCTGGAGGAGGCGGAGTCTAAGATCGCTCCACACCAGTCTCCATTCAGGTCCGACCTTAGACTCCGCCTCCTCCAGCAGAGCCAGCGCTGATTGGTCGAGTTCCGTACTCTGGCCAATCAGCGCTGGCCAATGCATTCTATTAGCCCGATGAAGTAGAGCTGAATGTGTGTGCTTAGCACACACATTCAGCTCTACTTCATCGGGCTAATAGAATGCATTGGCCAGCGCTGATTGGCCGAATTCCGTACTCTGGCCAATCAGCACTGGCTAATGCATTGTATTGGCTTGATGAAGCAGTGCTGAATGTGTGTGCTTAGCACACACATTCAGCTCTACTTCATCGGGCTAATAGAATGCATTGGCCAATCAGCGCTGGCCAATGCATTCTATTAGCGTGAACTGAGTTTGCACAGGGGTTCTAGTGCACCCTCGGCTCTGCTACATCAGATTGCTACATCTGATGTAGCAGTGCCGAGTGTGCATCAGATGTGTAGTTGAGCAAAACTGACTCAGCACTGCTAAGTCTGCATTCGCATAGGAATGCATTGGCCAGCCTTCGGCCAATCAGCGCTGGCTCTGCCGGAGGAGGCGGAGTCTAAGGTCGGACCTGAATGGAGACTGGTGTGGAGCGACCTTAGACTCCGCCTCCTCCAGCAGAGCCAGCGCTGATTGGCCGAATTCCGTACTCTGGCCAATCAGCACTGGCTAATGCATTGTATTGGCTTGATGAAGCAGTGCTGAATGTGTGTGCTTAGCACACACATTCAGCTCTACTTCATCGGGCTAATAGAATGCATTGGCCAGCGCTGATTGGCCGAATTCCGTACTCTGGCCAATCAGCACTGGCTAATGCATTGTATTGGCTTGATGAAGCAGTGCTGAATGTGTGTGCTTAGCACACACATTCAGCTCTACTTCATCGGGCTAATAGAATGCATTGGCCAATCAGCGCTGGCCAATGCATTCTATTAGCGTGAACTGAGTTTGCACAGGGGTTCTAGTGCACCCTCGGCTCTGCTACATCAGATTGCTACATCTGATGTAGCAGTGCCGAGTGTGCATCAGATGTGTAGTTGAGCAAAACTGACTCAGCACTGCTAAGTCTGCATTCGCATAGGAATGCATTGGCCAGCCTTCGGCCAATCAGCGCTGGCTCTGCCGGAGGAGGCGGAGTCTAAGGTCGGACCTGAATGGAGACTGGTGTGGAGCTATCTTAGACTCCGCCTCCTCCAGCAGAGCCAGCGCTGATTGGTCGAGTTCCGTACTCTGGCCAATCAGCACTGGCCAATGCATTTCTATGGGGAAAAGTTAGCTTGCGAAAATCGCAAACTGACAGGGATTTCCATGAAATAAAGTGACTTTTATGCCCCCAGACATGCTTCCCCTGCTGTCCCAGTGTCATTCCAGGGTGTTGGTATCATTTCCTGGGGTGTCATAGTGGACTTGGTGACCCTCCAGACACGAATTTGGGTTTCCCCCTTAACGAGTTTATGTTCCCCATAGACTATAATGGGGTTCGAAACCCATTCGAACACTCGAACAGTGAGCGGCTGTTCGAATCGAATTTCGAACCTCGAACATTTTAGTGTTCGCTCATCTCTATTCATAATCCATTTTAGATATGACACTTTGCATTCGTAATGTACTTTTAAATATAAGCCTGGTACAACTCAAAGCGTATGCACTTCCTTGTGTCTATCTGTATAAATATTAACCCTTCAGTGACTGACCTACTTTAGGCCAATGTAATTGTAGTTATTGCTTTATTCAGGAACAAATTACAAATCAGAAACAAAACCACACAACAGTTTTGTCATTGCCTTTATGTCATATTTTGCGGCTACAATAACCTGATAAAGGTATTCCCTGGGTTGATATGTGTTATGGTTCTGTGTATATAAATAAAATAATTTTTAAACAGAACCTCTGGGCTGCAAGGCACTGCAGCGAGGTCCACAGGCCCTATGATGGGCGGCCGTCTGCCTGAGCACAACAATAGGGCAGTACAGCACAGTGTGCACAAGGAGCAACACACAAACACCAGTTAAGTTCACTGAGCGGATGCGACGGTGCAGCTCCCAATGTGAACAGGGTGCAGCTAAAACCTGCCAGTTAAAATCACTGGCCAGGTGCACCTGTACTGCAGAAGTAACAAGGTTGCCAAGGGTTAACGCCACCCCTGGTCAGCAACACAAATGTTCCTGCAACAGCTAGGAGTTTAACACTGAAGTGTGACAGTACAGTAAGGCTATCTCCTTAGACCAACCTGCTGCAACTCTACAGGCTGGAACAGTCTCTACTGCTCCTAGCCTTGGTGTAGAGCTGACAGAAATTCAGGATTTACCAGTCCTAACTACCTAGCACCCAGATAGCAGCAGAGGAACCCCACACCGAGGCCTAGTCTGGAATCCTGCCTGGACACTGGAGCCTTTCCCTGCAACTACTGTCATTAGGTTTTCAGTCTTTCTGATACAAAGTGTGAGCGCCGGGCGGGCGTTGGCTCACACTTTTTAAAGGGGAGTCCCCGCCCAACAGGGCGGTGGCCATGACCTCACTGCTCATGCTCAGTAGGCAAGAAGTGGCACTTAGCCTGTGAGCGACTCCAATAGGCCTGAGCATGCTCAGTGGGCCGAAATCTGGACTTACACTCCAGACACCTCACTACATGAGGCCGAGGGCGAGGGTTAGACTGACCCGCAGGTGGCGCTGTGTGCTGAGAGTGGACGCTGCGGGACCCAATCCTAACAATATGATTAAGTTAATATTAGAGATGGGCAAACCTCTCAAGATTTGTTTTAGTTCGGGTGGTTTGATACCAAGATTAATCTTGAGTCAAACAAATTTGGTATGAACCACACCTTAAATTAGCTTAAAATATGGTGTAGAACACTCTTAGGGTAAGTTCAGATGCAGTATTTTGGTCAAGATTCTAAGGCCATATTCAGTTAGTTTTTTTTCCCGGAAGCCGTTTGTTCCGGCTCCCAGAAAAAGAAGTGAGATGCTCATTCTTTCAAGCGGATTCACCTGAAGACACTCCCTTCCGATTTGGCCCATTCATTTGGGCCTAATCCGGACCAGAGTCTTCGAATGGATGCCGGAGCAATGCACAGGCATCCAGTTGCAGCTACCCATATTTTGGTCTGCAACCTGAGGCGGCCTCCGCCTTGGTTTCTTGGTTCCGGACCAAGAAAACCCTTGTGAACTTACCCTTAGCCTCTTTGCACATGACTGTATGACTGGTCAATGTGCTAACTGGGTTTTTCCTGGATAGCACACTGACTCATTCATTTCTATGAATTACACAGTCACGTGTGTGGGCCGACAGTCCTGACTGCAAAATATGGAACAGGTCCTATTCTTGTCCGATTTTGCTTCTGTGGCACCTATTCATTAAATGAAAGGGGCCGTGGAAGCGCAGCCAGTGCACAGGCGGCACAGAGGTGACATGCATGTGTCGCCCATGCACTCACTGTGCCGTTCATTAACAGTATCCGGTTAGTAGGCCCCATGTAGCTTCAGCTAAAAAATCCTGCGTAAAAACATCACATTTTTTTCTGAAGTGTTTTTCACAGAAGTTTTCTTCTGTGTACTGTCTGTTCCTTTTATACCTATACACTCCTAAAATGCCAACACTTCCATAGGTATAATTGACATACTGTGATTTTAAAAAACGCAAGTGTTTTTTAAATAAGAACTTTTCCGCTGTGTATTTTATTCTGCAATGTGTGTATAAGATAAGCCAGACTCCCATCTTCTTTGTAGGTAATGTAAAACAGGTTTTTTTTCCATGGCATTTTTGCAGCTTAGGGCCCCGGCCTGAGGGCTCCTAGGAACCAATCTATCCAGTTTCTAGCTCTCTAAGGCAAACACACCCAAAGTTAGGTAAACTGAAAGTGTCTTGTATGTCTATGTAAAAATGAATGGTAAGCGGGGGATACAAACTCTGGTTATAACCATACACTGCGATGACACTTAAATGTTAAAATGTTTAAAAGCAATACCAAAATTACCTTTTTTTTGGTGGGGAGGAGGTGATTGGCCATATATGTTTATATGGACATAAGAATAAATGGACAGGACTATAAATTGGTGAAAAAAAAATCAGTTACTGTTGGTTTATTCCATGCAACGTTTCTGTCCTAATAATAACCATAAGCAATAAGCAATGCCATAATGTTATGTGCAAACTTTTACAGTTCCTTGGACTGCTGCTTAAGTAAAATGGAGGATGTCATAACAGTAGTAGGATCATCTGCACTGCATGGGGTGGCACAGAGATGGTGAAGGACTGTGTGGCAAGACCAGTGTCCCAGGGAACCAGCTGCTTCATTTGCATAGGACTTCAGAGTTAATTTTCTCCAAATCTACAAAAATGATATATATAATGAAGGTACAGTATGTTCTTTATCATTGTAATGTGGTGGCAGCTCAATATGCTTGTGGGAGGTGGTAGATAAACTTTATAGCTATAATACTGAAAAATTATAATTAAAGGTCAGTACTGAGGAATATTGTAGACTAAATAAGAATATATGTAAACTGTTTTTAGTGGCCATTTGAATTAATTTTGTCTTATAATAAAGTATTTTAACCACATAATGACAGTATATGCCCCATAGTATGAAGTCCCTTTCCAGGTACCCCAGTTTAAACTGGGGGAAACTAGAGGAGGGCATTGAACTGGAGCAGCTGGAGGGGGGCATTAAACTGGGACAACTAGAGGCATACATGTCCCCTTTCAGCTACTCCCATGGTTTAATGTCCCCTCTTCATCTCCTTAAGTTTAATGTCCCCCCTTCATCTCCCCCAGTTTAATGTCCCCCCATCTGCCCCCATAGTTTAACATAATAGAAATTTTAGAAATTATTTTACCTAGCGATAGGTACTAAGACATTTCTAATAGTATTACAATTTCTATTGTGATTACTAAATTGTGTATACATAAAATAGTCAGTGAATGAAAATTACAATACATTGTAAATGTTTTAAATAGTCTATGCAGGTATATCTCCATTATGTTGCTATAAGAAGAAGATAATTGTAAACTTGTAGACAGGTAAAAATCAAGTCTATACCGTATTACTCAGACCCACAGATTTTAACTTATGAATTACCTCATGCTATCTGTAGCACAGCATGTGCAGATTTCAATGAAAAGTGGTTGACCTACATTTTTCCTTTGTTATTAATTATTTACATTACATTCTCCATTGTGGTGTCCTAGTCCTGATAATGAGTAATTAAAATGGTCATCTGCCGTATTATGCAAAATGTCAGTAACTCTTGAATAATGCATTTAGGACACTGTGCCCTACACCTATACGTCTTGTCACCTTCACAGCTTAAAAATGAGTTGCTCAACAAAACTACTGTACCCAGATATTCCCCACAGTAGTATTTCACTCTTACTGTGTATAAGAGGTTTCTTGCAATATTTTCTGTATAGAATTTACAGAGGACTTAAAGGGTAAAATTTATTGGCATTTGCGGAAAAGCTTGAAAATTCAATTAGATTTTATACAAGATGCCCTCTTCCCAGCTCCTCGTGGTTTCGGGCATTGTGTTTCAGTCCCTGCCTGTATGGTACATTGGATGGAAGTATAGAACAAGGTTTAGGGACAAAATTTAGCATCTGTGGGCTGTTTAAGGCAGCTTGTTGCTCAATGACCTTCCTGATCAGAGCCTCCTAGTTTCCTAGTGTTCTGCAAAGGTTTCTTCTTATATTCTGTTTACCTGTTATCTAACCTTGGATCAGTTTCTTGTACCCAATTCCATGCCTGATTCTGTGACTACTGTTAGTATTACCACATTGCGCTGCCTGCCTTGACCACTGCTTAGTTTACAGCGATGAACATATTTTACCAAATTTGATCTCTATATCAGCTGTCACCTACCTTGGGACCACTTCTACAGATAGCAACCTGGTGGTTCCCTGCAGAAAACTCCAGATTTCCATAAGGGATTAAAAGGGGAAAACCAGGGGATCACTTTAGCACAAGACTAAACCTGTTAGGTGATACAGTGGGTCCACACCAGCTGTATATTATAAAAGGCATATATATAGAGGTGCTGATCCTGTCCTGATGGAAATAAAGTGCTTTGGCTGAGAGACCATATTCAGATCAAACTAAGCATTTTTTTCTGCTTAATTTTCATCCCCGGGGGGAAGAATGAGCAGGATGGGAGGAGGATTGGTTTACATGACAGAACCGTGTAAGAAATGACTAGAGTTAGATGCAGTCATTCAACATGTGCAGTATCTCAAAAACAAATATAATTTTTTTCTGATCTCTCCTTGCAGGTACCAATTTTGTTTTCTGGACACAACTTAGACCTGGTTCACTGGTTCCACTTGGGAACCCCCAAACGGAATACTGAACGCATTAAAAAATGGTTAGCTAAGAAACCACAGAGACCTCCTACACTATAATGGAGTCCGTGTTTTTTCCTTGTGGTGTCTACATGAGTCATGCGGAGAGAAAGGTGCTGCTTACAAATACAGTGCATACCTATCTTTCACCAGAACCGTCTTTTTTTCCAGGGTGCTAGATAATGGTTGGAAATGTGCTGTACTGTTGCAGTTCCATTTTATTTTGTTAATTATTAGTAATTAGAATGCTTATGTATTTCACCGCTTTAATGTTTGTGCACCTGAAGTGCTGTTAGGGCAAGCCTTAATAGGGGACCAAACAGGATAGCTCCCATTGGGGCTATAATTAATAGCTTCTAGTATTGTACAATTACGACAAAATGTCATAAGAGGTTAAATGTAATCAGTCTATTAATTTGATTACATTTCCATCCACCAACAAGGTAATTGCAGGGTTCTAATGCAAGAGAAAGTCTGAACCATACTAGGAGTACAGTTCTATAGTGTTGTATGCTGTACATCAGCATTACAGAACACTCACAATTTCAAGCTTTGTAAAAAAACTAAATAAAACATTGTACAATGCATAAACTACTGAGATGGTTTAATACTCAAATTTACTATTTAAAATATACCGTATTGTTACATTCTAAACTAAACACAAGTCAGAATACAGATAAATGGTAGCCTTTTTGTTTCTTTGTGTATGTAAAATTATGCTTCAGCTATTCATTCATTCATTTTATGGGTACACTGAAATCCATTTACATTACTACTATTTTCACAAATTGTGACCTCCCCACAAAAAAAAAAAAGATTGGCAGTACGCACTCAGGTGCATTAGATGATAATCAGGACTAAATACATTTGTGGGAAGTTCTTGTGGTTATACCTTGCTTCATCTCTTCCCTCCACAAACTTTTTTTTTTTTATACTCCAACAGTATTATTTTATTTTTCCTTTCACAGGTCTGTATGAGGGCTTATTTTTTGCAGGACAAGTTGTACTTCATAATGGTGCTATTTAATATTCCATACAATGTACTGTCTTTTTGAATGTAACTATACCTAATGTGTCCATGTGTCACTCTATTAATCATTTCTGATATAGGAAAAGAGATGGGACTTGAAAAAATATATATTTTCGTATATATATATATATATATATATATATATATATATATATATATATATATTGCACTTTTATACTCCTAGCAGACTTGAAAATAAAGGGTCTGATCTCCAGTACAATATAATGAAGTGCTAATGCGTTGCAGAATATTGTTGGAGCTATTGAGTTCTATTACAGACTGCCTACAGCAACTTGTAATTGTACTATACTTATATCAAACCTGTGAGCCTTTAATAAGCTCCAGGCTGTCATGGAAACAGATCACTGCCCCTGGATTTCATTCTAAGGGACTGTGATCATCTTTAACAAGGTGGTCACAATTGACTGAGGTATCTTAAGGGTTAACGCATAGTATCAGAGCAGACTCCTATTGCAGGCATTGCCACTAGGTTTCTGTTATGTAATAACAATGACCTTTAATAACATGACAGAGCCTATGAGTTGGTGATCAAAAGATGCCTTGGTCACATTTGACTGAGGCATCTAAAGGATTAATGCCTGTAATCAGAGTGACCTCTGATCTCACGCCCTGGAGCTGGGTCTTTGCTGTATAATACAGCAGACACCCAATACCTTTGGTCCCCCCAGGTCCTGAGCAGTTGCCCTATTTAAAGTGCTGACACTTAAGGTAAACGTACATCATTTTTGTCGCTAGGGACTGATTGCACCTTAGAGAGTAGTAGAAAGCTAATACTAGTAAAAATTCAATGTGTACAATCTATAGAGTCTTTTTAGGGCCTGTGTCTCTGTAAAGCTTAATGATCAGTCTTACTAATTAGCTGAATACTTCTAGCACAGCAGTAAAGTACCGTATGTTAAAATGAGTTATGATAAATTACTTTGCAAAGATCAGAAAAGAAAATCACCGATTATAACTGAGCCTAAATACTTAAATTGCATTGCCAGTCATTCATACATAATTGTACACATTACCCTTCATACTACTGAGCATGTATAACATGCATCTTACCCTATAACACCTTCCTAATGTAGGTTTAATAAAGAAATCTACAATGCTAAATCAGGAATTAATTCCCAGTTGCTGAAAGTTCAGCTTTCTTTCTTCTGCTTTGTATAGTGAAAAATGATAACGTTTTAGCAAGGTCTGGGCTCAGGACACAGTTACAATTCAATTCACCTGCAATGAAAAATTTTTTCTGATTTGAAGAATATAGATTTTAAAAAGTCAGTCAAAGGTAACAGGATTTATAATTTAACAGATTTCATTGCATGATCATCAATTAAGATGGACCATATACAGATTTTGAAAAACTAACCAGCAATAGGCTAGGTTCACATCTGCGTTTGGGTTTCCGCTCATAGACTATAATGGGGTCTGCCAGGTTTCTGCTTGATTTCCGCACGAAAAGAGCAAAAAATGCTGAGAGATAAATGCTGCTTATAGTAGTTTTCTCTCTCTTTTCAAGCGGAAAGGGGAACAGAATTCCCGAATTGACTTCAAGCACTGGTGTGAACCCAGCCATACCACTAGAAGGAAGGTACCTAGCATCCTGAGAAATTTCCTTCTTCCAAACACACCAGGAAAACCCATCTATCTCCACAGCTGGGAAAAAGAACTACGGGCAGACTTAACTCAACTGGAAACTAAGTTTATTGTCTTACATTCTATGTATGTCAGTCTCCAGGAGAATTAAAACTATTAGGCCTCATTCACACATTCACACTCTGCAGGCGCTTGAGACCCATGCCATTCATAGACAACTCCCCACAATGAAAAGCATGGCTTTGGGATGAATATGGGACCTTTGTTCATGAAGTTATACTGAGCCTAAGAATGGTTCAGTGACCTAAAGATAGTTGAAGATTGTTGACATGATAATAAAGCAGTTCTTGCTGGAAGAGAAAATCCTGTTGACCTGCAAGTCTCCTACATCTGCCACTTGATGTGAGAAAAATACAAGAAAATGTACAGAATATACATCTTTATTCGCCATCTTTCTGACAATTCTGTGTCAGATATAATTGGAGAGATACCAAAAAAATACCTAATTTGCTATCCTGCTAATGAATAGATCATTGAAGAGTATTGAGCGAACCAGCCAAGATAGAAAAACAAAGTTCTGGACATGGACTTGGGTTGCCTTTACATGGAGAGTAGGAAGCTCTACTTAACAATTTATTGGAATACCAGAAGATTTAGACTCCATTCTTCCATCAAGATTTCAAGTTACATGAACCTAAATGTGGAATTTAGAATTGTAGGCGAGATTGATCATAGACCAGGACAATGACTGTTGATTCCCTGGGCAGAGCTGCTTCTAGATCTTTTGTGCTTGCTCATGTAGTGGCACAGAAAAGGCCCAAAAATATTGTCTTTGTAGACAAAGGCATAATGATTACTCACTTTTATGTTCTCCTGTAAAAGGATCAGCTAGATGATTCACAATTCACTCAGTGAGAAATAAATATAATTTCTTGTGAGGTCCAGCTTTGTTGGAACCATTAACTCGCTACATGTAATAAGAGAGAAAGGATGTTGGGAGTGAATGTGAGCTTTGGTCCAAAAGATGGCATCAATGATGGTAAGAAGACCACCAGTTTGATGAAATGAGAGGTACCATCTAAAATATTTTTATCCATGTGTTCTTTTTATAACTTGCGAGACATATGAGAATGGATTTTGCATTCCAAGAATTTTGTGCTTTGAACCAGAAATAGTTTTCAAATGTCAAAATACAGAAAAAAAAAAGAAAAGAAGTGTTTGTGTGGGCAGAGCTATATCAAAAAATCAAAAAGTTCTCCAGGCAGGGAATAATAGCGACGACCACTGCAGATGAAGTCTGATGGTGAGAACCATAGCACTCATGTTGCAGAATACAAGGCATGTAGCAAGATATGTGTCCAGTAAGAGTATAGAGGTCATGAAGCCAATGGGGTATAAAAATGTTAGAACTGATAGGATGTTTGCATTTTACCTACTTTATGAAACAGTTGTTCAGACCTGCTAAATCTTTGATGAGTTTTCACTTATTGTCTGATTTATATAAAATCTGTCTGCTGGAAATTCTGGTGAGTGTGTATCCTTTCATCTTACTGAAGACCCCTTACTGTTGGTCTTTGGAGTCTGGATTCATTGTTCCTATCATAACTTTTACTTCACCCCTGTCTGTCCTGGCTACAGACTGTTTCTTTTGTACTTTTCATATGGTCCATGTAAGTGATGGAAGGACAGGTGTGGAAACATGTGGGCAATACCCTTTGAGAGGTATATCAGAGTTTCATCTAGTTGGAAGCTGTTGGTCTGGAAAAGCAAGATGTAGAAGTGATCCATGATGGTATATTTTCCCTTCATGACTTCATATACTCTAGCACCTGATATAATAGCTAATCAGATAGGTCACAGCAGAAATCACCTGCAATATATAGGGTAATATGCATGAACATATAGATTATATGCTCTAGAGAACCTGATCAGACATAGTCAAATCTGAAATAGCAACTGAGAGCAGAGGTAACCAGATACCAGAAAACAGCAGATATCATCTGAAAAATATATGACATAATATCTAAACACAACAGATATATACTCTAATACTCGAGTTTAGATTGGATATTGGATAGCACAGCGGCTGACTCCAGCAGATATATAAGGCACAACACATAACACAGATATATGCTTTATAATACCTGACGGGATAACAGATCAGAGCAGGAATCAACTGAGAAATCCAACTGAGATGCTCAGAACCAAATCTATCATCTGCAAACTATATGGCATAATATATGAACACAGTGGTTATATGCTCAGTAATACAGATCAGAGCAGATATCACTTGAGAACACCATCTGAGATACACAGGGAAATGCAGATATTACCTATAAGATATATGACATATATATGTATTTACAGGTAATGCTCTATAACTCCTCACATCAGAGGTAACCAGAGTGGACAGCAACTGACACCAGCAGAGGAAAAGATAAACTGCTTGATAGTACAGGTTACATGCCCTATAATAGCTGAGACCAGAGGTAACTAGATAAAGCACAGATGTTATCACCTGCCAGATAAAGGACATAATATATGAACACACAAGTTATGCTCTATAATACCTGACATCAGAGAGCAGAGTAGTACACTAGCAGAGCATAGTTCTTGCTGCATGTTCACAAAGTGTACGTCCTCATTAACACTTAAGGGCAGAGGTAAAGTAAAGCAAACATAGCTTACGCTAGATTCACAGTAGCATTCGGCTTTCTATTCATCATGTCCGCTACTAGCACTGATTGGGCCTCTGGTTGCTGCACAGGACCACGCATCCATTTTACCATCCCGAGGGCCTGCAACAGACATGCTGCTTATATATTCACTGCTTGCACAGCATTAACTGACTGTCTGGGTACATGGTTCTCCAAGTACTCCTCCTTACAGATTGCATCCACAGAGTCCTAACTTAGGAACCTTCCCTCTGCATACTTTGGGACTAACCATCATCACATGTTAACCTACTCCTCTGCAGTGGAACCTTATAAACTCAACTCTGAGATAACTTCTAGCACAACACGTCCTAAACCACAGATACCCAGCTATGACTGTTTAGACTTTACACTACCACCAGGAAAAATCCTTGCAAGCTCTACCAGTACCATCCACAACACCCCCTTTCAATCTACTGTCCTAGAGGGGATAGACCCCACTCTGCTAGTTATGGTGGCATAATTCGTATGCCGTGAGCACCATAGAGTGGCCTACTGTGACTATTGTCCTTTCTGAACTTTCACCTTATTGCATTTCCTAAACAGCAACAATTCATTATGGCAAAAGGCAAGAAACCACTCAAATGGTCAGAACACAACTTGACCAGCTACTTCGAATGGAACCGTAGCAGAGATTGCACCGCTTCTAGCCCTACTGAACTCATTCCTCTGTCTCCTACCACCAACGTTATAGACCCAGAGGAATATCTTATCAGTGCCATAAATGACCAGTCTATGGATACACCTGGTTTATGCTTACCTCCTACTCCAGAGGATACCCACTGTGCAGCCCAAAAACTTTAGCTGATCTTAACTCATATTTGCAAGACTTTGCTAGATTTTTGCTTCCAGATTGCTCTTTGACAGACATCATCATTGACAGGGCTCACAGAATACCACTCCATCTCAGCGACAACATACCATGAGACGTCCTCGCCAGCTTCCATTTCTTTCACATTAAAGAACAAATTATAATCCTGGCATGAAAACAGAAATCCTGAACTGCAAGATACCACGATGTCCTGATTTATACAGACCTCTCGGCAACTACAATGCCCTCCAGCGCAAATTGGCACCTGTCAGCACTTCTTTCCTCAATCAAGCAATCCTGTACAGTTGGGGATTTTCTGTAAAACTTCTTATAACTAAAAATTGTACTGTTCATAAGAAGGTAAAGAATTATTACTTTCCTGAAAAATTCCATTGTCTCTTCCTCAAGATGCAGACAACTCCACAATGTCTCCAAAACAAACGCCATCTTCATTCTGACCGTGATTGATTTCCCTACTGGGCACTACTACTGTACTACTGTATCTGTCTACTGAACCGTAAGTTAGTTCATCTATTGTGGGCAGATATCCATCACTCAGCCCAGTCGGTCGGCGCATGAGCGTTAGATGGAGCGCAGATGCGTTCCATCTGCCGTATGTGAAAGCCGGACGTTTACAATCCTATTCCGGCGCATGCGCACTAGGTATTTCCGGTTCGGTGGAGCGCATATGCGTTCCACTGCGGTGCCGATGGTACGGGTTACAATGTATGTGGTGTTTGAGGGGCTTTTTTGTGAATACACCCTCGGAATGAAACTCCGGAAGATCATTAATTAAGGTAATATTTATTACTAAACTACCTATTTCTGGTAAAGGTTTGCACAGTTTACTAACCGGAAGTGAAATGGAGGCAAATCACTTCCGGTATCTCGATATTGCTATAAAAGGAGCCTATATTGTTAATGTTTTAAAGGACAAAAACGGACACTTGAAAAAGGGACGGGCTGCGTCCCGAAACGCGTTGTGTGTTGTCTATTATATGCTGAATAAAAATCGTTGGAAGGGTAAGCGCGGTTCCATTGATTTTACTTTGTCTTTTCCATACATTTGGATGACTGGTCTTGATTGTATTTTGTTTACCATGGGGATCCTTGCTGCTGAACAACCCTCTTGAGTGATATTGTTGTTTTGCACTTTTAATACATATCACAAGGTGATTATTTATTGCCCTAAGTAGTGATTAAGTATTCAACTATCTAGGGATAATGCGCTAGGTATTGCGCGGTGCTTTTTGTGTTTTTTTCTAGTTGTTGACCACTGTACCAATTGGACCTGATACTGTGGGGAAAGGGAAGAGCCATTGTGTCTGGTTAAAAACCCCTTGGAATTCCCTTAAGCATTCGCTGCAAGTACTATCTGTTTGTAACTATCAATAAATAGTGACTTTGGACACGATGGAATTCATTAAGAAACGTATGATGAATATGGATGACTTGATTGAACACTATACTAATACTTCGGTTGCTGATACTGTTAATATCTCTGATGAAGTAATTATGGATACAGCTATCAATATCAGTCGGGAAGAACTAATCAAATTATTCTGGGACTTAGAAGATTTTTTAGCCGACGAAACTCGTCATGCTTTAGATCATAGGTACCTAAACATCTATATAAGAGAGGATCTGATTCCAAGAGGATTAAGGGTAAAACATTTATCACCTTTTTCTGAGGATCAGGTCTTCACTAAAAAATGGGAATTAATTCTACATAAATGTGGGATGGATTTGATTAGATTATTATCTTAAAAAAGACTGGAATTGGCACTAGAATGTGGGAAAAAGGTTGATGAGGCAGTAATTGGATTAGATAAATTCAATCAGCATAAAGATTTCATCCGAGCCTGCCGACTCCTTCAAACTAGGACACTTAATTTTGAGAGAGAAATCTTAGAAAGTAAGACGGACAAACTTAACCGAGATCGAGATGACTATTCTAGGAACAACATTAAATATTGGTCAAAAAATAAGAATCAGAAGGATAATATACCAACCAAAAAATCAGAAAAGAGTAGGAATGAGAAACAAAGTAGAGATACTGGTAAAACTAGATATGGAAATACTACAATAAGAATAATAATGGGAAGATTTTTAACAATACAAGTAATAATAAGAACTATGGTAATAATACCGGTACACATAATATTGAAACTAGGGGAAACCATTGGTTTACAACTCCACAAAATGAGAGAAATAAAAACAGAAGCAAGAACCAGGTCTCCCTTAGGAAAAGAATATTCCGTCGTAGAGCGGTAAGTAATAAGAATGATAGCGTGACCCCGAAAAATATCGATAATAGGGGAAACAGAAGGGGCATCGAGGTAGATGCGGCTATTAAACGCAGCTCTGACAATTTAATAGGTGATAATAACAAAAAAAGATCTATTTATGAATGGGATTCCCCACCCACTAAACCTCAAAAACCAATCCCTAATAATGTACTACCGATGTCCTTTGGGTTTAATGCTCCCATTGATAAATCTGACTATGTTGGTAGAAAAGGGAAGACGATTACAACTGTCGCCCAAATACATCATTCGGAATCAGCTGATATCGAAAGCGTTATAAAACAAACCAGTATTGCCAAAGAAAGTAGTAATTTTGCCCTAGAAGAAAATGGTTTAGAGAGTTCTCATTCTGAATGTGAGCTAGAGGACTCCCTTTATGGTACTCCCCTCTCTACGTCACAAATAGAGAGAGTGTTAGAAAGTCCAAAAACTGACATTACCAAACCCATTAGGAGTTCTTTTTTAGCCCTGCCCTCAACCCTAACTCCGAATACCGTTTTACATACCAGGGAAGCTCCCCTCTATCAGAAAATAACAAAAATCTCGGACTATTACAGTCCGTTGAGACCAAAAAGGAACAGAGAAGAAACGGAATCGGAGTCTTCAGATCTAATTCAATTAGATACTGTTATTCCCCTAAATTTAGAGGACACAGGAGGAGAAAGAGGGGTTGTAGAGGAGGAAGTAGGAGAAATAGAGGTAATAGAAGAAGCGATATCTCCCCAAAGTCCAAATCACAAGAAAAATCGAGTGTAATAAATGATTCTAGAATGGCGGATAATATTTTCAACTTATCCAAACATTCGTTATCAACAGCAGAGAGAAGTCTATTATCCAAGGGCTTATCTTTTTGTCCTGAACAGGAAGCTAATGAATTACAATTATACATTGATTTGAATAACTATATCAGAAAGATAACATTAGTTAGACATTTTGAGTTGGAATCTAGGGGACAATTGAAAGAACGTAATAATTCTATTTCCCTCGGTGAGACAACTCAGAATAATACACCTGGTCTCATTCATACAGGGCTCAAACCAAAATCTACTTTTTATCCGATATATCATAGGGGGAGCGCTTTGGAAACATTTTTCTCTCTTGTTTCGACCGAATTTAGAGAGATAAACAATAATAAAAAAATGAAACAGTCAAGAACTAGAAAAAATCTAACTAAGGCTGAACAATTAGCATTGAGGACACTAGCGAACAATCCCCTTATTGTAGTTCGCAGCGCGGACAAGGGAGGGGGGATTGTGATACAGGATAGGGGAGACTACCTCTGTGAAGCTCACAGAATACTCTCAGATAAAATGTACTACCAGGAACTGGTAGAAGATCCTACCCGAGAACATCAAAAACAACTTCATATGTTGATAACACAGGGATTCCAGACAGGGGTATTGAATACCAAAGAAAGGGATTATCTTTTAATAAAGGATCCATCACCGGGAATATTTTACCACCTTCCCAAGATCCATAAAAATCTTGAGAATCCCCCGGGCCGCCCAATTATTTCGGGCATGAACGCCCTGACAAGAAATTTGTCAGAGTATGTTGATCTTCAACTCCAAAAATTGGTGAAAAATCTCCCGTCTTACTTGCGAGATTCATCAGCATTAATAAATGATTTACTATCTATAAAGTGGAAAGATACATACTCCTAGGCAACGTTGGATGTTGCAGCTTTATATTCAAACATCCCACATGGAGAGGGTTTAAGTGCTACTAGGAACGCACTTGATACTAAATCTACATTACCAGATATCCAAAAAAACTTTATAATAGATGGAATTAAATTTATTCTAGAACATAATGTGTTCCAATTTGAAGGAAAAACTTACATACAAACCTGTGTCACAGCTATGGGGACTAAATTTGCCCCTAGCTATGCCAACTTATATATGGGGGAGTTTGAGCAGAAATTTATATATGATAACTCCAATTGGCAGAAACACATAATGTATTATCGTCGGTATATCGATGACCTCCTATTTATCTGGGAGGGTACGGAAGACTCGTTTAGTGAATTTGTGATATATCTAAATGACAATAAATGGGGACTGGAGTTCTCAGGGAAAATAGAGAAGTCTACCATAGAATACCTCGATCTGGTTCTTATGAGTTCTGGTGAGAAAATTGAGACCAAGACATTTTTTAAAAAAGTAGATTGTAACGGTTTGTTGGAATATAATAGTCTCCATTATGCCCAATGGAAAAAGAACATTCCTTTTGGACAACTGAAAAGAATTCGCAGAAATTGCACCAAAGAAACAGATTTTTATGAACAGAGTGAAATTATGAGTAGGAGGTTCCAGGCCAAAAATTACCCACGCCGAATTATAGACTCGGCAAAACTGAGGGTAAAAGGGTTAACACAAGTAGACTGTTTAGCACCTAGGGATAAGACAACAAAGGTAGATTTGAGATGTAATTTTCTAACTACTTTCAACAGTCGACATGACACTATACGTACCATCATGACGAAACATTGGCACAAGTGACCAATATCTTAGAAAGATCATCCCAGAAAAACCTAAGATGACCTTTAGACGTGCTAGAAATGTCAGAAATATTATAGCACCCAGTAGATTAAAAGCAGTCACTGGTAATTACCCACCTGAAGAACAAAATATGGATATAAATATAAATAGGGGTAGCTTTAGATGTGCACACTCACGTTGCAAATGCTGAGATTGTATTAGTCACAATATCACTAGAATAACTAGTCGAACTACCGAAAGATCTTTTGATCTTAAATTCCACATGGACTGTTCCAGTAGGTTTGTGATTTATCTGGTGGAATGTCCATGTGGTTTACAATATGTAGGAAGGACCACTATGTGCCTGAGGACCCGTATTAACAAACACAGGTCCAATATACTGAATGGCTACCCGAAGCATAGTGTGTCCCGCCATTTTGCGTTAAAACATAATAAAGATTTCGGTGGGTTTAGAGTTATACCTATAGATCATATGTCGGCAGACGAGCCCAATAGGTTCAGAACATTAAAACGTAGAGAGATCTACTGGATATATCAACTAAATACTTTATGTCCAGAGGGTCTCAATGAGATGTTAGAGGATGTCACGTCCTAACTCTTTTCCCCCCCTAGGGGTAGCTTTATGTTCATTTAGTCTAATATAGAAATGTATGGTTTTGCATTACACATGAATTTTGTGATGCTGATTACCTTTAGATAACGTGTTATTAAAAATGATTCTATGGTTTTCAGATGGTTAGTTATATGTACTGAAAGCAAAGCTAGAATTACGGGGTCATATTACAAAGATGGCTAGCTATAATTATTGAGAACAAGTTTAGAAGAATGAGGTCACGTTTTAAAGGTATGTTTTATATTTATATTTATATTTATATTTTTGTATTTATCTTAATTTATTTTTAATAGCTATGTTTTACCTGAAATGATCGTAATGTTTGTTATGATGCGTGTATATATGTATATGTATATTTATTTGTATGTATGTGTATATGTATACATATTGCATTACGTTTTTTATGCTTTTTATGAATACTTATTATAAGTGTGTATATAGACTCGAAATACTATGCAACCATTTACTTTATTAATTATATTTATTAGTTTTATTAACTCTGTTATGTAAGGGATGGTTAGGATAAATAATCCCCTTGGCTGTTAGAGCACACTTTTGGATGCGCTCCATCTGTTCTTTGGAAGTGAGTCGGATATATGTAGTTCATTTCCGACTGATGTGCAGAAGGCATCCTTCCCTGGGCAGATATCCATCACTCAGCCCAGTCGGTCGGCGCATGAGCGTTAGATGGAGCGCAGATGCGTTCCATCTGCCGTATGTGAAAGCCGGACGTTTACAATCCTATTCCGGCGCATGCGCACTAGGTATTTCCGGTTCGGTGGAGCGCATATGCGTTCCACTGCGGTGCCGATGGTACGGGTTACAATGTATGTGGTGTTTGAGGGGCTTTTTTGTGAATACACCCTCGGAATGAAACTCCGGAAGATCATTAATTAAGGTAATATTTATTACTAAACTACCTATTTCTGGTAAAGGTTTGCACAGTTTACTAACCGGAAGTGAAATGGAGGCAAATCACTTCCGGTATCTCGATATTGCTATAAAAGGAGCCTATATTGTTAATGTTTTAAAGGACAAAAACGGACACTTGAAAAAGGGACGGGCTGCGTCCCGAAACGCGTTGTGTGTTGTCTATTATATGCTGAATAAAAATCGTTGGAAGGGTAAGCGTGGATCCATTGATTTTACTTTGTCTTTTCCATACATTTGGATGACTGGTCTTGATTGTATTTCATCTATTGTTTGTCTCTGTTGTTATTTTCCACATTCTCTGTTGTGAAGCTTTTTTAATCCATACGGCACCTAGAGTTTGACACTGATCGACTACACAGTGACTGAACTAGTAAAATGATTATTAAATTTGCCTCTCTTAATATCTGGGGTTTAAATAGCCCCAGAAAAGGTCTTTCCTCTGGAAGAAGGCCCTCTCACTTCAAGCTGACATTTTGCGCTTAGGAGACCCTCCTCCTACAGGAGGCATCCTTAGGCATCCTTCATTCTTAGTTATTTACTATGCCAATTTCATGAAAAAGAAAATAGACGTACTTAAAGCCTTCAAAAATTTGGTAGCAATCTTCATGATAACCCAGAAAGCTGACGCATAAGGCAAATACCTCATTATTGTGTTCCTCATAAAAGATGGGGTCCTCTGGAATTATTCTAAATGCTATGTTAACCCCTTAGCGACCCATGACGTACTATTACTTCATGGGTGCTAGGTACTTAACGACCCATGAAGTAATAGTACGTCATGGGTATAAACAATCCCCGCAGCGCAGTGCGGGCGTTCTTGGAGCGGGTGTTAGTTGTATCTGACACCTAACACCCTGCTCCATCCCCCTCCATCGGACATGAGTGCCCGGGTTTTGGGTTTTGGGTTTTAACCCGTTGATTGCCGTGATCAAACCTGATCATGGCAAACAACGGGTTGCCCGATCTTGTAGGGATCCCCGGTACCCCCCGCTGCGAGATCGGGGGGTGCTGGTATCCCTACCATGTAGCCAGGGGTCTGATTAGTCACCCCTGGCAGTCCTGAGTCTCCACTTACCTCTTGTATCCTGGCTGGGATCTCCTGGAGATAAGCTGTCCCGTCCGTCTGCACGAGCTGAGAGCCTCACTTCCTGTTTACAGAGTGATAACGTGCAGGCTCTTACTGCAGCCTGTGACTCACTCTGTAACAGGATTAGTGATGCAGTCATCACTAATGCAAGTGTCCCATAGGGGACACATGAAAAAGTTAAAAAAAAAAGTGGAAAAAAAAAAGTGTTTTGAAACAATTAATAAAGTTATCAAGCCCCAAAAACCCTTTTTTTCTATAGAAAATGAATTATATAAAAAAAACCTAAAAATTAATCAAAACAATACATATTTGGTATCGCCGCGTCCGTAACAATCTGTACAATAAAACTGAAACAATATTTAATGTACACGGTGAATGACGGAAAAAAAACCCGGAAAAAACCCGCCGGAAGTAGTGATTTTTCGCCATCTCACCTTACAGAATGTGCTATAAAAAGTGATCAAAAAGTCAAATGCACCTCACAACAGTACCAATAAAAAGCACACATTGTCCCGCAAAAAATAAGCCCCCAACCAACAGTGTCAACCAAAAAATAAAAATGTTACGCCTCTCAGAAGATGGCAATGCAAAAAACATTGATTTATGTCTCCAAATGTGTTTTTGTTCTGCAGAATTAGTTACGCATAAAAAAAATTATATAAATGAGGTATCGCCGTAACCGTACTGACCCGCAGAATAAAGATAATATGTTACTTATACTGTACGATGCATGGTGAAAAATTTAAAAGGTAAAACGCAATACCGGAATTGATTTTTTTAATTTAAATCCAGCAAAAAAAGAGTTAATAAAATGTATTCAGTAAGTTGTAGGCACCCAAGATGGTGTCATTACAAAATACATCGCATCCCACAAACAACAAGCCCTTATATGGCCGCGTCACCAGAAAAATAAAGAAAATATAGCATCTAGTAATGCAAGAACAAAAACCTGCAAAAATCGCCAAATTATTAGAACTCAACTGGCTGTGTCATGTAGGAAATATATAAGCTGTGCGAGCGAATATCAGGGGACACCCCAGATTTAGAGCTTACGAGGGAAAATATACCAGAAGTGACCCCAAAGTGACCCCCAGAGTGACTCCCCCAATTATAGGAGCTACTGGGACATAGTAGGGAATTTGGTGTCTGCAATGTCCTCCGCACAGCTTATATATTCCCTCTTCACCATCCGCTGTGCAGTCCCGTCTGGGATACTAATACTCACTACACCCCCTGAGAAATTCTTTGAGGGGTGCAGTTTTCAAATGGGGTCACTCCTTTGGGGAATCCACTTTTCTGGTACCTTACAGGCTCTACAAACATGACATGGCGTCCAGATACCAAACATCTGAATCTGTACTCCAAAAGCCACATCGCGCTCCTTTCCTTCTGTGCCCTGCTGTGCGCCCAAACTGCATTTTATGCCACATGTATGACACATGTATGATACTGGTGTAACCAGGATAATGTACGTAATGTCATATGTGGGTATAAATTGATATTAGGGCACAGCCAGACACAGAAGGGAAGAAGGGTTATTTGGTTTTTGTAGCACAGACTTAGACGGTTTGGGTTTTTTTTTGGGATGCCATGACACTTTTGCAGAGACCCTAAAATTGCCCTTACAAAATGGGGTCACTTCTTGGGGAATTCCAGTTCACTGGCACCTCCAGGGCTCTGCAAAAACATCATGGCACCCAGAAAGTCCCTCTAAATCTGTACCCCAAAAGCTAAAAAGCGCAGTGCTCCTTCCCTTCTGAACCCTGCTGTGTGCCCAAGCAGCAGTTTATACCCACATATATAATTTTTTTGCCCCTCGGGATGGCCCACTTAATAGTTTTAGGAGTGCAGGTCTCTGACAACACAAAGTGGGTGCAACGTATTGGGCACCGAAATGACATATTTCTTTAAAAATTAAAATTTTCATTTTGTACATTAATTTTTGGGAAGCATTTTTAGGCTCAAAATGATAATACCCCTTGATTCATTCCTTGACAGGTGTAGTTTCTAAAATGGGGTCGCTTTTGAGGGGTTTCCATTGTATTGGTACTTTAGGGGCTCTGCAAATGCGACATGGCACCAGAAAACTGCCCTCAAAAGCCAAATAGCCCTCTTTCCATTCTGAGCCCCGCCATGTTCCCATACAGCAGATTATGATCACATATGGGGTATTGCCATGTTCAGGAGAAATTGTGTAACAAACTGGGGGGCTTTTAATTCTCTAACTACTTGTAAAAATTAAAAATATGGCGCTAAATGGACAATTTATTGGAAAAAAGTAATTTTTCATTTTCACGTCTCAATGGTAAAAAAATCTGTGAAACACCTGTAGGGTCCAAGTGCTCACTAAACCCCTTGATAGATTCCTTAAGGGGTCTAGTTTTCAAAATGGGGTCATTTGGGGGGGGGGGGGTTTCCACTGTTCTAGCACTTCAGGGGCTTTGCAAATGCAACATGGTGCCTGAAATAGATTTCAGCTAAATTTGCCCTCCAAAATCCCAATAGCGCTCCTTCCGCTCTGGACCTTACAGCGTGCCCATACATCACTTTACATCCACATATGGGACATTTCTGTAGTTGGGACAAAATGCGTAACAATTTGTGGGGTGCATTTTCTCTTTTATCCCCTTGTGGAAATGCAAAATTTGGGGTTAAAGCAACATTTTATAGCAAAAAATGTCACTTTTCCTTTTGTTGGGCCAATTCTGTTACACTCCTGTAGGGTCAAAGGGCTCACTATACCCCTTGGTAAATTCCTTGAGGGGTATAGTTTCCAAAATGGGGTCACATTTTGGGGGTTTCCACTGTTTTGGCACATTGGGGGCTCTGCAAAAGGGACATGGTGCCTGAAAAGTATTCTAGTAAAATCTGGCCTACGAAATCCAATTAGCGCTCCATCCGCTCTGAGAGCGACCGTGTGCCCGTACATTAGGGTACCAGCACATATGGGGTATTATCGTGTTCGGGAGAAATTGTGTAACAAAATGTGCGGTGCAATTTCTCCTTTAACCCTTAGTAAATGTGTAAATTCTAGGGTTAAATGAATATATTAGTGGCAGAAATTGAAAAATGTAAATTTGACCTCCATTTTGTTGTAATTGTTGTGAAATGCTGAAAGGGTTAAGAAGCTTTCTTACTGCTGTTTTGGATTCTTTCAGGAGTGCAGTTTTTAGAATGGGGTGATTTTCAGGGGGTTTTATTAGAGAGGCCTTTCAAGTATCCTTCAGAACTGAACTGGTCCCTTGAAAAATGTGTTTTGGAAATTTTCTTGAAAAATTGGAAAATTACTGCTTGACTTGTAAGCCTTATAATATCTGAAAAAAATGAAAGGGTAATTAAAATTTGACTTCTACATAAATCAGAGACATGGTTAATTATATTTATAAAAAATTTGGGTAGTATGGATTTCTATTTGAAAGGCTTGCAATTTCAAAGTTTGAAAACTGCATTTTTTAAAAAAATTTCACCAAATTTCCTATTTTTTCATAATTAAAGACAAAACATATCGACTAAAATTTACTACTGACATGAAGTACAATGTGTTACGAAAAAACAATCTCAGAATCACTTGTGTAAGTTAAAGCGTCTCAAAGTTATTGCCATTTAAAGTGACACATGTCAGTTTTGAAAAAAAGAGGCCTGGTCCTCAAGTCACTTTTGAGCTGTGTCTCTATAGGGTTAAACCTCTACTCATCTCCTTCAGTTAGATTTTTCACCAATGGCATACTGTCAGATAGCTTCGACATTCAAAATGGTACAATTCAAGGATATCCAATATCACCATTGATCTTCAAACTAACCATCGAACTACTGGCACAGGATCTCAGGCAACATGATTTGATTGATGGAATAGATGAAGCAAATTCCTCCCACTTGATATCCCTCTGTACTGATAGTATCATACTCTCTCTGACATAACCAACTACTTTTCTCGTTCACTGAACAGAGTTAATCAAACAAAATTAACAAAACCCAAATCCTTTCTCTGCATATTTCCCCTCTTACCTTAACAAAACTGAAAATAGACTTTCCCTTTAACTGGAGATCAACTGAGCTAGATTACCTAGATATTAAAATCACTTTCTCATTTGCACAATACTCTAAAGCTAACTTTTTACCACATCTTGCTACTAGAGATGAGCGAACAGTGTTCTATCGAACACATGTTCGATCGGATATCAGGGTGTTCGCCATGTTCGAATCGAATCGAACACCGCGTGGTAAAGTGCGCCAAAATTCGATTGGGACAGGAACTACGACACTGGGGGCATTGAAAAAAATTGGAAAAAGTCATTGGCTGCCGAAATCAGGTGACCTCCATTTTAGACGAATAGTGGATTTCAAATCCGGGTCATATGAGAATGTGAACTTTGTGACTATGAGACAGGGATAGCTGTACAGGCAGGGATAGCTAGGGATAACCTTTATTTAGGGGGGAATGTTATTAAAAATAACTTTTTGGGGCTCTATCGGGTGTGTAATTATGATTTTTGTGAGATAAACTTTTTCCCATAGGGATGCATTGGCCAGCGCTGATTGGCCGAATTCCGTACTCTGGCCAATCAGCGCTGGCCAATGCACTCTATTAGCTTGATGAAGCAGAGTGTGCACAAGGGTTCAAGCGCACCCTCGGCTCTGATGTAGTAGAGCCGAGGCTGCACAAGGGTTCAAGCGCACCCTCGGCTCTGATGTAGGAGAGCCGAGGGTGCACTTGAACCCTTGTGCACCCTCGGCTCTGCTACATCAGAGCCGAGGGTGTGCTTGAACCCTTGTGCACACTCTGCTTCATCAAGCTAATAGAATGCATTGGCCAGCGCTGATTGGCCAATGCATTCTATTAGCCTGATGAAGTAGAGCTGAATGTGTGTGCTAAGCACACACATTCAGCTCTACTTCATCGGGCTAATAGAATGCATTGGCCAGCGCTGATTGGCCAGAGTACGGAATTCGGCCAATCAGCGCTGGCTCTGCTGGAGGAGGCGGAGTCTAAGGTCGCTCCACACCAGTCTCCATTCAGGTCCGACCTTAGACTCCGCCTCCTCCAGCAGAGCCAGCGCTGATTGGCCGAATTCCGTACTCTGGCCAATCAGCACTGGCTAATGCATTGTATTGGCATGATGAAGCAGTGCTGAATGTGTGTGCTTAGCACACACATTCAGCTCTACTTCATCGGGCTAATAGAATGCATTGGCCAATCAGCGCTGGCCAATGCATTCTATTAGCGTGAACTGAGATTGCACAGGGGTTCTAGTGCACCCTCGGCTCTGCTACATCAGATTGCTACATCTGATGTAGCAGTGCCGAGTGTGCATCAGATGTGTAGTTGAGCAAAACTGACTCAGCACTGCTAAGTCTCTGCATTCGCATAGGAATGCATAGGCCAGCCTTCGGCCAATCAGCGCTGGCTCTGCGGGAGGAGGCGGAGTCTAAGGTCGGACCTGAATGGAGACTGGTGTGGAGCGATCTTAGACTCCGCCTCCTCCAGCAGAGCCAGCGCTGATTGGTCGAGTTCCGTACTCTGGCCAATCAGCACTGGCCAATGCATTTCTATGGGGAAAAGTTAGCTTGCGAAAATCGCAAACTGACAGGGATTTCCATGAAATAAAGTGACTTTTATGCCCCCAGACATGCTTCCCCTGCTGTCCCAGTGTCATTCCAGGGTGTTGGTATCATTTCCTGGGGTGTCATAGTGGACTTGGTGACCCTCCAGACACGAATTTGGGTTTCCCCCTTAACGAGTTTATGTTCCCCATAGACTATAATGGGGTTCGAAACCCATTCGAACACTCGAACAGTGAGCGGCTGTTCGAATCGAATTTCGAACCTCGAACATTTTAGTGTTCGCTCATCTCTACTTGCTACTAAACCTAGCTTATCTTGGCTGGGCAGAACATCCACTTGCTCCTGTGGAACTCTTTACATGCACAAGCTTAGTACCACCTAACACCACCATGACTGTTTACGTACATTAGACTGAAGCATTTCTTGTCCTGTCATCACAACTCTTCCATCACTTACAACAAGGCTTTCTTTTATCTCCTCAAATGACCTAACCCATTGGTTAAAATCCTAAGATCCAATTAAAATATGATAGTTCGCAGAGTTGGGAAATTTCCCCCAGAAATTCTATTCTCCTGAGCACTGGAAGAGGGCACTAGGCTTTACAAAAAAAAAAAATCAAATGCGTAACACATCATGAAACCACTACTAAAATCCATAAAAACACTCCACCAAACGGTGTGTTTGGAAGTATGCATTTTGACAGGAACTGGTTGCTATGGGTGTCCTATAGATGTACTCCCTCACTACCCCCCTAGCTCTGATGATGTACTCTTTCTCATTACGGGTCTGGACTTAATCTCCTAGCTGAATTTCGCTATGACAATCACCATTCTCTAATAGAGTAACGTTACTATTTCTTATACCATACATACACTGATTACTATTGTTTTGTTGTCGTATTTTCTTTTGTCCACAGCTATTCAGTAGTTGACAATTTTATTCTCACTGACCATATCCACTGGTTTTGGAAATTATCTCCAACGTACCAATGCTATACTTGACTTTGACATAATAACTTGTCATTTTTGCCTTTTATTTGAATGCCATATGTATTGTATATTCATAATTTGGAAAAATAATAATAAAAAAAAAAAATATTGAAAGATAAAAGTAGCAAACTGCTGTTTTTTTTGCTGTTTTGCCTCTGATAAAAATTTTAATAAAAAGTTTTCAAACCAATAGACATCACCCAAAATGGTATAACTAAAAAGTACATCTGCTATGTCCGTTAAGGAACGACCATTTCTGTGGTACCCCACAATTACCCCTTTCTCATCTTGCTTGCGACTAATGCCAATGCTGTTTCCTATGTAATGGCAGAAGGCATGAATTACGTCACGACTAGAGATGAGCGAACAGTGTTCTATCGAACTCATGTTCGATCGGCTATTAGGCTGTTCGGCATGTTCGAATCGAATCGAACACCGCGTGGTAAAGTGCGCCATTACTCGATTCCCCTCCCACCTTCCCTGGCGCCTTTTTTGCTCCAATAACAGCGCAGGGTAGGTGGGACAGGAACTACGACACCGGTGACGTTGAAAAAAGTAGGCAAAACCCATTGGCTGCCGAAAACATGTGACCTCTAATTTAAAAGAACAGCGACGCCCAGCTTCGCGTCATTCTGAGCTTGCAATTCACCGGGGACGGAGGTTTCCGTCCAGTTAGCTAGGGGTTAGATTCTGGGTAGGCAGGGACAGGCTAGGATAGGAAGGAGAAGACAACCAACAGCTCTTATAAGAGCTAAATTCCAGGGAGAAGCTTGTCAGTGTAACGTGGCACTGACGGGCTCAATCGCCGCAACCCACCTTTCCCAGGATCCTGAATGGAATACACTGACAGTGTATTCCCGTATACCCGATATATACCCCCGATACCCGTTCCAACGGTGTGCCCCCCCACCTTCACCCCAGAAATACCCTGCAAGTCCCCTAGCAATAGAATTGGGGCTATATACACCCACTATTTTTGCTACTGCCATATAGTGCCATTGTCTGACTGGGAATTCAAAGAATATATTGGGCTTACATATAACTTCAATTCCAGGGAGAAGCTTGTCAGTGTAACGTGGCACTGACGGGCTCAATCGCCGCAACCCAGCTTTCCCAGGATCCTGAATGGAACACACTGACAGTGTATTCCCGTATACCCCATATATACACCCCAAATCCCCGTTCCAACGGTGTGCCCCCCCACTTCACCTCAGAAATACCCTGCAAGTCCCCTAGCAATAGAATTGGGGCTATATACACCCACTATTTTTGCTACTGGTATATAGTGCCATTGTCTGACTGGGAATTCAAAGAATATATTGGGGTTACGTGCACCCACAATTTTTGCTACTGGTATATAGTGCCATTGTCTGACTGGGAATTCAAAGAATATATTGGGGTTACAAATACCCTCATTTCTTGCTACTGCCATATAGTGCCAGTTTCTGACTGGTAATTCAAAGAATATATTGGGGTTATAAATACCCTCATTTCTTGCTACTGGTATATAGTGCCATTGTCTGACTGGGAATTCAAAGAATATATTGGGGTTACAAATACCCTCATTTCTTGCTACTGTTATATAGTGCCATTGTCTGACTGGGAATTCAAAGAATATATTGGGGTTACAAATACCCTCATTTCTTGCTACTGCCATATAGTGCCAGTTTCTGACTGGTAATTCAAAGAATATATTGGGGTTATAAATACCCTCATTTCTTGCTACTGGTATATAGTGCCATTGTCTGACTGGGAATTCAAAGAATATATTGGGGTTATAAATACCCTCATTTCTTGCTACTGGTATATAGTGCCATTGTCTGACTGGGAATTCAAAGAATATATTGGGGTTACAAATACCCTCATTTCTTGCTACTGTTATATAGTGCCATTGTCTGACTGGGAATTCAAAGAATATATTGGGGTTACAAATACCCTCATTTCTTGCTACTGCCATATAGTGCCAGTTTCTGACTGGTAATTCAAAGAATATATTGGGGTTATAAATACCCTCATTTCTTGCTACTGGTATATAGTGCCATTGTCTGACCGGGAATTCAAAGAATATATTGGGGTTACAAATACCCTCATTTCTTGCTACTGCCATATAGTGCCAGTTTCTGACTGGTAATTCAAAGAATATATTGGGGTTACGTGCACCCACAATTTTTGCTACTGGTATATAGTGCCATTGTCTGACTGGGAATTCAAAGAATATATTGGGGTTACAAATACCCTCATTTCTTGCTACTGGTATATAGTGCCATTGTCTGACTGGGAATTCAAAGAATATATTGGGGTTACAAATACCCTCATTTCTTGCTACTGCCATATAGTGCCAGTTTCTGACTGGTAATTCAAAGAATATATTGGGGTTATAAATACCCTCATTTCTTGCTACTGGTATATAGTGCCATTGTCTGACTGGGAATTCAAAGAATATATTGGGGTTACAAATACCCTCATTTCTTGCTACTGCCATATAGTGCCAGTTTCTGACTGGTAATTCAAAGAATATATTGGGGTTATAAATACCCTCATTTCTTGCTACTGGTATATAGTGCCATTGTCTGACTGGGAATTCAAAGAATATATTGGGGTTACGTGCACCCACAATTTTTGTTACTGGTATATAGTGCCATTGTCTGACTGGGAATTCAAAGAATATATTGGGGTTACAAATACCCTCATTTCTTGCTACTACCATATAGTGCCAGTTTCTGACTGGTAATTCAAAGAATATATTGGGGTTACGTGCACCCACAATTTTTGCTACTGGTATATAGTGCCATTGTCTCACTGGGAATTCAAAGAATATATTGGGGTTACAAATACCCTCATTTCTTGCTACTGCCATATAGTGCCAGTTTCTGACTGGTAATTCAAAGAATATATTGGGGTTATAAATACCCTCATTTCTTGCTACTGGTATATAGTGCCATTGTCTGACTGGGAATTCAAAGAATATATTGGGGTTATAAATACCCTCATTTCTTGCTACTGGTATATAGTGCCATTGTCTGACTGGGAATTCAAAGAATATATTGGGGTTACAAATACCCTCATTTCTTGCTACTGCCATATAGTGCCAGTTTCTGACTGGTAATTCAAAGAATATATTGGGGTTACGTGCACCCACAATTTTTGCTACTGGTATATAGTGCCATTGTCTGACTGGGAATTCAAAGAATATATTGGGGTTACAAATACCCTCATTTCTTGCTACTGCCATATAGTGCCAGTTTCTGACTGGTAATTCAAAGAATATATTGGGGTTATAAATACCCTCATTTCTTGCTACTGGTATATAGTGCCATTGTCTGACTGGGAATTCAAAGAATATATTGGGGTTACAAATACCCTCATTTCTTGCTACTGGTATATAGTGCCATTGTCTGACTGGGAATTCAAAGAATATATTGGGGTTACAAATACCCTCATTTCTTGCTACTGCCATATAGTGCCAGTTTCTGACTGGTAATTCAAAGAATATATTGGGGTTATAAATACCCTCATTTCTTGCTACTGGTATATAGTGCCATTGTCTGACTGGGAATTCAAAGAATATATTGGGGTTATAAATACCCTCATTTCTTGCTACTGGTATATAGTGCCATTGTCTGACTGGGAATTCAAAGAATATATTGGGGTTACAAATACCCTCATTTCTTGCTACTGCCATATAGTGCCAGTTTCTGACTGGTAATTCAAAGAATATATTGGGGTTACGTGCACCCACAATTTTTGCTACTGGTATATAGTGCCATTGTCTCACTGGGAATTCAAAGAATATATTGGGGTTACAAATACCCTCATTTCTTGCTACTGCCATATAGTGCCAGTTTCTGACTGGTAAGTCAAAGAATATATTGGGGTTATAAATACCCTCATTTCTTGCTACTGGTATATAGTGCCATTGTCTGACTGGGAATTCAAAGAATATATTGGGGTTATAAATACCCTCATTTCTTGCTACTGGTATATAGTGCCATTGTCTGACTGGGAATTCAAAGAATATATTGGGGTTACAAATACCCTCATTTCTTGCTACTGCCATATAGTGCCAGTTTCTGACTGGTAATTCAAAGAATATATTGGGGTTATAAATACCCTCATTTCTTGCTACTGGTATATAGTGCCATTGTCTGACTGGGAATTCAAAGAATATATTGGGGTTACGTGCACCCACAATTTTTGCTACTGGTATATAGTGCCATTGTCTGACTGGGAATTCAAAGAATATATTGGGGTTACAAATACCCTCATTTCTTGCTACTGCCATATAGTGCCAGTTTCTGACTGGTAATTCAAAGAATATATTGGGGTTACGTGCACCCACAATTTTTGCTACTGGTATATAGTGCCATTGTCTCACTGGGAAATCAAAGAATATATTGGGGTTACAAATACCCTCATTTCTTGCTACTGCCATATAGTGCCAGTTTCTGACTGGTAATTCAAAGAATATATTGGGGTTATAAATACCCTCATTTCTTGCTACTGGTATATAGTGCCATTGTCTGACTGGGAATTCAAAGAATATATTGGGGTTACAAATACCCTCATTTCTTGCTACTGCCATATAGTGCCAGTTTCTGACTGGTAATTCAAAGAATATATTGGGGTTATAAATACCCTCATTTCTTGCTACTGGTATATAGTGCCATTGTCTGACTGGGGAATTCAAAGAATATATTGGGGTTATAAATACCCTCATTTCTTGCTACTGGTATATAGTGCCATTGTCTGACTGGGAATTCAAAGAATATATTGGGGTTACAAATACCCTCATTTCTTGCTACTGCCATATAGTGCCAGTTTCTGACTGGTAATTCAAAGAATATATTGGGGTTATAAATACCCTCATTTCTTGCTACTGGTATATAGTGCCATTGTCTGACTGGTAATTCAAAGAATATATTGGGGTTATAAATACCCTCATTTCTTGCTACTGGTATATAGTGCCATTGTCTGACTGGGAATTCAAAGAATATATTGGGGTTACAAATACCCTCATTTCTTGCTACTGCCATATAGTGCCAGTTTCTGACTGGTAATTCAAAGAATATATTGGGGTTACGTGCACCCACAATTTTTGCTACTGGTATATAGTGCCATTGTCTGACTGGGAATTCAAAGAATATATTGGGGTTACGTGCACCCACAATTTTTGCTACTGGTATATAGTGCCAATTTCTAACTGGGAATTCAAAATGCGTAAGGCTCCCGGAAAGGGACGTGGACGAGGCCGTGGGCGAGGTCGGGGGAATGGTTCTGGGGAGCAAGGTAGCAGTGAAGCCACAGGGCATCCCGTGCCTACTCCTGTGGGGCAGCAAGCATTGCGCCACTCCACAGTGCCAGGGTTGCTTGCCACATTAACTAAACTGCAGGGTACAAAACTTAGTAGGCCCGAGAACCAGGAACAGGTCTTGCAATGGCTGTCAGAGAACGCTTACAGCACATTGTCCAGCAGCCAGTCAGACTCTGCCTCCTCTCCTCCTATTACCCAACAGTCTTGTCCTCCTTCCTCCCAAAATTCCCAAGCTTCACAGAACAATAACCCCAATTGTCCCTGCTCCTCAGAGCTGTTCTCCGCTCCTTTCATTGTCCCTCAACCTGCCTCTCCACGTCACGATTCCACGAACCTAACAGAGGAGCATCTGTGTCCAGATGCTCAAACACTAGAGTCTCCTCCATCTCCGTTCGATTTGGTGGTGGATGACCAGCAACCCACCCTCATCGACGATGATGTGACGCAGTTGCCGTCAGGGCATCCAGTTGACCGGCGCATTGTGCGGGAGGAGGAGATGAGACAGGAGTTGGAAGAGGAAGTGGTGGATGATGAGGACACTGACCCGACCTGGACAGGGGGGATGTCAAGCGGGGAAAGTAGTGTGGATGTTGAGGCAGGTGCAGCACCAAAAAGGGTAGCTAGAGGCAGAGGCAGAGGTCAGCAGCTTAGGCAAAGCCAGGCCACACCCGGAATCTCCCAAGATGTTCCAGTTCGTACCCAGCCCCGAAAAACTCCCACCTCGAGGGCACGTTTCTCGAAGGTGTGGAGTTTTTTCAAGGAATGCGCCGAGGACAGATATAGTGTTGTCTGCACAATTTGCCTCTCGAAATTGATTAGGGGCTCTGAGAAGAGCAACCTGTCCACCACTTCAATGCGCCATCATTTGGAATCCAAGCACTGGAATCAGTGGCAGGCAGCAACGGCAGGACAAAGGCCGCCTGCCGTTCACGCCACTGCCACTGCCTCTGCCTCTGCCACTGCCACTGCTGACTGTGCTGGCGATGCACTCCAGAGGACGAGCCAGGACACCACTTCATCTGCCTCCGCCACTTTGTTGACTTCTCCCTCATCCTCCCCTGTTCCTGTCTTATCTCCTTCTCCTGCACCATCAAAGGCACCATCAGGCGCTTCTTTACAACAACCCACCATCTCTCAGACATTGGAGCGGCGGCAGAAATACACTGCTAACCACCCACACGCGCAAGCCTTGAACGCCAACATCGCTAAACTGCTGGCCCAGGAGATGTTGGCGTTCCGGCTTGTTGAAACTCCCGCCTTCCTGGACCTGATGGCAACTGCGGAACCTCGCTATGCCGTCCCTAGCCGTCACTACTTCTCCCGGTGTGCCGTCCCCGCCTTGCACCAGCACGTGTCACTCAACATCAGGCGGGCCCTTAGTTCCGCGCTTTGCACAAAGGTCCACTTGACCACCGACGCGTGGACAAGTGCATGCGGACAGGGACGCTACATTTCACTGACGGCACACTGGGTGAATGTAGTTGAGGCTGGGACTGCTTCCCAAACTGGCCCGGTGTACCTCGTCTCCCCGCCTAACATTCCTGGCAGGGACACGAGAAGAACACCCCCCTCCTCCTCCTCCTCTACCACCTCCTCCTCCACCACCACCTCCTCCTCCGCCACCGCCTCCTCCTCCGCTGTTAGATTGACCCCAGCTACGAGTTGGAAACGTTGCAGCACTGGCGTTGGTAGACGTCAGCAGGCTGTGCTGAAGCTGATCAGCTTGGGGGACAGACAGCACACTGCCTCCGAGGTGAGGGACGCCCTCCTCGATGAGACGGCAATATGGTTTGAGCCGCTGCACCTGGGCCCAGGCATGGTCGTTTGTGATAACGGCCGGAACCTGGTAGCAGCTCTGGAGCTTGCCGGACTCCAACATGTTCCATGCCTGGCCCACGTCTTCAACCTAGTGGTGCAACGTTTCCTAAAGAGCTACCCCAATGTTCCAGAGCTACTGGTGAAAGTGTGGCGCATGTGCGCCCACTTTCGCAAGTCGACAGTAGCCGCTGCTAGCTTAAAATCTCTCCAGCAACACCTGCATGTGCCACAACACCGGCTTTTGTGCGACGTCCCCACACGCTGGAACTCAACGTTTCAGATGTTGAATAGAGTGGTTGAGCAGCAGAGACCTTTGATGGAATACCAGCTACAAAACCCTAGGGTGCCACAAAGTCAGCTGCCTCAGTTTCACATCCATGAGTGGCCATGGATGAGAGACCTTTGTGACATCCTACGGGTCTTTGAGGAGTCCACAAGGAGGGTGAGCTCTGAGGATGCGATGGTGAGCCTTACAATCCCGCTCTTGTGTGTTCTGAGAGAATCCCTGATTGACATCAGGGATAACTCAGATCACACAGAGGAGTTAGGGATAGCATCCGATCCATCACAGCTGGAGAGTAGGTCCACACATCTATCCGCTTCACTGCGTTTAATGGAGGAGGAGGAGGAGGAGGAGGAGGAGGAGGAGGAAGAAGAGTTGTCCGATGATGTGATGGTGATACAGGAGGCTTCCGGGCAACTTCGAATCGTCCCATTGTTGCAGCACGGATGGGTAGACATGGAGGATGAGGAGGAAATGGAGATTGAACTTTCCGGTGGGGCCAGAGGAGTCATGCCAACTAACACTGTGGCAGACATGGCTGAGTTCATGTTGGGGTGCTTTACAACCGACAAGCGTATTGTCAAAATCATGGAGGACAACCAGTACTGGATCTTTGCTATCCTTGACCCCCGGTATAAAAACAACATCTCGTCTTTTATTCCGGTAGAGGGGAGGGCCAATCAGATCAATGCTTGCCACAGGCAATTGGTGCAGAATATGATGGAGATGTTTCCAGCATGTGACGTTGGCGGCAGGGAGGGCAGTTCCTCCAGTAGGCAACCAAGTTCTCACCGGTCCACACAAACGAGGGGCACACTGTCTAAGGTCTGGGACACCTTGATGGCACCCCCTCGCCAAAGTGCCGCCACGGAGGGTCCTAGTGTCACCAGGCGTGAGAAGTATAGGTGCATGTTGCGGGAATACCTTTCCGACCACAGCCCTGTCCTCTCCGACCCCTCTGTGCCCTACACGTATTGGGTGTCAAAGTTGGACCTGTGGCTTGAACTTGCCCTATATGCCTTGGAGGTGCTGTCCTGTCCTGCTGCCAGCGTCCTATCTGAGAGGGTGTTCAGTGCAGCCGGTGGCATCATCACTGACAAGCGCACCCGTCTGTCAGCTGAGAGTGACGACCGGCTCACTTTGATAAAAATGAACCACCACTGGATAGAGCCTTCATTTTTGTGCCCACCTGTGTAAAGCACCCCAACATGAAACTCCATGTCTGTACTCAACCTCTCCAATTCCTCCACATCCTCATACTCATCCACCATAAGCGTTGCACAATTCTGCTAATACTAGGCTCCCTCCACCCTGATTTCCCCCAACTCTGCTGGTTAGAGGCTCCCTCCACCCTGATTTCCACCAACTCTGCTGGTTAGAGGCTCCCTCCACCCTGCTTTCCCACAACTCTGCTGGTTAGAGGCTCCCTCCACCCTGCTTTCCCACAACTCTGCTGGTTAGAGGCTCCCTCCACCCTGCTTTCCCACAACTCTGCTGGTTAGAGGCTCCCTCCACCCTGATTTCCCACAACTCTGCTGGTTAGAGGCTCCCTCCACCCTGATTTCCACCAACTCTGCTGGTTAGAGGTTCCCTCCACCATGAATTGGTCCAAACTGGGCTGTTTAGAGGCTCCCTCCACCATGAATTGGTCCAAACTGGGGTTTTTAGAGGCTCCCTCCACCATGAATTGGTCCAAACTGGGGTTTTTAGAGGCTCCCTCCACCATGAATTGGTCCAAACTGGGGTTTTTAGAGGCTCCCTCCACCATGAATTGGTCCAAACTGGGGTTTTTAGAGGCTCCCTCCACCATGAATTGGTCCAAACTGGGCTGTTTAGAGGCTCCCTCCACCATGAATTTGCCCAAACTGGGGTTTTTAGAGGCTCCCTCCACCATGAATTGGTCCAAACTGGGGGTTTTTAGAGGCTCCCTCCACCATGAATTTGCCCAAACTGGGCTGTTTAGAGGCTCCCTCCATCATGAATTGGTCCAAACTGGGGTTTTTAGAGGCTCCCTCCACCATGAATTGGTCCAAACTGGGGTTTTTAGAGGCTCCCTCCACCATGAATTGGTCCAAACTGGGGTTTTTAGAGGCTCCCTCCACCATGAATTGGTCCAAACTGGGGTTTTTAGAGGCTCCCTCCAACATGAATTGGTCCAAACTGGGGTTTTTAGAGGCTCCCTCCACCATGAATTTGCCCAAACTGGGCTGTTTAGAGGCTCCCTCCACCATGAATTTGCCCAAACTGGGCTGTTTAGAGGCTCCCTCCACCATGAATTGGTCCAAACTGGGGTTTTTAGAGGCTCCCTCCACCATGAATTGGTCCAAACTGGGGGTTTTTAGAGGCTCCCTCCACCATGAATTTGCCCAAACTGGGCTGTTTAGAGGCTCCCTCCATCATGAATTGGTCCAAACTGGGGGTTTTAGAGGCTCCCTCCACCATGAATTGGTCCAAACTGGGGTTTTTAGAGGCTCCCTCCACCATGAATTGGTCCAAACTGGGGTTTTTAGAGGCTCCCTCCACCATGAATTTGCCCAAACTGGGCTGTTTAGAGGCTCCCTCCACCATGAATTGGTCCAAACTGGGGTTTTTAGAGGCTCCCTCCACCATGAATTGGTCCAAACTGGGGGTTTTTAGAGGCTCCCTCCACCATGAATTTGCCCAAACTGGGCTGTTTAGAGGCTCCCTCCATCATGAATTGGTCCAAACTGGGGTTTTTAGAGGCTCCCTCCACCATGAATTGGTCCAAACTGGGGTTTTTAGAGGCTCCCTCCACCATGAATTGGTCCAAACTGGGGTTTTTAGAGGCTCCCTCCACCATGAATTTGCCCAAACTCTGCTGGTTAGAGGCTCAATCCACCCTGATTTTCAAAACAAATGTTGGTGCCAACCTCAACTTACTACAAGGGCCAAATTCACTGCTGGTGACAAGCTCTCCTCACTGCAAGTGCCAAATACATATGTTTCAAGGTGTTTTCCTACTGTCAGAGAGGTGGTATTGAGTGTGTAAAGTGTGTAGTTGTTAGGCTGTGATGTTGGGGTAATAGACGGTCTTTGGTGTGTTAGATGCCCCCAGACATGCTTCCCCTGCTGTCCCAGTGTCATTCCAGGGTGTTGGTATCATTTCCTGGGGTGTCATAGTGGACTTGGTGACCCTCCACACACGGATTTGGGTTTCCCCCTTAACGAGTATCTGTTCCCCATAGACTATAATGGGGTTCGAAACCCGTTCGAACACACGAACATTGAGCGGCTGTTCGAATCGAATTTCGAACCTCGAACATTTTAGTGTTCGCTCATCTCTAGTCACGACCACAGATATCTTCATTTGCATGGGTGTCCAAATACTTATTGATAAGCAGTGTATGTCAGGCTTCATAAAGCAGCCTGCCATACAAATGAATGGCAGAAAAGCCAGGGAGTCTTCAACAGGTTCCCGGCTGTCATGCCAATGGGATGTCGGGGAATTAATGTCTGGACCTCCAGACAGAGGCAGAAGCGCTGAGACCCGCATTGGACGGTGTCAGAGGACGGAGGCTGGGATTATAATTCTAACATTATGGGTATGTGTGGTTAATAGAGATGAGCGAGTACTGTTCGGATCAGCCGATCCGAATAGCACGCTCCATAGAAATGAATGGATGCACCTGGTACTTCCACTTTGACGGTGGCCGGCCGCTTAACCCCCCGCGTGCCGGCTACGTATATTCATTTCTATGCGAGCGTGCTGTTCGGATCGGCTGATCCGAACAGTACTCGCTCATCTCTAGTGGTTAAGTCTTTTGTATATCTCATGGAGATCAGTATTATTTATTGCTATATACTGGTATCGGCTCTCTAGCCTATTCAAGTACTCGCACCTTCCTTTAGAAGCAGCTTACTTTACTTATGTTTTACTCATGGACACTAGTCCTTTTGCTGCTAAGATGAGTATTGGCTATGTAGCTGATCAAGCATGAACATCCCTCTTTTTCTTATCTGATCATGATACCCTGTAATAATATTATAATATATAGTGTTCATCATGCTGTTACCTCATCCTCGCGTTTGTGCTATTTCCGACATCTTATTGTAATGTTTTTGTTTCCTGCTTATTATTACAAATTATGTTGATTAAAATTTTGTATTTTTATAATTATATCATTGCTTACTTTGAGTGCTATTTTATATATTAGTTATTTGTTCTGTATATATATATATATATATATATATATATATATATATATACTGGTGTAATATTTAGAAACATACAGTCTACTTTCAGTGTGAAGGAAGTAAGAGCACATTAATTTGCTGATGCTAGTGTTTTATTAATACAGAGGCTAAATTAAATAATTGCTCACCGTCTAAGAAGCGTTAATGTAAGAAGGCCATTGTTGGCCTTTAGCTACACAGCTGAGTTGTATAATAAATGTGAACAGTCCAAACTAATCTCATCTCATCTAAATGAATAGAAATGGTCATACAAGGTGAATCTTACTTTCTTCCTTATTATAGAAAATAGAATGTATAAATTTTCAACACACATACAGCGTGAAAATGGGTGCAGGCAATAAACTGACTGCTTATGTTATGCTAATAAGCTAATGACAAAAATATGTGCCATAATTAACATATTTATGACTTTCACCCAGATGGCATTAACTTCACATTTTCAAAGAGAAAGTGTTTCTTTTAAAGTCTGGGAATTCTGCCTTCCCTTACGCTACTGTAAGTTACTGAACATTTCGCTGTTTCATTTTATGGTTTTTCTGAGACATTTTTTCCTTTTAAATTCAGCAAAAATATGCTTAATAGAGATGAGCGAACACTAAAATGTTCGAGGTTCGAAATTCGATTCGAACAGCCGCTCAATGTTCGTGTGTTCGAACGGGTTTCGAACCCCATTATAGTCTATGGGGAACAGATACTCGTTAAGGGGGAAACCCAAATCCGTGTCTGGAGGGTCACCAAGTCCACTATGACACCCCAGGAAATGATGCCAACACCTCTGGAATGACACTGGGACAGCAGGGGAAGCATGCCTGGGGGCATCTAACACACCAAAGACCCTCTATTACCCCAACATCACTGCCTAACAACTACACACTTTCCACATTCAAAAAAACCTCTATCAAAGTGGGAAAATACCTGGAAACCTTCTTTACTCCCCAAATGGATGGACACAAACCCCAATTTAAGCTCAACAAACAGTAACAACCACCCCTTTATAACTCAAATTTTTATTGAAAATTTTTTTAAACAATAAGAAAAGAAAAAACAATTACAAGTTACAAGGCGAACACCCGCCCTGCGAACAGAAAAAGCACACAGTGCAACACAAAATACAATCAGAAGAATAAAATTAAAAAAAAAAAAAAAAAAAAAAAAAAAAAAAATTAAAGACAAAGAAAGCAACATAGAAAAAAAAAGAAAAAGGAAAAAAAAGGGGGGGGGAGGGAGGGGTTAGTGGGACAGATGAGTGGGGGAGAGGACTAAATGTGGGGGGTGAAAGGGTAGGTAGGGGTGAGTGTGAGCAGTCAGGAAACCAGTGAGAGCGCTCGCCAGGTCATCCATACCACAGCCAGTTGGGAAGGGCTCGGGAGCAACCACTGGTCAAATACCTGAGACGAACAACAAGAGTATCAATCAGAGGAGGGGTCAGAGCCCAGGAGCGTCCGGTACTCTGCAGACTGTTGAAACCTGAACCAGTAGAACCAGGTTTTGATGTACGCCTCAGTCGTGCCATGCAGGAAAGACGTGAGATTTTCCATGCGCATTATCTCGTTGACCTTCGAAATCCAGAGGGAGAGAGGAGGAGGATCCACTCGTTTCCAAAAAAGGGGGATACAAGCCCGGGCAGCGAGGATCAGGAATCTAAGTAGGGAACGCTTAAAGACCTTTACAGAAGACTCACAATGATTAAGGAGGAACAGGGCAGGGCCCAAATGGTGAGAAGTTTCAGTAAGCTGGAGGGTTATCCGCTTGACCCCCTCCCAGAAGGACGAAAGGGCAGGACAGGACCAAAAAATGTGTAGCAGCGTGCCTTCCTCGTCGCCACAGCGCCAACATAATGGGGAGACCTGAGGAAACATAGCATGGAGTCTCGTAGGAACCCTATACCATCGGGACAAGATTTTGTAGCTGGCCTCCTGGTGGCGAGAGCTGATGGAAGCAGTATGAGAAAGGCGAAAAATGCGCCTACGCTGTTCCTGAGAGAGGGAAAGGGATAAGTCAGATTCCCATTTCAACAAGAACGGCGGAACAAAGTCCTCCGGAGGTTCAACCAGGATCCGGTAAGTGAGCGAGAGGGAGTGGCGAAGGGGGCCAGCACCAACAAAAATCTTCTCCAAGGGGGTAGGTTCGACGCGGAACTCTGCAGGAGCAGGGAGAGAATGTAAAAAGTGACGAAGTTGCATCCCCCGCCAAGCGTCCAAAGGGGGCAGCTCAGGAGGGGCCTGGGAATTCAGAAGTGTAGTCCATCCCCCAGCGTCCTGGAAGTGACAGGCACGGAAAATCCCATGACGGCGCCAATTACGAAAAACTCGGTCAAACATTCCAGGTGGAAAGGCAGGATTGCCCAGCACTGGGAAAAGAGCGGAATCCTTAGGGAGGAGAGTGGAGCGAACAAGGCCCCTGGAGCAAATCCGAAGCGTGGGACCAAGGGTAGGGTGAGAAAAGAGAGATGACAATGAGGAGGAGTCCAACCATGGGGCAACCTGCAAAGGGATCGGAGAGAATGCCTGTTCGATGTAGACCCAAGGTTTAGAAACAGCATGCCTACACCAGTCCACGACACGAGTCAGGTGGGTAGCCAAGTAATAGGACTTCAGGTCCGGAAGCGATAAACCACCGCAACTCTTGGGACGAAAGAGAAAAGCCTTGCTCACTCGGGCGGGTCTGCCCGACCAGATGAACTTCAGTTGGACGGAAGTGAGGGATCTAAGAAAAGACAGAGGGATGTGAATGGGAAGCGCCTGCATCAAGTAGAGAAGACGAGGGAGAATGTTCATTTTAAAAATCGCGCATCTCCCGAACCAAGTAAAGGCTCCAGCGGACCATCGAGTACAATCAGCCCTGATAGACGCCAGAAGTGGGGGGAAGTTGCAACGAAAGAGATCTTTCGGGTCCGGAGTAAGATAAACCCCCAAATATTTGAGAGAAGTGGGGGCCCAATGAAAAGGGAAAGATTGACTCAAGGAGGTGGCCGCCGAGGAGGAAAGGGTCACATTAAGGGCTTCTGATTTCGAAAAGTTGATTTTAAAATTCGAAAGGGTCGAGTAAACCTGAAAGGCAGACATCAGAGCTGGAAGAGAAACATGAGGGGAGGAAAGAAAAAATAGCAAGTCGTCTGCATAAGCCGCCACTTTGTATAAACAGGAAGAATGAGCAGCGCCTGAGATGTTCGGGTCGGCTCGAACCTGGCGGAGGAAGGGTTCAAGAGTCAGGACGAAAATGAGAGGCGAGAGGGGGCATCCTTGCCTAGTGCCATTTCGGATAGGGAAGGACTGGGACAATAAACCGTTCACCCTAACCATCGCTGTAGGGAGAGAGTATAGAGCCATGATCCAACTCATCATGCGATTTCCAAGGCCAATATGTAACAGGGTCTCTTCCATGAACCGCCAGTTGACCCTGTCGAAGGCTTTCTCAGCGTCAGTTGAAAGAAGCATAAGAGGAGAGCCCGATTGTTTAGCCCCATACATGAGGTTGATAGCTTTGGTAGTATTATCTCGAGCCTCACGGCCGGGTAAAAATCCAGCTTGATCCGCGTGAACAATATTTCCTAACAAGGGCGATAAACGCGTCGCAAGGATCTTGGCTAAAATTTTTAGGTCAACATTGATTAGCGAAATGGGGCGGTAGTTAGAGCACAGAAGAGGGTCCTTTCCGGGTTTGGGGATAACCGCTATGTGAGCACACAGGGAGTCACGACAAAGGGCCGAGCCATCGGTGAGAGAATTGAAAACTTTCAACAGTCTGGGGCGGAGTTCAGGGCCAAGTTTCTTATAGTATACCAAGGTAAGGCCGTCTGGGCCTGGGGCCTTACCCGTTGCCATACTGGAGATAGCTAAAGAAATTTCCTCTTCAACAATAGGAGATTCCAAGGCCGTCAATTCCTCTAGAGACAACGACGGGAGACCAGAGGAGGAGAGATAAGAACGAATGCGATCTCGGAACTCTGCTTCAGGGAGAGGAGAAGGGCCAGAGTTTACAGAATACAAAGAGGCATAGTAGTCCCGAAAGGCAGCTGCAATATCAAGGGGCATGTGTAATCGAGTACCCTGGGTGGAATTGATGCATGGAACGTAGGTGGAGGACTGCTGAACCCGAAGGGCCCTAGCTAGTGAACGCCCGCTCTTATTTCCAAACTCATAAAAATGACGTCTGCATTTAGCTAGAGTACCCTTCACCCTATCAGTGACGAGCGTACGCAATTCCTCTCGGGCGCTGGCAAGCTGGGAATAAACATCAGGAGTGATTTGGCGTTTATGAAGAAGTTCCAATGAGCGGATCCGCTGCAGCAGAGATTCAATACAAGCCCGGCGTTCCTTGTTTAAGCGGGAACCATGTTGCAACAGGATACCCCGGATAAAACATTTGTGAGCCTCCCACACCATTGGAGGAGCAATCCCCGACAATTCCTCCCTCTCAAAGTATTCCCCCAAACGGGTCTTAATGTCATCCAGGATGGTTACGTCATCAAGAAGTGATGCGTTAAGTTTCCACTGACGCTGGAAGGGAATAGGAGAGGACAAGGAAACAGACAAAGTAACCAAAGCATGGTCGGAGAAAGTAATGTTATCGACTTCCGCAGCCAACAAAGAGTGGAGATGTTGGTGACGGATAAAGAGGTAGTCGATACGAGAATATCGGTGATGGACCGGAGAGTAATAGGAGTAATCCCTATCCAATGGGTGGAGTAACCTCCAGGAGTCCACAAGCTGGTGGGAATGAAGGTCCCTCTTAATCCTCCTGATGAGCGAGTAAGGGTGAGAAGAGACGCCAGCAGAAGAGTCCAATGAAGGGTCTAGGACCAGATTAAGATCACCCCCCGCCACCAGGAAGCCCTCCACAAAGCCGTCCAACAGCCCTAAGTAAGAACTAAGGGCACGACCCTGTCCCGAGTTAGGCAAATACAAAGAGGCAAAAGTAAAAAGCTGAGAGGAGATACGACCCTTGACCATAACAAGTCTCCCCTCAGAATCAGTGCGAGTCTCCAAATGTTCCCAAGGCAGGGAGCGAGAAATCAAGATACTAGTCCCTCTGGATTTCGGATCAGGAGAGGAGCTATGATATGCATGAGGAAACCAAGCATTAGTCAACTTGTATGGCTTGGTAGAGCAATGGTGAGTTTCCTGCAAAAACACAACATGAAGGCGCTTACCTTTGAGCAGATTGAAGAGTACGGAGCGCTTCTCTGGACTATGAAGGCCTCTCACATTGAGGGAGCCCACAGCGATGGAGGAAAGGCGATCAAGCGGAGGCATGGAGGGAGACGGGCTTTCCCAGCTCACACCCTAGGAGCAGAGGGGAAAAAAAAAAGGGGGGAGAGGGGGAAGAATTGAAGAGGGTAAAGGGGAGGGAAAGAAAAAAAAAAGAGAGAAAAGTAACAGAGTAGAGGAAGGAGAGCAGTAAAGAATGAGGGGGGGGGAGAAGGGAAAGGGAAAAAGAACCAAGAGTAGAACAAATCTAACTACCCCTAGACAAATGGGCCAGGGGCACAACAACAGACAGGAAGGAGTGAGGGAGTAAGAAAAGATGGGGGGAGAAGTGGGCCCGCAAGCACCACGAGTGTACCTGGTAAGGAAGACCCTATGCCCCCACCCCCAACAAAGTGTAAAGGGATAGGAAGCACAGGGCTACAAACTGACTCTAAGGTCCAAATAACAACATTGTATAAAAACACAGCAATACCAACAACAAGGGCCATCTATAAAGCCCAGCAGGAACAGGATCAAGAGGAACAGAGTAGTCACAGAACAAAATAAAATAAACATAGTGAAAATGTCCACCAACCGCGAAACAAGTCCAAGACCACTCAACATAAAAGGATATTAACACTGTCCTGTGGGCAGATCAAAGACCGGCGGTATGAGGGCTCATGCTTCAATGGGAAGCTGAGCTGAGAGATCTGGTTGGCGGAGTGGAGACCCAGGCGGATCCGGTATTGGAAGACGTCGTGGAGATGAGTTTCGCCGAGGTCTCTCTCTGGAAGCAGCCGAAGAAGAACGCCTGGAACCGCGGCCGCGCCTGGGTATAGTAGGGCGGGAGGAATCCAGAGCAAGCCAGTTCGGGACTGAGACAGGGCGCACATCCAGGGAGGCAAACAAATCAGGCAAGTCCGCCGGGGAACGGACAACAATCGAAGACGAGCCAACACGAACAATCAAATGGAAGGGATGACCCCACCTATAGGAACCTCCACAGTCCTTAATCAGAGTCAACACCGGCTGAAGGGCACGGCGCATAGCCAATGTGCGGGATGAGACGTCAGGATAGAGCTTGACAGAGGTATTCTCAAAAGGCACCGATCCCATATCCCAGGCACACCTCAGGATGTGTTCCTTGTCCGTGAAGTAATGTAGTCTACACAGAACGTCTCTAGGATTAGCAGGGTCAAGCGGGCCAGAACGTTGGACTCTATGCACACGGTCCATCATGAAGGTAGCATCCAGCGGGCGTTGAGTCGCCATATTGAAAATGGTATTAATACGGCTGATCAGATCATCCTGAGGGCCTTTTTCTGGCACTCCTCGTAATCGAATATTATTTCTGCGACCCCGGTTCTCCTGGTCATCCAGGAGCAAGGCAATTTGTTGAAGGCGGGCCTCAGAGTGGGTTTGATTGCTCTCCACTGCAGACAGGCGTTGTTCCAAAGAGGACAGTGTTTGATCAGTAGCGTCAGCCCTAGTAGTAAGTTGAGACACATCAGACTGGATCGCACCGAGGGCCTGTGCCTCGGATTGTTCCATTCGGGAAACTACAGCATCCAGGTCCTGTTTAGTGGGCAGAGCTTGAATAAGGTCCCGAAGTAGCTGAAAGTCCGCAGAGGCAATATGGGCTGCCGAGCAGGGCAGGGAGGCCGAATCCATGGATTGCACGTCATGTCCAGGGAGGGTGGCAGACAGTGAAGGAGGTGGCTGCGATTGGCGAAGCGGAGGAGATGGAGGAGCCATGTCATCAGTGCCAGACCCAGTAGCCGAGGTTCCAGATCGGGACAGGAAGGTAGAGATTGACGGTGAGTGAGTAAGAGAGCGACTCGGCGTGCGGGAAGGAGCAGTAGAGGTGTTAGGACGTCTTCTGGACATATCACAATGAGAAGCGACCATAGAAAGTAAGGAAGGTACACTCGCAGTATCACCAGGCCTTACATGAGGCGGTCACACAGGTCCATAATCAAACCTGGTACCCATGAGGTGCAAAAGGAGCAATGGGAGAAGTGCTAGTTCCGTGGGGATATACTGCAGAACGTGGAACACACAGCAAGTGGAGGAAGGTGAGGAGCCCCCCCTGATGGTGGAGTAGGGGCTCAGCACTCCCTTCACACCACTGCAATGCACGACAACAACAAAAAAAAAAAAAATTCCCTGCTAGAAAGGTCTCTGAAGAGGGTAAGAAAGTCCAAAAAACAGCAGGGAGTACTCACAGAGTTAGCAGAATGTCCCAGCAGAAAGTGTCAGGATGGGAGCCAAACAGCAGGGGGGGGGTGAGGTGTCTCCACTTCAGGCAATGCAGGGAGGCCAGGCAGCAGGTAGAGCAAGGGGTTCAGAGAGCAGAAGAGTTCCCTTACACACTGCATTAACCCCTTCACCAGTGGAAGTGTTGTCAGTTAGTCCCAAGGGACACTGTCTATGTGTGCCAGATGTAAAGGGAGGGGGAGGGAGGCTCACATCAATAGTGCAGACAGAGCAAGGGTTCTCAGACCTTCAGCTATGGCCCTCTAGTATAGCAAGTTTACTGTTGTCCTGAGTGGAGAAGTATCAGTCCGTACATCCAGGTTCCCCTCCCCCCTTAGGCTGTAGCTGCAGTGGCTCCTGGTGTCTGCTCACAACCACCCCTTTAAATCACGTTCCCCATGACAACCACAAATGGAATAGGCAATGGGAATTCCAAAAGCCCTCACCCTTAACTGTCATTTTGAGTGTGTGTGTGTGTGTGTGTGTGTGATGTGGTAAGACCTTCCAAAATTCACTTTTCTAGCCCTTAACATGAGCCCTTCCAAACAAAGTTACATGACCTTAAGCGGAGCTACCAGCAGAGATTGAGGCCCTTGGCATGAGTAGAGCCTTGCACCAGCAGTGTTTTTGGCACTTAGGGTGAGTTGAGCCTTGTACCAGCGTGTGTCCCTTAACATCAGGCGGGCCCTAAGTTCTGCGCTTTGCACAAAAGTTCCACATTAACTAGGCTGAATGGTACAAAGATTAGTAGGCCCGAGAACCAGGAACAGGTCTTGCAATGGCTGTCGGATAACGCTTAAAGCACATTGTCCACCAGCCAGTCAGCCTCTACCTCCTCTTACCCAACAGTCTTGTCCTCCTTCCACCCAAAATTCCCAATCTTCTCAGAACAATAACCCCAACTGTCCCTGCTCCCCAGAGCTGTTCTCCCTTCCTTTGACTGTACCGCAACCTGCCCCTCCATTTCGCGATTCCACGGACCTAACAGACGAGTATCTGTGTCCAGATGCTCAAACACTAGAGTCTCCTCCATTCCATCTCCGGTCGATTTGGTGGCGGATGACCAGCAACCCACCCTCATCGACGACGATGAGACGCAGTTGCTGTCAGGGCAGCCAGTTGACATGCGCATTGTGCAGGAGGAGGAGGCGAGACAGGAGTTGGAAGAGGAGGTGGTGGACGACGAGGACACCGACCCCACCTGGACAAGGCAGATGTCAAGCTGGGAAAGTAGTGTGGATGTTGAGGCAGGTGCAGCACCAAAAAGGGTAGCTAGAGGCAGAGACATGTCCAGAGGCAGAGGTCAGCTGCTTTGCCGAAGCCAGGCCAGACCCGGAATGTCCGAAGATGTTCCCTTTTGTACCCAGCCCAGAAAAACTCCCCCATCGAGGGCACGTTTCTTGAAGGTGTAGAGTTTTTTCAAGGAATGCGCCGAGGACAGATATAGTGTCGTCTACACAATTTGCCTCTCGAAATCGAGTAGGGGCCCTGAGAAGAGCAACCTGTCCACCACTTCAATGCACCGTCATTTGGAATCCAAGCAATGGAATCAGTGGCAGGCAGCAACGGCAGGACAAACGTCGCCCGCCGTTCATGCCACTGCCTCTGCTCACAGTGCTGGCGATGCACTCCAGAGGACGAGCCAGGACATCACTTCATCTGCCTCCGCCACTTTGTTGACTTCTCCCTCATCCTCCCCTGTTTCTGTCTTATCTCCTTCTCCTGCACCATCAAAGGCACCATCAGGTGCTTCTTTACAACAACCCACCATCTCTCAGACATTGGAGCGCCGGCAGAAATACACCGCTAACCACCCACCCACGCAAGCCTAGAACGCCAACATCGCTAAACTGCTGGCCCAGGAGAGGTTGGCGTTCCGGCTTGTTGAAACTCCCGCCTTCCCGGACCTGATGGCAACTGTGGCACCTCACTATGCCGTCCCTAGCCGTCTCAACTTCTCCCGGTGTGGCGTCCCCGCCTTGCACCAGCACGTGTCACTCAACATCAGGTGGGCCCTTAGTTCCGCGCTTTGCTGCAAGGTCCACTTGACCACCGACACTTGGACAAGCGCCTGTGGTCAGGGATGCTGCAGTGCTTATCTTTAATGACAGGCAGGGTGAATGTGGTGGAGTCTGTTCCCCGGGTGCAAACTGGGGTGGCCTATCTCCTCTCCCAGGCCAAAATTCATGGCAGGAGTAGACTGAAACCCTACGACGCTGCAACCTCCACCACAGCTACTAGCGGCAAACGCTAAAACACTGGTGTGGGGAGACGTCAGCAGGCGGTGCTGAAGCTCATCAGCTTGGGGGACAGACAGCACAGTGCCTCCGAGGTCAGGGATGCCATCCTGGCTGAGATGGCATTTTTTTTTCCCTGCTACACCTGGGGCCTGGCATTTTTACGCCTGTGATAATGGCTGGAACCTGGTAGCGGCTCTGGAGCTTGCCAGCCTCCAACATGTTCCATGTTTGGCCCACGTCTAACCTAGTGGTGCAAAGTTTTTTAAAAACATACCCAAATGTACCGAAGCTACTGTTGAAAATGCGGCGCTTGTGCGCCCACTTTTGCAAGTGCACAGGAGTCGCTGCTAGCCTAAAAACACTCTAGCAAGGCCTACATCTGTCCAAACACAGGCTGTTGTCCGTCATTCACACACGCTGAAACCCTACAATACCATATCTTGAGCAGGGTGTGTGAGCTGCACAGACCTTTGATGGAGTTCCATCTACAAAACCCAAGGGTTCCTCAAAGTCAGCAACCAAAGTTTCTGCACCATGAGTTTCCAGGGGTGGCAGAGTTATGGCTAGGGGAAGAGGCATGGATAGGGATGATGTCTAGGGGCAAAAGCAGTGTGGATGTGGAGGCAAGCTAAGCAGGAAAAACTGGGGGTACAAGCTAAGGCATGGACTGGGGTGATGTCTAGGGGCAAAAGCAGTGTGGATGTGGAGGCAAGCTAAGCAGGAAAAACTGGGGATACAAGCTAAGGCATGGACTGGGGTGATGTCTAGGGGCAAAAGCAGTGTAGATGTGGAGGCAAGCTAAGCAGGAAAAACTGGGGGTACAAGCTAAGGCATGGACTGGGGTGATGTCTAGGGGCAAAAGCAGTGTGGATGTGGAGGCAAGCTAAGCAGGAAAAACTGGGGGTACAAGCTAAGGCATGGACTGGGGTGATGTCTAGGGGCAAAAGCAGTGTGGATGTGGAGGCAAGCTAAGCAGGAAAAACTGGGGGTACAAGCTAAGGCATGGACTGGGGTGATGTCTAGGGGCAAAAGCAGTGTGGATGTGGAGGCAAGCAAAGCAGGGAAAATGGTGGCTAGAGGCAAAGGGATGTCCATAGGCAGCAAGGGCAAAGATGCAAAACTCTCCCGTTTCAAGAATTTTCCTGACTTGTTTCCCCACAAAACATTCCTGGGAGGAGGGCTGAAACACCACCCTCCTCCTCCTCCGCTGTTAGATTTACCCCAGCTACGAGCTGAAAACGCTGCAACACTGGTGTGGGGAGACGTCAGCAGGCTGGGCTGAAGCTCATCAGCTTGGGAGACGGACAGCACACTGCCTCTGAGGTCAGGGATGCCATCCTGGATGAGATGGCAATTTGTTTATCCCCGCTGCCCCTGGGGCCAGGTTTTTTAGCTTGTTGGAGGGCTCTGGAGCTTGCCAGCCTCCAACACGTTCCATGCCTGGCCCACATGTTCAATGTAGTGGTGCAATGATTTTTAAAAACATACCCCAAATTAGCTGAGCTAAGGGTGAAAGTGCGGCACTTGGACACCCACTTTCCCAAGTCTACAGTACCTGGAGCTAGCCGCAATACACTCCAGCAAGGCCTATATCTGCCTGAAGCACCTACTGTTGTGCGAGGTCACCACACGCTCTAACCCTAGATACCGTATGTTCAGCAGGGTGTGTGAGCAGCAGAGACCTTTGATGGAGTACCAGCTACAAAACCCAAGGGTTCCTCAGAGTCAGCTCCCTCACTTTCTGCACCATGAGTTTCCATGGGTGGCAGACTTATGGCTAGAGGCACAGGCATGGATAGGGGTGATGTGTAGGGGCAAAAGCAGTGTGGATGTGGAGGCAAGCTAAGCAGCAAAAACTGGGGGTACAAGCAGCCGGTGACATCATCACTGACAAGCACAGCTGTCTGTCAGCTGACAGGCTGACTTTCACCAAAATGAACAGACAATGGATAGACTCATCATATACATGTCAGTTACATGACAAATTTAGTGCAATTTGCAAGTCCAAGATGGTTTGGAGATCTGCGGAGAGGAATCTCACCACCTCTTGCGGGTGCCATCATTTGGAAGGCAAGCCCTGGGCTCAGTGGGTGAGAGCAAGCGCAGGATAATCGTCGTTTGGCCTGGCGGCCACTGCCTCTTCCACTGTTGACAGGGCTGGCGCTGCAGTCCAGACCAGGAGCCAGGACACCTCCACATCTGCCTCTGACACTTTGGGGAGTTCACCCTTATCCTCACCTTTTCCTGCCATTTCTCCTTTTGCCCGCGCCATCATGCGCCTCTTCCCAGCAACTCCCCATCTCCCAAGCCTTTCATTTCATGCTAAAGTACAGCGCAACCCACCCACATGCCCAAGGCTTCAACGGCCTCATCTCAAGAAATCTGGCCCAGGAGATGTTGGAATCCCGGCTGGGGGACACTCTGCCCTTTTTGGGCAGAGTGTCTACTGCGCCACCGCACTGTGCCGTCCACACCAGCACTTTCCCCCAAACATGAGGCGGTCCCTAAATTCAGCGCTTAGCCCTAAAGTTCCATGTGACCAGTTACGAATGGACAAGTGCATGCGGACAGGGACGCTACCTTTCAATTTGGGCACAGTGGTTGAATGTAGTTGAGGCGTGGACCGGGTCGCAAAATGTGGTGGCCTGACTTGTCTCCCCACACAACATTCCTGGGAGGAGGGCTGAAACACCACCCTCCTCCGCTGTTAAATTGACCCCAGCTACGAGCTGGAAACGCTGCAACACTGGTGTGGGGAGACGTCAGCGGGCCGTGCTGAAGCTCATCAGCTTGGGGGCCAGACAGCACACTGCCTACAAAGTGAGTCATGCCATCCTCGATGAGACGGCAATGTGGTTTTTGCCACTGCACCTGGGCCCAGGCATGTTGTCATGTGTGATAATGGCCGTAACCTGGGATTGGCTCTGTAGCTTGGCAGCCTGCAACATATTCCATGCCTGGGCCACGTTTTTAACTCATTGCTGCTAATCTTTTGAAAAAGGTACCCCAATGTTCCTGAGCTACTGGTGAAAGTGTGGCGCTTGTGCGGATAGTTTTTAAAGTGTATAGTTGCCGCTGCTAGCCTCTATGCACTCCTACAACGCCTGTACCTGCTGGAACAACGGCTGTTGTGCGACGTCTCCACACTGCTGGCACTAAACATATCATGTGTTGAGCAGAGTGTGTGAGCAGCACAGACCTTTGATGTAGTTCCAACTCCAAAACCCTCGGGTTCGTCAAAGTCAACTCCCTCAGTTGCTCAACCATGAGTGGCCATGGGTGGCAGACTTATGTGAAATCCCATCCCATCCATTGCACTGGACACGAAACATTAGCATGCGCTCAGCACAACTTCGGATATGGCAGATGCGTTAAGCAGGGTGCAGGGTACAACACAGACCAGGCCCGAGCACCAGGAACAGGTGTTAGAAATACTGCAGCATCTGCCATTTCCTTCCAATTTTGGGGTTTTGGACCCGCCACCGACTTGTCTGGACCTAAGTGGGGATCATGAGACACAGTTGCCATCAAGGCAAGCTGTGGTCATGTGCGGTTTGCAGTAAGGGGGCAGTGCGCAATTGGAAGAGGAGTTGGTGGATGACGAGGCCACCGACCCCACATGGACAGGGGTGATGTCTAGGGGCTAAAGCAGTGTAGATGTAGAGGGAAGCTAAATCAACAAAAAACCTGGGTAGAAGCAAAGGCATAAACTGGGGTGATGTTTAGGGGTGAAAGCAGAGTAGATGTGGAGGGAAGCTAAGCAGCAAAAACAGTGGGTAGAAGCAAAGGCATGCAAAACTCTACCCTGTTGGAAGACTTATTCCTAGGTCTGGAACACGTTAATGGCCCCCCTGGACAAATTACTGCCACTCAGGGGCCTAGTGTCACCAGGAGGGACAAGTATAGGCGCATGTTGTGGGAATACCTGGCCGACACCAGCTCTGTCCTCTCCGATCCCTCTGTGCTCTACAGCCTAAACTTATTTTCTCATCTTTTTTTCTGAACTGCACATCTCTTGCCTGCTTCCTTTGGGATCTTAGAAATGGTGGTCCACTTCCACAGATGGTAACTTCAATAGACAGTGTAACGGGAGTAGCTGAGGGATCGCTGTCTTAACCACTTTTTGGCACAAAATTAACTTCCAAAGCCAAATATGGTGCAAGTATATGATGCAAGGACACCTACACACCTATCTCTGACACATTGGGGAGTTCACCCTCATGCGCCCTTTTGGCCTGCACCATCATGCGCCTCTTCCCAGCCACTCCACATTTCCCAAGCTTTTCATTGCAGGCAGAAGTACAATACAACCCACCCCCATGCCCAAGCCTGTAACAGCCTCATCGATAAACTGCTGGCCCTGGAGATGTTGGTGTTTGTTTATGCTTCTGGAGACCCAGGCCTTCCGTCAGCAGATGGCAGCTGGGGCACCTCCCTATGCTGGGCCTAGCCGTTACTACTTCTCTTGGTGTGCTGTCTCTGCCTTGCGCCTGCATGTGTCCCATAACATCAGTCGGGCCCAGAGCTCTGCGCTTTGCTGCAAGGTCCACTTGACCACCGACACATGGACAAGCGCCTGTGGTCAGGGATGCTGCAGTGCTTATCTTTAATGACAGGCAGGGTGAATGTGGTGGAGTCTGTTCCCCGGGTGCAAACTGGGGTGGCCTATCTCCTCTCCCAGGCCAAAATTCATGGCAGGAGTAGACTGAAACCCTACGAAGCTGCAACCTCCACCCCAGCTACTAGCGGAAAACACTGTAACACTGGCATGGGGAGATGTCAGTAGGCCGTGCTGAAACTGATCAGCTTGGGGGACAGACAGCACAGTGCCTCCGAGGTCAGGGATGCCATCCTGGCTGAGATGGCATTTTTTTTCCCCTGCTACACCTGGGGCCTGGCATTTTTGCGCCTGTGATAATGGCTGGAACCTGGTAGCAGATCTGGAGCTTGCCAGACTCAAACACGGTCCACGCATGGCCCACGTTTTCCAACTTGTTGGTGCCATGTTTCTTTGAAACCTACACCATTGTGCCTGATATACAGGTCAAAGTGGGGCCATTTTCGTAAGTGAGAACTAGCCTCTGCTAGGCAGAAAACATTCAGAGCACACTCCTCTCATCTTCGCACCGTTGGCTGGCGGAGGAAGATGAGGGGGTTGGAGTGGCATCTGATGTCCCTATCCCACACGAGGCTAGAGGGTGCACTTCAGTGCATCCCATTGCTTCACCACAAATGGTGTGAAGGGGAGTGGAAAATGGAGGAAATGGAGAGTGACCCTTACAGTTGGGGCCAGCAAAGGCATGCCAAGTAACACACTGGCACACATGGCTGACTTCATCTTGGGTTGCTTTTCAACACATATTTCACATCATGAAGAACAAATAATACTGGATTTTTTCAAGCCTCGAACCCCGGTCTAGGTCTAATGTCTGTTCCTTTCTTATATTAGGGGAGAGGGAAAAAAAATTACTTCAGTGATACGTTTAGCGTACATAGACTGACTATTAATTTGTATCCCACTTAGTGTTGTTAGGGTTACACACCGTCACAACCTGGCTAAAGCTTCTATAGCTGTTAATAAAGTCAACATAACTTTACGGTATCCAAAAAGACAGCTGGTACCGACAGAGAGCAAGACAAATGTCACCCAAAGCTGTGAGCTCTGAACACCCACAGTGACTTTGGCGTCATCATCATTATAAGGGAGCGGGTGGTAATAAATAACTTGGCAGTGCCTAAAACCCAAAAAGCTTATACAACTATATTTACATTAAGATACACAAATGAAACTTTTCAGTAGCATGTCATGAGACAAGCTGATAAGCTCTTCCTTTGTGCAGTGCTATTTGAAAGTTAAACGCTGCCTTTATTTTAATTCTGGAGAAGGTGCAGACATTAGATTTAGAACATGTTGTCTTCATTGTCCAAATCCTCTATATAGGTAACGTGTTTTTCGGGCCGAGCTGTCTGGGAACGAGCTGGTGCAGCACTGACAACCTGGGTGAATATGGCAAGAGCCTGAGATGTAGGGTGAATGAATCCCCAAATTATTTGTGGAATTCCCAGTGAGACAATGGCACTGTATACCAGTATTAAAAATTGTGGGTGCACATAACCCCCATATATTCTTTGAATTCCCAGTGAGACAATGGCACTGTATACCAGTAGTAAAAATTGTGGGTGCACATAACCCCCATATATTCTTTGAATTCCCAGTGAGACAATGGCACTGTATACCAGTAGTAAAAATTGTGGGTGCACATAACCCCCATATATTCTTTGAATTCCCAGTGAGACAATGGCACTGTATAGCAGTAGCAAAAATTGTGGGTGCACGTCACCCCAATATATTCTTTGAATTCCCAGTCAGACAATGGTACTGTATACCAGTAGTAAAAATTGTGGGTGCACATAACCCCCATATATTCTTTGAATTCCCAGTCAGACAATGGCACTTTATACCAGTATTAAAAATTGTGGGTGCACATAACCCCCATATATTCTTTGAATTCCCAGTGAGACAATGGAACTGTATAGCAGTATTAAAAATTGTGGGTGCACGTAACCCCCATATATTCTTTGAATTCCCAGTCAGACAATGGCACTGTATACCAGTATTAAAAATTGTGGGTGCACATAACCCCCATATATTCTTTGAATTCCCAGTGAGACAATGGCACTGTATAGCAGTAGCAAAAATTGTGGGTGCACGTCACCCCAATATATTCTTTGAATTCCCAGTCAGACAATGGCACTGTATACCAGTAGTAAAAATTGTGGGTGCACATAACCCCCATATATTCTTTGAATTCCCAGTGAGACAATGGAACTGTATAGCAGTAGCAAAAATTGTGGGTGCACGTAACCCCCATATATTCTTTGAATTCCCAGTCAGACAATGGCACTATATACCAGTATTAAAAATTGTGGGTGCACATAACCCCCATATATTCTTTGAATTCCCAGTCAGACAATGGCACTGTATACCAGTATTAAAAATTGTGGGTGCACATAACCCCCATATATTCTTTGAATTCCCAGTGAGACAATGGCACTGTATAGCAGTAGCAAAAATTGTGGGTGCACGTCACCCCAATATATTCTTTGAATTCCCAGTCAGACAATGGCACTGTATACCAGTAGTAAAAATTGTGGGTGCACATAACCCCCATATATTCTTTGAATTCCCAGTCAGACAATGGCACTGTATACCAGTATTAAAAATTGTGGGTGCACATAACCCCCATATATTCTTTGAATTCCCAGTGAGACAATGGAACTGTATAGCAGTAGCAAAAATTGTGGGTGCACGTAACCCCCATATATTCTTTGAATTCCCAGTCAGACAATGGCACTATATACCAGTATTAAAAATTGTGGGTGCACATAACCCCCATATATTCTTTGAATTCCCAGTCAGACAATGGCACTGTATACCAGTATTAAAAATTGTGGGTGCACATAACCCCCATATATTCTTTGAATTCCCAGTGAGACAATGGAACTGTATAGCAGTATTAAAAATTGTGGGTGCACGTAACCCCCATATATTCTTTGAATTCCCAGTCAGACAATGGCACTGTATACCAGTATTAAAAATTGTGGGTGCACATAACCCCCATATATTCTTTGAATTCCCAGTGAGACAATGGCACTGTATAGCAGTAGCAAAAATTGTGGGTGCACGTCACCCCAATATATTCTTTGAATTCCCAGTCAGACAATGGCACTGTATACCAGTAGTAAAAATTGTGGGTGCACATAACCCCCATATATTCTTTGAATTCCCAGTCAGACAATGGCACTGTATACCAGTATTAAAAATTGTGGGTGCACATAACCCCCATATATTCTTTGAATTCCCAGTGAGACAATGGAACTGTATAGCAGTATTAAAAATTGTGGGTGCACATAACCCCCATATATTCTTTGAATTCCCAGTCAGACAATGGCACTGTATACCAGTATTAAAAATTGTGGGTGCACATAACCCCCATATATTCTTTGAATTCCCAGTGAGACAATGGCACTGTATAGCAGTAGCAAAAATTGTGGGTGCACGTCACCCCAATATATTCTTTGAATTCCCAGTCAGACAATGGCACTGTATACCAGTAGTAAAAATTGTGGGTGCACATAACCCCCATATATTCTTTGAATTCCCAGTCAGACAATGGCACTGTATACCAGTATTAAAAATTGTGGGTGCACATAACCCCCATATATTCTTTGAATTCCCAGTGAGACAATGGAACTGTATAGCAGTAGCAAAAATTGTGGGTGCACGTAACCCCCATATATTCTTTGAATTCCCAGTCAGACAATGGCACTATATACCAGTATTAAAAATTGTGGGTGCACATAACCCCCATATATTCTTTGAATTCCCAGTCAGACAATGGCACTGTATACCAGTATTAAAAATTGTGGGTGCACATAACCCCCATATATTCTTTGAATTCCCAGTGAGACAATGGCACTGTATAGCAGTAGCAAAAATTGTGGATGCACGTCACCCCAATATATTCTTTGAATTCCCAGTCAGACAATGGCACTGTATACCAGTATTAAAAATTGTGGGTGCACATAACCCCCATATATTCTTTGAATTCCCAGTCAGACAATGGCACTGTATACCAGTATTAAAAATTGTGGGTGCACATAACCCCCATATATTCTTTGAATTCCCAGTGAGACAATGGAACTGTATAGCAGTAGCAAAAATTGTGGGTGCACGTAACCCCCATATATTCTTTGAATTCCCAGTCAGACAATGGCACTATATACCAGTATTAAAAATTGTGGGTGCACATAACCCCCATATATTCTTTGAATTCCCAGTCAGACAATGGCACTGTATACCAGTATTAAAAATTGTGGGTGCACATAACCCCCATATATTCTTTGAATTCCCAGTGAGACAATGGAACTGTATAGCAGTAGCAAAAATTGTGGGTGCACGTAACCCCCATATATTCTTTGAATTCCCAGTCAGACAATGGCACTGTATACCAGTATTAAAAATTGTGGGTGCACGTAACCCCCATATATTCTTTGAATTCCCAGTCAGACAATGGCACTGTATACCAGTATTAAAAATTGTGGGTGCACATAACCCCCATATATTCTTTGAATTCCCAGTGAGACAATGGCACTGTATAGCAGTAGCAAAAATTGTGGGTGCACGTCACCCCAATATATTCTTTGAATTCCCAGTCAGACAATGGCACTGTATACCAGTAGTAAAAATTGTGGGTGCACATAACCCCCATATATTCTTTGAATTCCCAGTCAGACAATGGCACTATATACCAGTATTAAAAATTGTGGGTGCACATAACCCCCATATATTCTTTGAATTCCCAGTCAGACAATGGCACTGTATACCAGTATTAAAAATTGTGGGTGCACATAACCCCCATATATTCTTTGAATTCCCAGTGAGACAATGGAACTGTATAGCAGTAGCAAAAATTGTGGGTGCACGTAACCCCCATATATTCTTTGAATTCCCAGTCAGACAATGGCACTATATACCAGTATTAAAAATTGTGGGTGCACATAACCCCCATATATTCTTTGAATTCCCAGTCAGACAATGGCACTGTATACCAGTATTAAAAATTGTGGGTGCACATAACCCCCATATATTCTTTGAATTCCCAGTGAGACAATGGCACTGTATAGCAGTAGCAAAAATTGTGGATGCACGTCACCCCAATATATTCTTTGAATTCCCAGTCAGACAATGGCACTGTATACCAGTAGTAAAAATTGTGGGTGCACATAACCCCCATATATTCTTTGAATTCCCAGTGAGACAATGGCACTGTATAGCAGTAGCAAAAATTGTGGATGCACGTCACCCCAATATATTCTTTGAATTCCCAGTCAGACAATGGCACTGTATACCAGTATTAAAAATTGTGGGTGCACATAACCCCCATATATTCTTTGAATTCCCAGTGAGACAATGGCACTGTATAGCAGTAGCAAAAATTGTGGATGCACGTCACCCCAATATATTCTTTGAATTCCCAGTCAGACAATGGCACTGTATACCAGTATTAAAAATTGTGGGTGCACATAACCCCCATATATTCTTTGAATTCCCAGTGAGACAATGGCACTGTATAGCAGTAGCAAAAATTGTGGGTGCACGTCACCCCAATATATTCTTTGAATTCCCAGTCAGACAATGGCACTGTATACCAGTAGTAAAAATTGTGGGTGCACATAACCCCCATATATTCTTTGAATTCCCAGTCAGACAATGGCACTGTATACCAGTATTAAAAATTGTGGGTGCACATAACCCCCATATATTCTTTGAATTCCCAGTGAGACAATGGAACTGTATAGCAGTAGCAAAAATTGTGGGTGCACGTAACCCCCATATATTCTTTGAATTCCCAGTCAGACAATGGCACTATATACCAGTATTAAAAATTGTGGGTGCACATAACCCCCATATATTCTTTGAATTCCCAGTCAGACAATGGCACTGTATACCAGTATTAAAAATTGTGGGTGCACATAACCCCCATATATTCTTTGAATTCCCAGTGAGACAATGGAACTGTATAGCAGTATTAAAAATTGTGGGTGCACGTAACCCCCATATATTCTTTGAATTCCCAGTCAGACAATGGCACTGTATACCAGTATTAAAAATTGTGGGTGCACATAACCCCCATATATTCTTTGAATTCCCAGTGAGACAATGGCACTGTATAGCAGTAGCAAAAATTGTGGGTGCACGTCACCCCAATATATTCTTTGAATTCCCAGTCAGACAATGGCACTGTATACCAGTAGTAAAAATTGTGGGTGCACATAACCCCCATATATTCTTTGAATTCCCAGTCAGACAATGGCACTGTATACCAGTATTAAAAATTGTGGGTGCACATAACCCCCATATATTCTTTGAATTCCCAGTGAGACAATGGAACTGTATAGCAGTATTAAAAATTGTGGGTGCACATAACCCCCATATATTCTTTGAATTCCCAGTCAGACAATGGCACTGTATACCAGTATTAAAAATTGTGGGTGCACATAACCCCCATATATTCTTTGAATTCCCAGTGAGACAATGGCACTGTATAGCAGTAGCAAAAATTGTGGGTGCACGTCACCCCAATATATTCTTTGAATTCCCAGTCAGACAATGGCACTGTATACCAGTAGTAAAAATTGTGGGTGCACATAACCCCCATATATTCTTTGAATTCCCAGTCAGACAATGGCACTGTATACCAGTATTAAAAATTGTGGGTGCACATAACCCCCATATATTCTTTGAATTCCCAGTGAGACAATGGAACTGTATAGCAGTAGCAAAAATTGTGGGTGCACGTAACCCCCATATATTCTTTGAATTCCCAGTCAGACAATGGCACTATATACCAGTATTAAAAATTGTGGGTGCACATAACCCCCATATATTCTTTGAATTCCCAGTCAGACAATGGCACTGTATACCAGTATTAAAAATTGTGGGTGCACATAACCCCCATATATTCTTTGAATTCCCAGTGAGACAATGGCACTGTATAGCAGTAGCAAAAATTGTGGATGCACGTCACCCCAATATATTCTTTGAATTCCCAGTCAGACAATGGCACTGTATACCAGTAGTAAAAATTGTGGGTGCACATAACCCCCATATATTCTTTGAATTCCCAGTCAGACAATGGCACTGTATACCAGTATTAAAAATTGTGGGTGCACATAACCCCCATATATTCTTTGAATTCCCAGTGAGACAATGGAACTGTATAGCAGTAGCAAAAATTGTGGGTGCACGTAACCCCCATATATTCTTTGAATTCCCAGTCAGACAATGGCACTATATACCAGTATTAAAAATTGTGGGTGCACATAACCCCCATATATTCTTTGAATTCCCAGTCAGACAATGGCACTGTATACCAGTATTAAAAATTGTGGGTGCACATAACCCCCATATATTCTTTGAATTCCCAGTGAGACAATGGAACTGTATAGCAGTAGCAAAAATTGTGGGTGCACGTAACCCCCATATATTCTTTGAATTCCCAGTCAGACAATGGCACTGTATACCAGTATTAAAAATTGTGGGTGCACGTAACCCCCATATATTCTTTGAATTCCCAGTCAGACAATGGCACTGTATACCAGTATTAAAAATTGTGGGTGCACATAACCCCCATATATTCTTTGAATTCCCAGTGAGACAATGGCACTGTATAGCAGTAGCAAAAATTGTGGGTGCACGTCACCCCAATATATTCTTTGAATTCCCAGTCAGACAATGGCACTGTATACCAGTAGTAAAAATTGTGGGTGCACATAACCCCCATATATTCTTTGAATTCCCAGTCAGACAATGGCACTGTATACCAGTATTAAAAATTGTGGGTGCACATAACCCCCATATATTCTTTGAATTCCCAGTGAGACAATGGAACTGTATAGCAGTAGCAAAAATTGTGGGTGCACGTAACCCCCATATATTCTTTGAATTCCCAGTCAGACAATGGCACTATATACCAGTATTAAAAATTGTGGGTGCACATAACCCCCATATATTCTTTGAATTCCCAGTCAGACAATGGCACTGTATACCAGTATTAAAAATTGTGGGTGCACATAACCCCCATATATTCTTTGAATTCCCAGTGAGACAATGGAACTGTATAGCAGTAGCAAAAATTGTGGGTGCACGTAACCCCCATATATTCTTTGAATTCCCAGTCAGACAATGGCACTATATACCAGTATTAAAAATTGTGGGTGCACATAACCCCCATATATTCTTTGAATTCCCAGTCAGACAATGGCACTGTATACCAGTATTAAAAATTGTGGGTGCACATAACCCCCATATATTCTTTGAATTCCCAGTGAGACAATGGCACTGTATAGCAGTAGCAAAAATTGTGGATGCACGTCACCCCAATATATTCTTTGAATTCCCAGTCAGACAATGGCACTGTATACCAGTAGTAAAAATTGTGGGTGCACATAACCCCCATATATTCTTTGAATTCCCAGTCAGACAATGGCACTGTATACCAGTATTAAAAATTGTGGGTGCACATAACCCCCATATATTCTTTGAATTCCCAGTGAGACAATGGAACTGTATAGCAGTAGCAAAAATTGTGGGTGCACGTAACCCCCATATATTCTTTGAATTCCCAGTCAGACAATGGCACTATATACCAGTATTAAAAATTGTGGGTGCACATAACCCCCATATATTCTTTGAATTCCCAGTCAGACAATGGCACTGTATACCAGTATTAAAAATTGTGGGTGCACATAACCCCCATATATTCTTTGAATTCCCAGTGAGACAATGGAACTGTATAGCAGTATTAAAAATTGTGGGTGCACGTAACCCCCATATATTCTTTGAATTCCCAGTCAGACAATGGCACTGTATACCAGTATTAAAAATTGTGGGTGCACATAACCCCCATATATTCTTTGAATTCCCAGTGAGACAATGGCACTGTATAGCAGTAGCAAAAATTGTGGGTGCACGTCACCCCAATATATTCTTTGAATTCCCAGTCAGACAATGGCACTGTATACCAGTAGTAAAAATTGTGGGTGCACATAACCCCCATATATTCTTTGAATTCCCAGTCAGACAATGGCACTGTATACCAGTATTAAAAATTGTGGGTGCACATAACCCCCATATATTCTTTGAATTCCCAGTGAGACAATGGAACTGTATAGCAGTAGCAAAAATTGTGGGTGCACGTAACCCCCATATATTCTTTGAATTCCCAGTCAGACAATGGCACTATATACCAGTATTAAAAATTGTGGGTGCACATAACCCCCATATATTCTTTGAATTCCCAGTCAGACAATGGCACTGTATACCAGTATTAAAAATTGTGGGTGCACATAACCCCCATATATTCTTTGAATTCCCAGTGAGACAATGGAACTGTATAGCAGTAGCAAAAATTGTGGGTGCACGTAACCCCCATATATTCTTTGAATTCCCAGTCAGACAATGGCACTATATACCAGTATTAAAAATTGTGGGTGCACATAACCCCCATATATTCTTTGAATTCCCAGTCAGACAATGGCACTGTATACCAGTAGTAAAAATTGTGGGTGCACATAACCCCAATATATTCTTTGAATTCCCAGTCAGACAATGGCACTGTATACCAGTATTAAAAATTGTGGGTGCACATAACCCCCATATATTCTTTGAATTCCCAGTCAGACAATGGCACTGTATACCAGTATTAAAAATTGTGGGTGCACATAACCCCCATATATTCTTTGAATTCCCAGTCAGACAATGGCACTGTATACCAGTATTAAAAATTGTGGGTGCACATAACCCCCATATATTCTTTGAATTCCCAGTCAGACAATGGCACTATATACCAGTAGTAAAAATTGTGGGTGCACATAACCCCAATATATTCTTTGAATTCCCAGTGAGACAATGGCACTGTATACCAGTATTAAAAATTGTGGGTGCACATAACCCCCATATATTCTTTGAATTCCCAGTCAGACAATGGCACTGTATACCAGTATTAAAAATTGTGGGTGCACATAACCCCCATATATTCTTTGAATTCCCAGTGAGACAATGGCACTGTATAGCAGTAGCAAAAATTGTGGGTGCACGTCACCCCAATATATTCTTTGAATTCCCAGTCAGACAATGGCACTGTATACCAGTAGTAAAAATTGTGGGTGCACATAACCCCCATATATTCTTTGAATTCCCAGTGAGACAATGGAACTGTATAGCAGTAGCAAAAATTGTGGGTGCACGTAACCCCCATATATTCTTTGAATTCCCAGTCAGACAATGGCACTATATACCAGTATTAAAAATTGTGGGTGCACATAACCCCCATATATTCTTTGAATTCCCAGTCAGACAATGGCACTGTATACCAGTATTAAAAATTGTGGGTGCACATAACCCCCATATATTCTTTGAATTCCCAGTGAGACAATGGCACTGTATAGCAGTAGCAAAAATTGTGGGTGCACGTCACCCCAATATATTCTTTGAATTCCCAGTCAGACAATGGCACTGTATACCAGTAGTAAAAATTGTGGGTGCACATAACCCCCATATATTCTTTGAATTCCCAGTCAGACAATGGCACTGTATACCAGTATTAAAAATTGTGGGTGCACATAACCCCCATATATTCTTTGAATTCCCAGTGAGACAATGGAACTGTATAGCAGTATTAAAAATTGTGGGTGCACGTAACCCCCATATATTCTTTGAATTCCCAGTCAGACAATGGCACTGTATACCAGTATTAAAAATTGTGGGTGCACATAACCCCCATATATTCTTTGAATTCCCAGTGAGACAATGGCACTGTATAGCAGTAGCAAAAATTGTGGGTGCACGTCACCCCAATATATTCTTTGAATTCCCAGTCAGACAATGGCACTGTATACCAGTAGTAAAAATTGTGGGTGCACATAACCCCCATATATTCTTTGAATTCCCAGTCAGACAATGGCACTGTATACCAGTATTAAAAATTGTGGGTGCACATAACCCCCATATATTCTTTGAATTCCCAGTGAGACAATGGAACTGTATAGCAGTAGCAAAAATTGTGGGTGCACGTAACCCCCATATATTCTTTGAATTCCCAGTCAGACAATGGCACTATATACCAGTATTAAAAATTGTGGGTGCACATAACCCCCATATATTCTTTGAATTCCCAGTCAGACAATGGCACTGTATACCAGTATTAAAAATTTTGGGTGCACATAACCCCCATATATTCTTTGAATTCCCAGTGAGACAATGGAACTGTATAGCAGTAGCAAAAATTGTGGGTGCACGTAACCCCCATATATTCTTTGAATTCCCAGTCAGACAATGGCACTATATACCAGTATTAAAAATTGTGGGTGCACATAACCCCCATATATTCTTTGAATTCCCAGTCAGACAATGGCACTATATACCAGTATTAAAAATTGTGGGTGCACATAACCCCCATATATTCTTTGAATTCCCAGTCAGACAATGGCACTGTATACCAGTAGTAAAAATTGTGGGTGCACATAACCCCAATATATTCTTTGAATTCCCAGTCAGACAATGGCACTGTATACCAGTATTAAAAATTGTGGGTGCACATAACCCCCATATATTCTTTGAATTCCCAGTCAGACAATGGCACTGTATACCAGTATTAAAAATTGTGGGTGCACATAACCCCCATATATTCTTTGAATTCCCAGTCAGACATTGGCACTGTATACCAGTATTAAAAATTGTGGGTGCACATAACCCCCATATATTCTTTGAATTCCCAGTCAGACAATGGCACTATATACCAGTAGTAAAAATTGTGGGTGCACATAACCCCAATATATTCTTTGAATTCCCAGTGAGACAATGGCACTGTATACCAGTATTAAAAATTGTGGGTGCACATAACCCCCATATATTCTTTGAATTCCCAGTCAGACAATGGCACTGTATACCAGTATTAAAAATTGTGGGTGCACATAACCCCCATATATTCTTTGAATTCCCAGTGAGACAATGGAACTGTATAGCAGTATTAAAAATTGTGGGTGCACGTAACCCCCATATATTCTTTGAATTCCCAGTCAGACAATGGCACTGTATACCAGTATTAAAAATTGTGGGTGCACATAACCCCCATATATTCTTTGAATTCCCAGTCAGACAATGGCACTGTATACCAGTATTAAAAATTGTGGGTGCACATAACCCCCATATATTCTTTGAATTCCCAGTGAGACAATGGAACTGTATAGCAGTATTAAAAATTGTGGGTGCACGTAACCCCCATATATTCTTTGAATTCCCAGTCAGACAATGGCACTGTATACCAGTATTAAAAATTGTGGGTGCACGTAACCCCCATATATTCTTTGAATTCCCAGTCAGACAATGGCACTGTATACCAGTATTAAAAATTGTGGGTGCACATAACCCCCATATATTCTTTGAATTCCCAGTGAGACAATGGCACTGTATAGCAGTAGCAAAAATTGTGGGTGCACGTCACCCCAATATATTCTTTGAATTCCCAGTCAGACAATGGCACTATATACCAGTAGCAAAAATTGTGGGTGTATATAGCCCCAATTCTATTGCTAGGGGACTTGCAGGGTATTTCTGAGGTGAAGGGGGGGGGGCACACCGTTGGAACGGGGATTTGGGGTGTATATATGGGGTATACGGGAATACACTGTCAGTGTGTTCCATTCAGGATCCTGGGAAAGCTGGGTTGCGGCGATTGAGCCCGTCAGTGCCACGTTACACTGACAAGCTTCTCCCTGGAATTGAAGTTATATGTAAGCCCAATATATTCTTTGAATTCCCAGTGAGACAATGGCACTATATGGCAGTAGCAAAAATAGTGGGTGTATATAGCCCCAATCCTATTGCTAGGGGACTTGCAGGGTATTTCTGGGGTGAAGGTGGGGGGGCACACCGTTGGAACGGGTATCGGGGGTATATATCGGGTATACGGGAATACACTGACAGTGTATTCCATTCAGGATCCTGGGAAAGCTGGGTTGCGGCGATTGAGCCCGTCAGTGCCACGTTACACTGACAAGCTTCTCCCTGGAATTTAGCTCTTATAAGAGCTGTTGGTTGTCTTCTCCTTCCTATCCTAGCCTGTCCCTGCCTACCCAGAATCTAACCCCTAGCTAACTGGACGGAAACCTCCGTCCTCGGTGAATTGCAAGCTCAGAATGACGCGAAGCTGGGCGGCGCTGTTCTTTTAAATTAGAGGTCACATGTTTTCGGCAGCCAATGGGTTTTGCCTACTTTTTTCAACGTCACCGGTGTCGTAATTCCTGTCCCACCTACCCTGTGCTGTTATTGGAGCAAAAAAGGCGCCAGGGAAGGTGGGAGGGGAATCGAGTAATGGCGCACTTTACCACGCGGTGTTCGATTCGATTCGAACATGCTGAACAGCCTAATATCCGATCGAACATGAGTTCGATAGAACACTGTTCGCTCATCTCTAATGCTTAAATGAAGAAGTGTAATGTAGATTACATTAGAACCCCCTACCTTTGTGGAGAAAGGGGTGGCCAGTACAGTCCTCTGCAAAGGGTGTCTGGAAAGTAAGTACACAAAGTGCAAGGGTGGACTTTAGCCGGTATATGAAGCGTTTTTTTTTTTATTATTAATGAATATGTGACTGGAAATGCACCATTGTGACGCTGCAGGTAGACCGAGATGTCAGTTTCCTATTCCTCGCTGCACCATGTGAAAGGAGAAACAAAGAAAAGAAGCGCTTACATTTGCACTTAGATTTTTTGTGTACAGCATACTCTGTTTTTATTTTAATATGTTTTTTTGATTAAAAGTTAAGTTTTATTGGATGCGCTTGATTGTGAGACATCATCCTTTTTACGAAGTTTAAAGAAGGCCTGCTTGCCTTTTTGAAACAGAAAAATATTACAGGTTATGGATTTTAGGACAAAGGATAAGTTGCTCCAAGGTTTTTTCCCCTGACAAGGGGCAATTGGCATAAATAATCTTCATGGTATTTTTATTTGCCTTCCTCTGGATCAACATTGTAGGGTTATAGATTGAACTTAATGGTCTGGTGTCTTAATCCAAAAAGCTTTCATGTAGCTATGAAACTATGTGTATAACTCAGATAGTGGTTGTGACGTTGTAGCACCACCGGACAGCCTCTCTCTAATAGACAGTGGTAGGGGAAGCTGAAGGCGCGTTTTTGCTGCTGGCTGGCAACTACATGTGATAGTGTCCTGTATGGGAATTTTTTTGTGCATTGCCATACAATAAATCCAGTGTGATGTGTGAGATCTGCAAGCAGAGACTTATGTGTATCTGTGCAAAAGCAAATATAGAAACAACAACTCTATTTACTCAACTCTCTTCTTTAGAAAAATAGACTTGACAGTGGCAGTGACTGTGACTGTTCTTCAACTCCTCTCCGTGATCTTCCTTGTAGACAGGTCACATCTACACCTATCACATAGTTGTTATCATAATCACCATCTGTTTCTCCTACTGTTCCACACCAACATCAGTGATCCAAAAAGGAATCTGTGGCCAGGAAACAGCAATATGTGTCCAATCATCCAACATATGTGAGACTTAACTCACACCTGGGCAGGCTACTGGCAGTACCGTTCCTACTGTAAAACGTAGTGATTTCACTGTGTTTTGCCATCTGATGGCATGCACTCAATCTTGATGGAGGATACTTTATTATTTTATACCATTATTTTTCCAGGAAAGCTGCCCTTGCTTTATATCGCTATATTTCAGAGAATGTGGGTCATTCCTTGGATACGTCAGACTTGTTAAATGTGCATACCAGTGTCAATGGAGAAGCAATTATGGATAATGACAATACTTCACTTTCATGACCCACTGAGTTAATCTTTTGAGTGGCACAGCCACAGTACAGAAATCCAGCGAGGTCAAATGTTAGTTCCAGGACAACTGTGCAAACCCAGTTCTAACACCATGCATGGCCTATCTACCTATCTACCAGTGTCGGCACGGATCACAGCTGTTGGCAGCAGGTGCTCACTATGTTTTACAACTGGCATGCACTGAGTATAGAGATTGCCCGCTATTTGGGGGTCCTTAGACTCGGATCTCAGTTTCACCCTATATATTTAGACAATTATACACTCTTTTCACCTGCTCCTCATAAACATCTCCAAAATCTGTTGTTTTCTCACTATGGAGACATCAAAAACCGTAACCCTTCTCCAGCTGCCAGAATCACCTTTCTGTCAAACTGGTACATAGATGCATCTACTTGTGCCAGTCACTGCACTGGTTGTCCATCCACCATAGAATTCAATGCAAAATGATAAAATTCCCTGATACACCCATCCATAGCACTGTACTCTCCTACATCTCCTCCCTAACCGTCCTTTATATTCTGCCAATGACTTTAGAGCAGTATTTTCTGTTACCTTTCTTAAACTGCACAGGAGCTCTGAACAATCTGATTCATTCTCAGTTACACTAGGTTCAACTGTGCCCTAAAGTTTATTTATGCAGGTTTATCACATGACCTGACCACATTGTTCTACACTTCCACACATTGAGCTAAGATTTATTATATTACGCTATCCCTACTACACTATTCCTCAGAACCTGACCCTCCATTTACAGGACACCCTGCACTCCACGCACATAGTATCCATATATTCACAGGTAGCGACTGGTGCCTGACTCATACACCTTCAGTTATTTGAGCATATCTATTAATAGATCACTGGACCATTGTGAGAAGAAGCAAGCAGCTGGTATTCTATCTGTAATGGAGTGGCCAGCACAGTCACCAGATTTCAACCCCATTGAGCTGTTGTGGGAGCAGCTTGACCGTGTGGTACGCAAAAAGTGTCCATCAAGCCAATCCAACTTGTGGGAGGGGCTTCTTGAAGCATGGGGTGAAATTTCACCAGATTACCTCAGCAAATTAACAGCTAGAATGCCAAAGGTCTGCACGGCTGTAACTGCTGCAAATGGAGCATTCATTGACAAAAGCAAAGTTTGAAGGAGAAAATGATTATTTCAGATAAAAATCATTATTTCTAACCTTGTCAGTGTCTTGACTATATTTTCTATTCATTTTGCAACTCATTTGATAAATACAAATGTGAGTTTTCATGGAAAACACTAAATTGTCTGGGTGACCCCAAACTTTTGATCGGTAGTGTATATAAATGCAATGAGGGATAAAAAGGAAGCATTTAAAGTACTAAAACAAGAGAATAGCGACACAGCATTAAAAAACTATAAGGAGAAAAATAAAGTGTGCAAAAGACAAATAAAGGAGGCGAAGATTGAGGCTGAGAGAAAAATTGCCAAGGAAATTATTTTCAACTACATAAACAATAAGAGAATAAAAACTGACAATGTGGGCACTCTCAAAAATAATTTGGGTGTAATGGTGGAGGAGGATGAGGAAAAAGCACAAGTATTAAATGCCTTCTTCTCTACAGTGTTTACACAAGAAAATCCAATTTGCTAGCAACATAATTAGGGGTAATGTAAACTCTCAATTAAATGTCACCTGCTTAACCCAGGAAGAAGTATGGTGCCACCTGCAAAACACTAAAATAAAGAAATCTCCTGGTCCAGATGGAATACACCCCCGAGTTCTGAGGGAATTAAGCATGGTGATAGGTAGAGCCTTGTATCTAATATTTAAGGATTCAGTAATGACTGGGTCTGTTCCACAGGATTGACGAATAGCAAATGTGGTGCCAATTTTCAAAAAGGGGTGTAAAAGTGAACCTGGAAACTATAGGCCAGTAAGTTTGACTTCTGTGGTGGGTAAGATATTTGAGGGATTTCTAAGAGGTGCTATCCTGGACTATCTCAATGTAAATAATCTTATAACACCAAATCAGCATGGGTTTATGAGGAATCGGTCCTGTCAGACTAATCTGATCAGCTTCTATGAGAAGGTCAGTTCAAGACTGGACATGGGTAATGCAGTAGACGTGGTGTACCTGGACTTTTCAAAGGCTTTTGATACTGTTCCACATAAACAGTTGGTATGCAAAATGAGATTGTTGGGACTAGGGGAAAACGTATGCAATTGGGTTAGCAGCTGGCTCACTGATAGGAAACAGAGGGTACTAAATTTTGTAAGGTAATCAATAATGAGGATAGTAGAATAATACAAGGGGATCTAAGGAGACTGGTAGCATGTGTGGAGACTTGGCAAATGAAGTTTAATGTTGACAAATGTAAGGTAATGTATTTTGGTGGATGAGATAAAATGTACTTCTGTTATGTACTTAATAGTAAATTACTGGGTAAGGGTGCATTCACACTAAGTATATGCTGAGCTGATTCTGAACGTAAAACACGTTCAGAATCAGCGCGTACAAAGCAGATCCCATTCATTTCAATGGGAGCCGGCATACGAGCGCTCCCCATTGAAATGAATGGGCTGCTTTTTTCCCTATTGGTTTCAATGTGATACGCGCATAGCCCATTCTGCTCATGCCGAGCCGTACACGCAAGCACTTCTCATTCACTTCAATGGGAGTGCTCGTAGTGAAAAAAGCAGCCCATTCATTTCTATAGGGAGCGCTCGTATGCTGGCTCCCATAGAAATGAATGGAACTGCTTTTATACGCTCAGAATAAGCTGGCGTATACTCAGTGTGAACTCACCCTAAGACTGCCCATGAAAAAGACTTAGGGATTTTGGTGGACAGCAAGCTTACCTTTAGTGACCAGTGCCAGGCAGCTGCTGCCAAGGCAAATAAAATTATGGGATGCATCAAAAGAGGTCTAGATTCTCATGACAAGGACATAGTTATGCCTCTATACAAATCACTGGTACGGCCACACTTAGAATATTGTGTGCAATTTTGGGCCCCGATATACAAGAAAGACATAAGTGAACTTGAAAACGTGCAAAGATGGGCAACCAAAATGATTAGGGGAATGGGTGGACTGGAGTACAACGATAGATTAACAAACTTGGGGTTATTCAGTTTAGAGAAAAGACGTCTACAAATACATGAAGGGACAATACAAAGAACTTTCTAAGGATATTTTTACTCCTAGGCCAGTGACAGTGACAAGAGGACATCCTCTACGTCTCGAGGAGAGAAGGTTTCACCAGAAACATAGAAGGGGATTCTTCACAGTAAGAACGGCGAGGCTCTGGAACTCTCTGCCCAGGAAGTGGTGATGGTGGATTCATTAAACAAGTTCAAAGAGGGCCTGGATGCCTTTCTTGAAGAGAAAAATATAATGGATTATGGACTCTAGATTTTAAGCACCCTAGGCGGAGGCTAATAAAAATAGTTAATAAAAAAAAGTTTAAAAAAACAACAAAAAAAAACAACAAAGTTCTAAATCACCTCTTTTTCCTAGAATACTGTATATATAAAAGTAGAAAGTTACTATGATACACATACACATTACATATCCCCATGTCTAAAAACACCCGGTCTTCTTATAAAATATTTTTCCTATACGGTGAACGTCGAAATTAAAAGTGCCAAACCACCGTTTTTTTTCACAGTTTCAACTCTGATTTAAATAAAAGGTTCTCTTCGCAATAGACATTCCCCAAAATGGTATAACTAAATCTGTCCCCGCCAGATTGTCCATGCGAAAAAAAAACGGTTTCTAGGTGGAAAGGTCACATACGGACACTGGCGGTTTGCCTTAAAACCCATTCACATGTTCAGTTTCTTTGGGGTTTAGGACAGAAACCCCGGGGTGGACAGCGGCGGTTGTGTGAACCCTCCTTTACAGAAAAGATGTCTCAGGACTGGAAAGCAAATTAAAAAGCATTAAAGAGTATGCTAAGCGGTAAGTGTGCGTTAAGAAGAGGTGCCCCACAGAAGAGGGGGGTAGTCTTAAGCCTCGAGTATATCCCAAACTCTATATTGTAACTGAAAAAGTTGGGTGTCATCTTATACGTCCAGTCTTCTTATACGCCGGAAAATATGGTAGTGTGATAATCTAAAATGTCTGTACATTCTTTTTTAAGATGTGGATAAATGTAAATTCCCCCCCCCCTATCAGTATGTCTTTGTAGTATGGAAGGAAGCTCACGTAAACATACAAACTCCTTGCAGCTGTTGAGCTTGCAGGATTCAAACCCATGACTCCAGCGCTACAATGCTAACCATCGAGCCACCATGTTGCACCATAAAATGTCTTCATTAGAGTTCTGAACAAGCACAACTCGGGGCTTCAGCAAACTGCATTACAGCTCACCTCAAGTAGAACACATTCAGGATCACTGAAGAGAGTACTATGGACTTATGTTCATGAAATCATCCACCCATTATGAATGAGCAGCATACTTGCCATTTAACCCTTACATTTGTGGTCAATGCTAACAGCAGCACCTAAGTTTTCTTACCTAGTACACATAGAATTCCCCCCCCGGTTAATGAAAATGAAATAAAAAACACACATTTGGTATCACCACATAAGTACCAACCTCTAATATAAAATTAGTATGTTATTTATTCTAACTGGGAAATGCCATAAATCTTAAAATTCAGATGCCAGATTTAATGTTTTGCGACTATCTCACCTCTCAAAAATAAAAAGTAATAAAAACCTGATCAAAAAGGTTTTTTTTTTACCCACAAAATAAAAGGTCTTGTAAAGCTACATTAAAATAAAAAGTAAAAAGTTAAAATGCGGAAATGCAGAAAGGGATAAAATGCCACTGGTTGAATCTAACATTTTAAAATAATTGCTAAGAGTTAAAATATATGTAATGAGTTAAATGTCAGTAATATTTATTCCAGCCATAAATTCAAAAATTGCAATAAAAAAGTGACAATTTCAGGAGGGTTTCACTATGAAAAAAGTAGCTAGGGAGATTTTTAGGCCGGGTAGAGAAGGGGTTTTTTGAAATTGAAATCAATGGGAGCGATATGCCCTTTCTTCAGGTGGATTCCACGGCTGATTCAGCCATGAATGTCCTCCTGGCAACTTTCCCCTGACTAGGCACATTCATTTCAGCCTAATCTGGAACAGAATGCCGTGACTCAATGCCAGTGCCCTGTATGCACTGCATCAGCATCCAATCGCAGCTAGCCGTTTTTTGGACCTTATTCTGAGGCGGCCACTACCAGTCCAAAAAACTCCCGAGGATTTTGGAGAGGAAAAAATCCCCTTCAGGATTTAGGAAATGTTTTTTTGAAACATTTTTTACATGACGCTTTTTTTATGGCGTGTTTGGTAGCATTTTTTGAGGTGTTTTTAGTTTTTGGTTTTTTTTGTCCAGCACAGTGTATGGACCTTGAAAAAACCACTAGCGATTTTTGAAGCAGTTTTTGCAAAAACTGCGTAAAAAACCGCAACACTGTTTTTACCCCTCCCATTGACTTCTCTTGTTTATTTCAGGCGGAATCAGCCTGAAGAAAGGTCAGCTCGCTTCTTTTTTCTGTTAGCGGAAAAAAAACGCTAGCTGAAAAAAAAGCTAGTGGATCCTATAGAAGTCAATTGGGAGGCGGATTTTGAGGCGGATTTCGCTTCAAAATCTGGACCAAGAAAACTCCGTGTGAACCTAGCCTAACAATGAAAATACTGTATAAACTGAAGACAACTTATTAAAGAACAGGAGGAGATGAGCAAACTAAGATATCATTTTGTGTGAAAATATACAGTAGAACATTATTTATCCTTTTATTTCTCTGTTCTTTTTATGCATGGAAGAAGTCCTTGAGCCCCTTAGGTGGTCCTATCAGTGACTGATGGCTATCTCTGTATGAGCAGTCATAAAGGTGAGGTTGCCATTCACTGTTAGGATGACCTAGTCGCTCAATTATTTCCTAAAAGCATACAAAGAACAGAAAAATAACCAAATACATGACAAGTTCTGAAAATCATTTTCTATACAACTACATATCAATCTGCCTAGCACTTTCTGTCACATGTTGACTACACATCAGATTGTATTTTCATGGCGACAGGTTCCCCGTAAGGATGCCACCTAATGTGGGTGTTAAGGCTCTGGTGACTTTTCATTCTTCCTGTCTTAGCATTTCAAAATCCATAACTTGTTTATTTTCCATTGACATAGCCATGCACGGGTAAAGTTTTTGCATGAGGAGTTGTATTTTTAGATGGCCTATTTCTGTCAGGACCTAACAGGCATCTGTACATGACAGCCTGGAGGACATTATAGCAGACACGGCTTCTCTGCCTGGCTCTTCACAGCACAGTACTAATGCAGTGATGAGCATAGGCTTAGTGAGATGTAACAATGTGGTACTTGTCAGGAAGGGGTAAACAATAATAATAATTTGTGGAACAAATGAATGAACAATCATTCGGATAATTTCCCTTATTACAGCCTTATGTAGAAATCTGTGTTTTGGCCAGTGTCCTGCCTAAGTGATTGTAGGCCAAACCAATCGTGGAGGTTACACAGAGATAAGGTATATAGAAAGATTTGCACCTGTTCTGTATTTAGAAATGCACCTGGTTTGGAATTCCAATCACTTATGTAAAACACTGATGTGTGAACAAGGCCGAATCATGACAGCGATCGGTCTACAAATGATCAAAAGGTCATTTGTCAGCTGATCGAATCTCTTATGTTATTACAAACATAACAGTAGGCAGAACATCTCTGGATAAAAATGTACAAAGAGTATGGTGACCATTAATGGTCACTTGTCCTCTTCATCACAATTTTACCTCCACTGTAAATGTACAAAGCGAGTCCAGATCAATGTGTTTTTAACTTAACAGAACTTGTTACTGGTCAAGAAATCAAATATATGTCAAAATATGTTAATGTTAGTATAAGAAGTCTACCTGCAATTTTGCTATTAATGTTTAATATTAACACATTGAAATAAAACAAATATAATTTGTCAATTTTATGATGAACAAAAAAATAGTTTCTTCTTGTGAATGTTCGTGCATTATTTATTATGATGTGCACTAGAATTCATCTAAAATCTGAGCTTGTCTAAGCAACAAACTGCTTCAGAATATTTTCAGGTTGATTGACAGTTCAGCTCATCATGGGATCACAACAATGGCCTGAAAGTCTCCAATAATACTATGAATTTGTCTGTTCATATACATCTATATACATACGTGCACACACACACACACACATATATATATACAGTGCCTACAAGTAGTATTCAACCCCCTGCAGATTTAGCAGGTTTGATAAGATGCAAATAAGTTAGAGCCTTCAAACTTCAAACAAGAGCAGGATTTATTAACAGATGCATAAATCTTACAAACCAAAAAGTTATGTTGCTCAGTTAAATTTTAATAAATTTTAAACATAAAAGTGTGGGTCAATTATTATTCAACCCCTAGGTTTAATATTTTGTGGAATAACCCTTGTTTGCAATTACAGCTAATAATCGTCTTTTATAAGACCTGATCAGGCCGGCACAGGTCTCTGGAGTTATCTTGGCCCACTCCTCCATGCAGATCTTCTCCAAGTTATCTAGGTTCTTTGGGTGTCTCATGTGGACTTTAATCTTGAGCTCCTTCCACAAGTTTTCAATTGGGTTAAGGTCAGGAGACTGACTAGGCCACTGATTTGATTTTTTTCCCTCTTGAACCAGGCCTTGGTTTTCTTGGCTGTGTGCTTTGGGTCGTTGTCTTGTTGGAAGATGAAATGACGACCCATCTTAAGATCCTTGATGGAGGAGCGGAGGTTCTTGGCCAAAATCTCCAGGTAGGCCGTGCTATCCATCTTCCCATGGATGCGGACCAGATGGCCACGCCCCTTGGCTGAGAAGCAGCCCCACAGCATGATGCTGCCACCACCATGCTTGACTGTAGGGATGGTATTCTTGGCGTCGTATGCAGTGCCATCCAGTCTCCAAACGTCACGTGTGTGGTTGGCACCAAAGATCTCGATCTTGGTCTCATCAGACCAGAGAACCTTGAACCAGTCTGTCTCAGAGTCCTCCAAGTGATCATGAGCAAACTGTAGACGAGCCTTGACATGACGCTTTGAAAGTAAAGGTACCTTACGGGCTCGTCTGGAATGGAGACCATTGCGGTGGAGTACGTTACTTATGGTATTGACTGAAACCAATGTCCCCACTGCCATGAGATCTTCCCGGAGCTCCTTCCTTGTTGTCCTTGGGTTAGCCTTGACTCTTCGGACAAGCCTGGCCTCGGCACAGGAGGAAACTTTCAAAGGCTGTCCAGGCCGTGGAAGGCTAACAGTAGTTCCATAAGCCTTCCACTTCCGGATGATGCTCCCAACAGTGGAGACAGGTAGGCCCAACTCCTTGGAAAGGGTTTTGTACCCCTTGCCAGCCTTGTGACCCTCCACGATCTTGTCTCTGATGGCCTTGGAATGCTCCTTTGTCTTTCCCATGTTGACCATGTATGAGTGCTGTTCACAAGTTTGGGGAGGGTCTTAAATAGTCAGAAACGGCTGGAAAAAGAGATAATTAATCCAAACATGTGAAGCTCATTGTTCTTTGTGCCTGAACTACTTCTTAATACTTTAGGGGAATCAAACAGAATTCTGGTGGTTGAATAATAAATGACCCTCGGAATAAACTTTTCACAATTTAAAAAAAATTAAACAAAGAAATAACATTCTTTTTTGCTGCAGTGCATTTCACACTTCCAGGCTGATCTACAGTCCAAATGTCACAATGCCAAGTTACTTCCGAATGTGTAAACCTGCTAAATCTGCAGGGGGTTGAATACTACTTGTAGGCACTATATATATATATATATATATATATATATATATATATATGTATATATACGCACACACATACACAGAGTTCCATAAGGAACAGAATCCCAGCTGTGGACAGCGCTGTTTTGATCTGTTGGGTCTCATCAGCACAGCATAGGGAAAACTGGGTTGACAGAGATGAGAGGCTTCTAGACCAGGCTCTGGGGATATCACTATTTCAGGAAAGAGCATCTTTGCAGCCGTATGGAGACTTGCAAAGCCATTTTTGCTCCTCTGGGGGATTATAGGAAATATGCAAATCTGTTTTCCAGGATCTGCCAAACCAGTTTTCCCTACGCTGTGCTGATGAGATCCAACAGATCAAAACAGTGCTGTCCACAGCTGTGATTCTGTTCCTGATGGAATAGATTTACTGGTTTGGGTAAACCTCACGTCATAGCATAAGGCTTGTTGAAAAAGTCATGCATGATGTTTAAGTTGGCTGTCCCTAGGTTCAGCAAGCAGAGGCATTGTTTTCCTAATTACATCCTGGAAAACAGATTTGCATATTTCCTATGATAAAGTTGTGAATCTTATTCAGCCTCTTGTTTGATACAACTGGGTTACTTTTCAGAATTAAATTAAATGTTGAACTATGATACAATAAAGATTTTGTTCTAAATTAATATATCATTCATTGTAGTGTTTTTGTTCTGTTTCTCCTGTACATCTTTTCATACAATAATGTTTTCCTGTAGAGATGAGCGAACAGTGTTCTATCGAACTCATGTTCGATCGGATATTAGGCTGTTCGGCATGTTCGAATCGAATCGAACACCGCGTGGTAAAGTGCGCCATTACTCGATTCCCCTCCCACCTTCCCTGGCGCCTTTTTTGCTCCAATAACAGCGCAGGGTAGGTGGGACAGGAACTACGACACCGGTGACGTTGAAAAAAGTAGGCAAAACCCATTGGCTGCCGAAAACATGTGACCTCTAATTTAAAAGAACAGCGACGCCCAGCTTCGCGTCATTCTGAGCTTGCAATTCACCGAGGACGGAGGTTTCCGTCCAGCTAGCTAGGGCTTAGATTCTGGGTAGGCAGGGACAGGCTAGGATAGGAAGGAGAAGACAACCAACAGCTCTTGTAAGAGCTAAATTCCAGGGAGAAGCTTGTCAGTGTAACGTGGCACTGACGGGCTCAATCGCCGCAACCCAGCTTTCCCAGGATCCTGAATGGAATACACTGTCAGTGTATTCCCGTATACCCGATATATACCCCGATACCCGTTCCAACGGTGTGCCCCCCCACCTTCACCCCAGAAATACCCTGCAAGTCCCCTAGCAATAGAATTGGGGCTATATACACCCACAATTTTTACTACTGGTATACAGTGCCATTGTCTGACTGGGAATTCAAAGAATATATTGGGAATACAAATACCCTCATTTCTTGCTACTGCCATATAGTGCCAGTTTCTGACTGGTAATTCAAAGAATATATTGGGGTTACGTGCACCCACAATTTTTACTACTGGTATACAGTGCCATTGTCTGACTGGGAATTCAAAGAATATATTGGGAATACAAATACCCTCATTTCTTGCTACTGCCATATAGTGCCAGTGTCTGACTGGGAATTCAAAGAATATATTGGGGTTACGTGCACCCACAATTTTTACTACTGGTATACAGTGCCATTGTCTGACTGGGAATTCAAAGAGTATATTGGGAATACAAATACCCTCATTTCTTGCTACTGCCATATAGTGCCAGTTTCTGACTGGGAATTCAAAGAATATATTGGGGTTACGTGCACCCACAATTTTTACTACTGGTATACAGTGCCATTGTCTGACTGGGAATTCAAAGAGTATATTGGGAATACAAATACCCTCATTTCTTGCTACTGCCATATAGTGCCAGTTTCTGACTGGTAATTCAAAGAATATATTGGGGTTACGTGCACCCACAATTTTTACTACTGGTATACAGTGCCATTGTCTGACTGGGAATTCAAAGAGTATATTGGGAATACAAATACCCTCATTTCTTGCTACTGCCATATAGTGCCAGTTTCTGACTGGGAATTCAAAGAATATATTGGGGTTACGTGCACCCACAATTTTTACTACTGGTATACAGTGCCATTGTCTGACTGGGAATTCAAAGAATATATTGGGGTTATAAATACCCTCATTTCTTGCTACTGCCATATAGTGCCAGTTTCTGACTGGTAATTCAAAGAATATATTGGGGTTACGTGCACCCACAATTTTTACTACTGGTATACAGTGCCATTGTCTGACTGGGAATTCAAAGAGTATATTGGGAATACAAATACCCTCATTTCTTGCTACTGCCATATAGTGCCAGTTTCTGACTGGGAATTCAAAGAATATATTGGGGTTACGTGCACCCACAATTTTTACTACTGGTATACAGTGCCATTGTCTGACTGGGAATTCAAAGAGTATATTGGGAATACAAATACCCTCATTTCTTGCTACTGCCATATAGTGCCAGTTTCTGACTGGGAATTCAAAGAATATATTGGGGTTACGTGCACCCACAATTTTTACTACTGGTATACAGTGCCATTGTCTGACTGGGAATTCAAAGAGTATATTGGGAATACAAATACCCTCATTTCTTGCTACTGCCATATAGTGCCAGTTTCTGACTGGGAATTCAAAGAATATATTGGGGTTACGTGCACCCACAATTTTTACTACTGGTATACAGTGCCATTGTCTGACTGGGAATTCAAAGAGTATATTGGGAATACAAATACCCTCATTTCTTGCTACTGCCATATAGTGCCAGTTTCTGACTGGGAATTCAAAGAATATATTGGGGTTACGTGCACCCACAATTTTTACTACTGGTATACAGTGCCATTGTCTGACTGGGAATTCAAAGAGTATATTGGGAATACAAATACCCTCATTTCTTGCTACTGCCATATAGTGCCAGTTTCTGACTGGGAATTCAAAGAATATATTGGGGTTACGTGCACCCACAATTTTTACTACTGGTATACAGTGCCATTGTCTGACTGGGAATTCAAAGAATATATTGGGGTTATAAATACCCTCATTTCTTGCTACTGCCATATAGTGCCAGTTTCTGACTGGGAATTCAAAGAATATATTGGGGTTACGTGCACCCACAATTTTTACTACTGGTATACAGTGCCATTGTCTGACTGGGAATTCAAAGAGTATATTGGGAATACAAATACCCTCATTTCTTGCTACTGCCATATAGTGCCAGTTTCTGACTGGGAATTCAAAGAATATATTGGGGTTACGTGCACCCACAATTTTTACTACTGGTATACAGTGCCATTGTCTGACTGGGAATTCAAAGAGTATATTGGGAATACAAATACCCTCATTTCTTGCTACTGCCATATAGTGCCAGTTTCTGACTGGGAATTCAAAGAATATATTGGGGTTACATGCACCCACAATTTTTACTACTGGTATACAGTGCCATTGTCTGACTGGGAATTCAAAGAGTATATTGGGAATACAAATACCCTCATTTCTTGCTACTGCCATATAGTGCCAGTTTCTGACTGGGAATTCAAAGAATATATTGGGGTTACGTGCACCCACAATTTTTACTACTGGTATACAGTGCCATTGTCTGACTGGGAATTCAAAGAGTATATTGGGAATACAAATACCCTCATTTCTTGCTACTGCCATATAGTGCCAGTTTCTGACTGGGAATTCAAAGAATATATTGGGGTTACGTGCACCCACAATTTTTACTACTGGTATACAGTGCCATTGTCTGACTGGGAATTCAAAGAGTATATTGGGAATACAAATACCCTCATTTCTTGCTACTGCCATATAGTGCCAGTTTCTGACTGGGAATTCAAAGAATATATTGGGGTTACGTGCACCCACAATTTTTACTACTGGTATACAGTGCCATTGTCTGACTGGGAATTCAAAGAGTATATTGGGAATACAAATACCCTCATTTCTTGCTACTGCCATATAGTGCCAGTTTCTGACTGGTAATTCAAAGAATATATTGGGGTTACGTGCACCCACAATTTTTACTACTGGTATACAGTGCCATTGTCTGACTGGGAATTCAAAGAGTATATTGGGAATACAAATACCCTCATTTCTTGCTACTGCCATATAGTGCCAGTTTCTGACTGGGAATTCAAAGAATATATTGGGGTTACATGCACCCACAATTTTTACTACTGGTATACAGTGCCATTGTCTGACTGGGAATTCAAAGAGTATATTGGGAATACAAATACCCTCATTTCTTGCTACTGCCATATAGTGCCAGTTTCTGACTGGGAATTCAAAGAATATATTGGGGTTACGTGCACCCACAATTTTTACTACTGGTATACAGTGCCATTGTCTGACTGGGAATTCAAAGAGTATATTGGGAATACAAATACCCTCATTTCTTGCTACTGCCATATAGTGCCAGTTTCTGACTGGGAATTCAAAGAATATATTGGGGTTACGTGCACCCACAATTTTTACTACTGGTATACAGTGCCATTGTCTGACTGGGAATTCAAAGAGTATATTGGGAATACAAATACCCTCATTTCTTGCTACTGCCATATAGTGCCAGTTTCTGACTGGGAATTCAAAGAATATATTGGGGTTACGTGCACCCACAATTTTTACTACTGGTATACAGTGCCATTGTCTGACTGGGAATTCAAAGAGTATATTGGGAATACAAATACCCTCATTTCTTGCTACTGCCATATAGTGCCAGTTTCTGACTGGGAATTCAAAGAATATATTGGGGTTACGTGCACCCACAATTTTTACTACTGGTATACAGTGCCATTGTCTGACTGGGAATTCAAAGAGTATATTGGGAATACAAATACCCTCATTTCTTGCTACTGCCATATAGTGCCAGTTTCTGACTGGGAATTCAAAGAATATATTGGGGTTACGTGCACCCACAATTTTTACTACTGGTATACAGTGCCATTGTCTGACTGGGAATTCAAAGAGTATATTGGGAATACAAATACCCTCATTTCTTGCTACTGCCATATAGTGCCAGTTTCTGACTGGTAATTCAAAGAATATATTGGGGTTACGTGCACCCACAATTTTTACTACTGGTATACAGTGCCATTGTCTGACTGGGAATTCAAAGAGTATATTGGGAATACAAATACCCTCATTTCTTGCTACTGCCATATAGTGCCAGTTTCTGACTGGGAATTCAAAGAATATATTGGGGTTACGTGCACCCACAATTTTTACTACTGGTATACAGTGCCATTGTCTGACTGGGAATTCAAAGAGTATATTGGGAATACAAATACCCTCATTTCTTGCTACTGCCATATAGTGCCAGTTTCTGACTGGGAATTCAAAGAATATATTGGGGTTACGTGCACCCACAATTTTTACTACTGGTATACAGTGCCATTGTCTGACTGGGAATTCAAAGAATATATTGGGGTTATAAATACCCTCATTTCTTGCTACTGCCATATAGTGCCAGTTTCTGACTGGTAATTCAAAGAATATATTGAGGTTACGTGCACCCACAATTTTTACTACTGGTATACAGTGCCATTGTCTGACTGGGAATTCAAAGAGTATATTGGGAATACAAATACCCTCATTTCTTGCTACTGCCATATAGTGCCAGTTTCTGACTGGGAATTCAAAGAATATATTGGGGTTACGTGCACCCACAATTTTTACTACTGGTATACAGTGCCATTGTCTGACTGGGAATTCAAAGAGTATATTGGGAATACAAATACCCTCATTTCTTGCTACTGCCATATAGTGCCAGTTTCTGACTGGGAATTCAAAGAATATATTGGGGTTACGTGCACCCACAATTTTTACTACTGGTATACAGTGCCATTGTCTGACTGGGAATTCAAAGAGTATATTGGGAATACAAATACCCTCATTTCTTGCTACTGCCATATAGTGCCAGTTTCTGACTGGGAATTCAAAGAATATATTGGGGTTACGTGCACCCACAATTTTTACTACTGGTATACAGTGCCATTGTCTGACTGGGAATTCAAAGAGTATATTGGGAATACAAATACCCTCATTTCTTGCTACTGCCATATAGTGCCAGTTTCTGACTGGGAATTCAAAGAATATATTGGGGTTACGTGCACCCACAATTTTTACTACTGGTATACAGTGCCAATTTCTAACTAGGAATTCAAAATGCGCAAGGCTCCCGGAAAGGGACGTGGACGAGGCCGTGGGCGAGGTCGGGGGAATGGTTCTGGGGAGCAAGGTAGCAGTGAAGCCACAGGGCGTCCCGTGCCTACTCCTGTGGGGCAGCAAGCATTGCGCCACTCCACAGTGCCAGGGTTGCTTGCCACATTAACTAAACTGCAGGGTACAAACCTTAGTAGGCCCGAGAACCAGGAACAGGTCTTGCAATGGCTGTCAGAGAACGCTTACAGCACATTGTCCAGCAGCCAGTCAGACTCTGCCTCCTCTCCTCCTATTACCCAACAGTCTTGTCTTCCTTCCTCCCAAAATTCCGAAGCTTTACAGAACAATAACCCAAACTGTCCCTGCTCCCCAGAGCTGTTCTCCGCTCCTTTCATTGTCCCTCAACCTGCCTCTCCACGTCACGATTCCACGAACCTAACAGAGGAGCATCTGTGTCCAGATGCTCAAACACTAGAGTCTCCTCCATCTCCGTTCGATTTGGTGGTGGATGACCAGCAACCCACCCTCATCGACGATGATGTGACGCAGTTGCCGTCAGGGCATCCAGTTGACCGGCGCATTGTGCGGGAGGAGGAGATGAGACAGGAGTTGGAAGAGGAAGTGGTGGATGATGAGGACACTGACCCGACCTGGACAGGGGGGATGTCAAGCGGGGAAAGTAGTGTGGATGTTGAGGCAGGTGCAGCACCAAAAAGGGTAGCTAGAGGCAGAGGCAGAGGTCAGCAGCTTAGGCGAAGCCAGGCCACACCCGGAATCTCCCAAGATGTTCCAGTTCGTACCCAGCCCCGAAAAACTCCCACCTCGAGGGCACGTTTCTCGAAGGTGTGGAGTTTTTTCAAGGAATGCGCCGAGGACAGATATAGTGTTGTCTGCACAATTTGCCTCTCGAAATTGATTAGGGGCTCTGAGAAGAGCAACCTGTCCACCACTTCAATGCGCCGTCATTTGGAATCCAAGCACTGGAATCAGTGGCAGGCAGCAACGGCAGGACAAAGGCCGCCTGCCGTTCACGCCACTGCCACTGCCTCTGCCTCTGCCACTGCCACTGCTGACTGTGCTGGCGATGCACTCCAGAGGACGAGCCAGGACACCACTTCATCTGCCTCCGCCACTTTGTTGACTTCTACCTCATCCTCCCCTGGTCCTGTCTTATCTCCTTCTCCTGCACCATCAAAGGCACCATCAGGCGTTTCTTTACAACAACCCACCATCTCTCAGACATTGGAGCGGCGGCAGAAATACACTGCTAACCACCCACACGCGCAAGCCTTGAACGCCAACATCGCTAAACTGCTGGCCCAGGAGATGTTGGCGTTCCGGCTTGTTGAAACTCCCGCCTTCCTGGACCTGATGGCAACTGCGGCACCTCGCTATGCCGTCCCTAGCCGTCACTACTTCTCCCGGTGTGCCGTCCCCGCCTTGCACCAGCACGTGTCACTCAACATCAGGCGGGCCCTTAGTTCCGCGCTTTGCACAAAGGTCCACTTGACCACCGACGCGTGGACAAGTGCATGCGGACAGGGACGCTACATTTCACTGACGGCACACTGGGTGAATGTAGTTGAGGCTGGGACTGCTTCCCAAACTGGCCCGGTGTACCTCGTCTCCCCGCCTAACATTCCTGGCAGGGACACGAGAAGAACACCCCCCTCCTCCTCCTCCTCTACCGCCTCCTCCTCCGCCACCGCCTCCTCCTCCGCCACCGCCTCCTCCTCCGCTGTTAGATTGACCCCAGCTACGAGTTGGAAACGTTGCAGCACTGGCGTTGGTAGACGTCAGCAGGCTGTGCTGAAGCTGATCAGCTTGGGGGACAGACAGCACACTGCCTCCGAGGTGAGGGATGCCCTCCTCGATGAGACGGCAATATGGTTTGAGCCGCTGCACCTGGGCCCAGGCATGGTCGTTTGTGATAACGGCCGGAACCTGGTAGCAGCTCTGGAGCTTGCCGGACTCCAACATGTTCCATGCCTGGCCCACGTCTTCAACCTAGTGGTGCAACGTTTCCTAAAGAGCTACCCCAATGTTCCAGAGCTACTGGTGAAAGTGCGGCGCATGTGCGCCCACTTTCGCAAGTCGACAGTAGCCGCTGCTAGCTTAAAATCTCTCCAGCAACGCCTGCATGTGCCACAACACCGGCTTTTGTGCGACGTCCCCACACGCTGGAACTCAACGTTTCAGATGTTGAATAGAGTGGTTGAGCAGCAGAGACCTTTGATGGAATACCAGCTACAAAACCCTAGGGTGCCACAAAGTCAGCTGCCTCAGTTTCACATCCATGAGTGGCCATGGATGAGAGACCTTTGTGACATCCTACGGGTCTTTGAGGAGTCCACAAGGAGGGTGAGCTCTGAGGATGCGATGGTGAGCCTTACAATCCCGCTCTTGTGTGTTCTGAGAGAATCCCTGATTGACATCAGGGATAACTCAGATCACACAGAGGAGTTAGGGATAGCATCCGATCCGTCACAGCTGGAGAGTAGGTCCACACATCTGTCCGCTTCACTGCGTTTAATGGAGGAGGAGGAGGAGGAGGAGGAGGAAGAAGAGTTGTCCGATGATGTGATGGTGATACAGGAGGCTTCCGGGCAACTTCGAATCGTCCCATTGTTGCAGCGCGGATGGGTAGACATGGAGGATGAGGAGGAAATGGAGATTGAACTTTCCGGTGGGGCCAGAGGAGTCATGCCAACTAACACTGTGGCAGACATGGCTGAGTTCATGTTGGGGTGCTTTACAACCGACAAGCGTATTGTCAAAATCATGGAGGACAACCAGTACTGGATCTTTGCTATCCTTGACCCCCGGTATAAAAACAACATCTCGTCTTTTATTCCGGTAGAGGGGAGGGCCAATCGCATCAATGCTTGCCACAGGCAATTGGTGCAGAATATGATGGAGATGTTTCCAGCATGTGACGTTGGCGGCAGGGAGGGCAGTTCCTCCAGTAGGCAACCAAGTTCTCACCGGTCCACACAAACGAGGGGCACACTGTCTAAGGTCTGGGACACCTTGATGGCACCCCCTCGCCAAAGTGCCGCCACGGAGGGTCCTAGTGTCACCAGGCGTGAGAAGTATAGGCGCATGTTGCGGGAATACCTTTCCGACCACAGCCCTGTCCTCTCCGACCCCTCTGCGCCCTACACGTATTGGGTGTCGAAGTTGGACCTGTGGCTTGAACTTGCCCTATATGCCTTGGAGGTGCTGTCCTGTCCTGCCGCCAGCGTCCTATCTGAGAGGGTGTTCAGTGCAGCCGGTGGCATCATCACTGACAAGCGCACCCGTCTGTCAGCTGAGAGTGCCGACCGGCTCACTTTGATAAAAATGAACCACCACTGGATAGAGCCTTCATTTTTGTGCCCACCTGTGTAAAGCACCCCAACATGAAACTCCATGTCTGTACTCAACCTCTCCAATTCCTCCGCATCCTCATACTCATCCACCATAAGCGTTGCACAATTCTGCTAATACTAGGCTCCCTCCAACATGATTTCCCCCAACTCTGCTGGTTAGAGGCTCCCTCCACCCTGATTTCCACCAACTCTGCTGGTTAGAGGCTCCCTCCACCCTGCTTTCCCACAACTCTGCTGGTTAGAGGCTCCTTCCACCATGAATTTGCCCAAACTGGGCTGTTTAGAGGCTCCCTCCACCATGAATTGGTCCAAACTGGGTTTTTTAGAGGCTCCCTCCACCATGAATTGGTCCAAACTGGGCTGGTTAGAGGCTCCCTCCACCATGAATTGGTCCAAACTGGGCTGGTTAGAGGCTCCCTCCACCATGAATTTGCCCAAACTGGGCTGGTTAGAGGCTCCCTCCACAATTAATTGGTCCAAACTGGGCTAATTAGAGGCTCCCTCCACCATGAATTGGTCCAAACTGGGTTTTTTAGAGGCTCCCTCCACCATGAATTTGCCCAAACTGGGCTGTTTAGAGGCTCCCTCCACCATGAATTGGTCCAAACTGGGCTGGTTAGAGGCTCCCTCCACCATGAATTTCCCAAAACTTGGCTGTTTAGAGGCTCCCTCCACCATTAATTGGTCCAAACTGGGCTGGTTAGAGGCTCCCTCCACCATGAATTTGCCCAAACTGGGGTGGTTAGAGGCTCCCTCCACCATTAATTGGTCCAAACTGGGCTGGTTAGAGGCTCCCTCCACAATTAATTGGTCCAAACTGGGCTAATTAGAGGCTCCCTCCACCATGAATTGGTCCAAACTGGGTTTTTTAGAGGCTCCCTCCACCATGAATTTGCCCAAACTGGGCTGTTTAGAGGCTCCCTCCACCATGAATTGGTCCAAACTGGGCTGGTTAGAGGCTCCCTCCACCATGAATTGGTCCAAACTGGGCTGGTTAGAGGCTCCCTCCACCATGAATTTCCCAAAACTTGGCTGTTTAGAGGCTCCCTCCACCATTAATTGGTCCAAACTGGGCTGGTTAGAGGCTCCCTCCACCATGAATTTGCCCAAACTGGGCTGTTTAGAGGCTCCCTCCACCATGAATTTGCCCAAACTGGGCTGGTTAGAGGCTCCCTCCACCATGAATTGGTCCAAACTGGGCTGGTTAGAGGCTCCCTCCACCATGAATTTGCCCAAACTGGGCTGTTTAGAGGCTCCCTCCACCATGAATTTGCCCAAACTGGGCTGGTTAGAGGCTCCCTCCACCATGAATTGGTCCAAACGGGTTTTTAGAGGCTCCCTTCACCATGAATTGGTCCAAACTTGGCTGTTTAGAGGCTCCCTCCACCATGAATTTGCCCAAACTGGGCTGTTTAGAGGCTCCCTCCACCATGAATTGGTCCAAACTGGGCTGGTTAGAGGCTCCCTCCACCATGAATTTCCCAAAACTTGGCTGTTTAGAGGCTCCCTCCACCATTAATTGGTCCAAACTGGGCTGGTTAGAGGCTCCCTCCACCATGAATTTGCCCAAACTGGGCTGTTTAGAGGCTCCCTCCACCATGAATTTGCCCAAACTGGGCTGGTTAGAGGCTCCCTCCACCATGAATTGGTCCAAACTGGGCTGGTTAGAGGCTCCCTCCACCATGAATTTGCCCAAACTGGGCTGTTTAGAGGCTCCCTCCACCATGAATTTGCCCAAACTGGGCTGGTTAGAGGCTCCCTCCACCATTAATTGGTCCAAACTGGGCTGGTTAGAGGCTCCCTCCACCATGAATTTGCCCAAACTGGGCTGTTTAGAGGCTCCCTCCACCATGAATTTGCCCAAACTGGGCTGGTTAGAGGCTCCCTCCACCATGAATTGGTCCAAACTGGGCTGGTTAGAGGCTCCCTCCACCATGAATTTGCCCAAACTGGGCTGTTTAGAGGCTCCCTCCACCATGAATTTGCCCAAACTGGGCTGGTTAGAGGCTCCCTCCACCATGAATTGGTCCAAACGGGTTTTTAGAGGCTCCCTTCACCATGAATTGGTCCAAACTTGGCTGGTTAGAGGCTCCCTCCACCATGAATTTGCCCAAACTGGGCTGTTTAGAGGCTCCCTCCACCATGAATTGGTCCAAACTGGGCTGGTTAGAGGCTCCCTCCACCATGAATTTCCCAAAACTTGGCTGTTTAGAGGCTCCCTCCACCATTAATTGGTCCAAACTGGGCTGGTTAGAGGCTCCCTCCACCATGAATTTGCCCAAACTGGGGTGGTTAGAGGCTCCCTCCACCATTAATTGGTCCAAACTGGGCTGGTTAGAGGCTCCCTCCACAATTAATTGGTCCAAACTGGGCTAATTAGAGGCTCCCTCCACCATGAATTGGTCCAAACTGGGTTTTTTAGAGGCTCCCTCCACCATGAATTTGCCCAAACTGGGCTGTTTAGAGGCTCCCTCCACCATGAATTGGTCCAAACTGGGCTGGTTAGAGGCTCCCTCCACCATGAATTGGTCCAAACTGGGCTGGTTAGAGGCTCCCTCCACCATGAATTTCCCAAAACTTGGCTGTTTAGAGGCTCCCTCCACCATTAATTGGTCCAAACTGGGCTGGTTAGAGGCTCCCTCCACCATGAATTTGCCCAAACTGGGCTGTTTAGAGGCTCCCTCCACCATGAATTTGCCCAAACTGGGCTGGTTAGAGGCTCCCTCCACCATGAATTGGTCCAAACTGGGCTGGTTAGAGGCTCCCTCCACCATGAATTTGCCCAAACTGGGCTGTTTAGAGGCTCCCTCCACCATGAATTTGCCCAAACTGGGCTGGTTAGAGGCTCCCTCCACCATGAATTGGTCCAAACTGGGCTGGTTAGAGGCTCCCTCCACCATGAATTTGCCCAAACTGGGCTGTTTAGAGGCTCCCTCCACCATGAATTTGCCCAAACTGGGCTGGTTAGAGGCTCCCTCCACCATGAATTGGTCCAAACGGGTTTTTAGAGGCTCCCTTCACCATGAATTGGTCCAAACTTGGCTGTTTAGAGGCTCCCTCCACCATGAATTGGTCCAAACTGGGGTGGTTAGAGGCTCCCTCCACCATGAATTTGCCCAAACTGGGCTGTTTAGAGGCTCCCTCCACCATGAATTGGTCCAAACTGGGTTTTTTAGAGGCTCCCTCCACCATGAATTGGTCCAAACTGGGCTGGTTAGAGGCTCCCTCCACCATGAATTGGTCCAAACTGGGGTGGTTAGAGGCTCCCTCCACCATTAATTGGTCCAAACTGGGCTGGTTAGAGGCTCCCTCCACCATTAATTGGTCCAAACTGGGCTGGTTAGAGGCTCCCTCCACCATGAATTTGCCCAAACTGGGCTGGTTAGAGGCTCCCTCCACCATGAATTGGTCCAAACTGGGGTTTTTAGAGGCTCCCTCCACCATGAATTGGTCCAAACTGGGGTTTTTAGAGTCTCCCTCCACCATGAATTGGTCCAAACTGGGGTTTTTAGAGGCTCCCTCCACCATGAATTTGCCCAAACTCTGCTGGTTAGAGGCTCAATCCACCCTGATTTTCAAAACAAATGTTGGTGCCAACCTCAACTTACTACAAGGGCCAAATTCACTGCTGGTGACAAGCTCTCCTCACTGCAAGTGCCAAATACACATGTTTCAAGGTGTTTTCCTACTGTCAGAGAGGTGGTATTGAGTGTGTAAAGTGTGTAGTTGTTAGGCTGTGATGTTGGGGTAATAGAGGGTCTTTGGTGTGTTAGATGCCCCCAGACATGCTTCCCCTGCTGTCCCAGTGTGATTCCAGAGGTGTTGGCATCATTTCCTGGGGTGTCATAGTGGACTTGGTGACCCTCCAGACACGGATTTGGGTTTCCCCCTTAACGAGTATCTGTTCCCCATAGACTATAATGGGGTTCGAAACCCGTTCGAACACACGAACATTGAGCGGCTGTTCGAATCGAATTTCGAACCTCGAACATTTTAGTGTTCGCTCATCTCTATTTTCCTGGTTTAGCACAGCAACTGAGCATAACTACCACAAAAACTTCAAGGAAAGGAAATTGTGTTGTGAATTGTGATGGCACAGAAATAAATCTACTAATGCCGCTGCCTTGCTGCACTAAGGACATGTGTTTGTGCAGTGCTACAGGTTCTAAAATGAACTCCTCAAGTGAAAAGTCCAGACCATCCAATTATCCAAGTATCATTGCATCTTCTATATAGACTTTGGACAGGAAAAGGAAGGATGAAATCCAGGCAAGGGCACATGGGAAGTTGTCATATTAATAACAGAAGAATACAGAGTAGGGCTGAAATAAAGTGCATGGGGCAAAGAAAGCAAGCATGCCAGGTTTCCAAGTGTAAAGCCCAGACTGTCAATGGCAGGTAACAATATAATACTCCACAAAAGTGTAGTTAGGTTGTAAGGATAAAAAGGTAAGAAATATGCATATAAGACTTTGCTTCTGTAGTGGTACTTAAAGGAAGTCAGAATGGCATATCAGCCCAGCCCTGCAGATAGATAGGTTAAGGCTCACTTGAATTAGATTCACTATTACCCCAGCCAGAAAGACCACACATTGATTACCAGGAGGTGGACATTTCAGTAATGTCCCTTGTATGGAGTGATATATGTAGTGGCAAAAAACATACTTACTATAGTAGAACTGTCTGAGAGGTTTGAAGCAAAAGTGCTGCAGAATTTATGTTAGTCATCGGGTACTCTTTTTAAGTGACTTCTCTACAGAAGTAACATGGAAGTACAGAGCTTACAGAGAAATACTACAAATGAGTGAACAGGTAGGATTACTTGTGCTCTGTGATGTAGACTGGCTTCTGGCATCACCATTTGACAGCCTCTCAGACAATAATGAGTGGTAGGTGGAGAGGTTATAGTTAGAGATGAGCGAACACTATTCCAAACAGACGTTTCGAATAGCACGCTCACATAGAAATGAATAGAAATGAATGGAAGACTTTGCCGCCAGCCGGCCGCTTAACCCCCCGCGTGCCATTCATTTCTATGGGAGTGTGCTATTCAAAACGGCTGTTTCGAATAGTGTTCTCTCATCTCTAGTTATAGTAGTGATATCATATACACAATGTAACATGCTCTGAGTAGGAAAAACAGCCTTTTTGTAATATTGCAAGCTTCACTAATAAGATTCTAACAGAGCCTATTCCCTAGTTATTAAATAGCATCTGCTAGTAGTGGTATTCCTCATAGCCTAATACTTCCTCCTCTTCCTAGTGAGTTCAATGAGAACAGACAGCGAATTTTGTATGTAGAGGAGATGGAGCTGGAAGACACGGCTTGTGGTGGTGGAGGTAGTAGTGACAGGGGTTATGCTACTAGTAGAGGCACTAAGGGAAAATCTGTTGGGAATTGTGAGGATAATGAGGCATCCCATTGCCATAATGAGTCAAAAAAAGTGGGAAAGAGGATGAAATGACTGTATCTATTGATTCTATTGCAGATAAGACCTGGCCGAGTCAGGGGGGCCATCAAGATAATCCAAGTGCTTTTCTCATGGTCATATGATCCTTTCCATTTCAGAAGTCAGGCCAGGCACTCTGAGTTGCAGGGTTTCTGGAAACCGAAGCACAATGTGTGACAGATCGTAGGTAGCCGACACTGGAGAGCCAGACACAGTTGAGTATGTTTTTTTTTGTTTGTTTTAATCTTACACCTGCCCTGAGCCCTTCCTGAGTTTTTCTAAATTCCTGAACAACCACTTTAAAGGGGTATTCCCACCTCACATACTCAGCAGTCTTCACTCTTGTAAAATCTTCTTTCTTCCTGGTTTCTTGCATCATTTGGTGGGCGGGGTTTCACGGGCAACCTGCCGTTTAGCCCCGCCCCCAAATTCACGTGTAGCTCCGCCTACCCATATTGGACTATGAAGTACAGGCAGCAGCAACTCCATTCTGTGTTACATACAGAGACTGCCTGTCTCTGCCATAATGAACACAATTGAATTAGCTAGCCTGATAACTGGGAGAACAGAAGAAATGAAAGCAGCTCCTCTATCTGAGTGCAGGACCTAGGTCACATGGTGTAGACACAGGATTAGCTAGAAACACAGGCTCGCTCCCTGCACTTAGCCCCTCCTCCCTCCCCCCTGAGAGCAGCAGATACATCATTTGACTCAGGAGCAGCTAAGTCAGGGCTGTGGCCACAAAGAATTGAATAAAGTAAGATAGTGGACAAACAAAGCAGTTTTGCTGAAGCAGTGTATTTAGGAAAAAGTCTTACATCCACATTAACCAGCAGTATAGATAGGATCCTTGTGATGGGACAACCCCTTTAACTTTACTGTTTTGCTATTTTGTAGAAAAGCCTGGTAAATTCAACAAAGCAACATGTAGTACATTATTTCTTATTAGCCATTATTTCTTAGGAGCTTTCTAGTACTTAAACAGTGCATTGTAATGTATCATTCAGCAAGCTATGCCTGATTTAGCTCCAATAAATTCAGGCTCATTACTGTATTTGTATTGCAAGACAAGGCATCATGTATACATTAAATTACATATCGTCACAAGATGTTGCCCATTTTTTTACCAAAAACAAGAAAAAAATAGCTGATAACAATTATAGATCATACATCGTAATATATAAAAAGGAAAATAAGTCTGTAGAGAAATATAGCAAGCATATAAGTAATGTTTTATTTTCACTGTATATAAGAATAAAAAAAAAAAAATCGTTATTATACAGTGCAGAAAGCAATCTACATTCCCTCTCTACAGTGAGCTTCTTCGGAAGCAGGCAGCAATGACATTTTTTCCTTCCGGCACAGCTGGAAGTTAATTCAGTGCTGTAGAATAACCAAGCAGCTAAGTTGTGCTGGAGATTTTTACAACTTCAAATTTCAGCAAGAAACGAAGCACCCTGCAAAGAACTTAAGAAAATGATAACACACTAAAGTTATGTTATATTGCTTTTTCATTTTATTTTCTGACTTTGTATAATCAATATAGGGTAGTCAGACCTTAAGGGTAGGGACATTTACTTATGTATGTATGGGAGCTCCAAAAGAATGCCTAAGCAAGGAAAAAAAACAATAACAAGGTGCAAATGTTGGAGAATAGGATTAATACAGAGCCAATAACTTGCAACATCAGAGGCACTGGCTAGAGGCCAATATTTCTTGTGTGTTCCCAAATAGTTGCTTCGTCAAGTGAATCATTACAACGTGGCCACTTATGTTAGAGATATTTAGTCTATTCAACTCCAACTATGTGAAGATGTCAAAAATATTTAACATTAAAACATATAATCTTTCCCCACACCTCGGTGGTAGGTGTAGGTACTGAGTTGTAGCCTCGGGCAACAACTCAGTACCTACACCTACCACCGAGGTGTGGGGAAAGGCGGTTTTCACCGCCGTTATTAGGCAATTAGATGGCTGTTTTAACTATTGATGTCCTTTATAATAAATATGACCAGCTCTGTACTGAAAGTCTCCTGAGGAACTCTGCTAATGTAGAGGGAAATGCGTAGAGACAATAGATAAGCGCTTGTTGTGGTATTATCAGTGCAACAGCGCTTTGGTGTAGCAGTTGGAGGATCGGGCTCTGTGAACCCCCCCCCCCCCCCCGTCCATACCATTTGGTCTGCAACTTGCACTAGCTCAATAGTATAACAATGTAGCAACGCTAATTGGGGATAGAAAATACGGGGCGGCCTTGCTATATTGTACAGAGACGCTTTCTGTTTCAATATGTAAGCAGGCATGCTATATTTATTTGATCTCACAGCTGTGATGAAATTGGTAGTTACAAAGTTGTAGTAACGTCTTGCATGAATACAACAAGCCGTTCATTCTGTCAGACATTGTGGCAGTTAGTTTATGCAGCATCTAACACCTCTCCTGTACTTTATTATATTATCAGGGAATATTAGAATGATAGATTCTCTGACTGATACTATTATTATACCTAAGCATTCTCTATGAAATACATATCTATAAGAGAGGAGTAGAATTTTTATTGATACCCCCTCATTCTGTGATAGAAGAATAAATGGTATAGGGGCCACATGGTAGCTCAGTGGATTGCACTGCAGCCTTGCAGCGTTGGAGTCCTGGCGTTCAAATCCCACCAAGGGCATAAGACCATCTGCAAGGAGTTTGTATGTTCTCCCCGTGCTTGCATGGATTTACATCCCATATTCCAAAAAAAGACATACTGATAGGGAAAAATGTACATTGTGAGCTCTATGTGGGGCTCACAATCTACATTTAAAAAAAAGAAAAAAAAAAAGAAGAAGAATAAATGGTATAAATAGGAGAGATATTATCTGTCTATTTTAATAATTTATACCTGGGTTGTGTATTTTTTACGCATATCAATCAATAAAGAATATATGTTTTAATGTTAAATAGTTTTGCCATCTTCACATGGTTCGGAATTGAATTGAGAATTAGTTCACTGGGATTAAATATTTAGTCTACTCTCCTGATACACCCCTTTGAATATTATCAGAGGGTTCGCCAGTACTCTCAGGTGTTTAATGGGGCTGTGCAGAAAAATATGCACCCTCGTGTGATTTAACACGCTGCATAGACTCTGTTAGGCTAAGGCCCCGCATTGCAGAAACGCAGCTTTTTTGTTGCAGTTTTTATTGCCTTTTTGAGCTAAAACCAAGAATGGCTACAAAAGGAATGGGAAATATATAGGAAATATTTACACTTCTGCATTTTGCTCTATCCACTCCTGACTTTGGCTCAAAAAACTGCAAAGCTGTGTTTCTGCAACGTGGAGCCTTAGGCTAAGGCGTCATTTTACGTAAACAGAGCTTTTTTTGTTGCAGATTTTGCTGTGTTATTTTGAGCCAAAACCAAAAATGGCTACAAAAGGAATGGAAAATATAAGGGAAATTCTTATACTTCTCCCTCCTGCTCTATCTACTCCTGGTTTGGGCTCAAAAAACTGCATTTACGCAACATGGGGCCTTACCCGTAGGGTCTATTCACACGGAGGGAATTGGTGAGGAATTTGGTGTGGAATTTTCCACGCTGAAAAAAAAGCTACCCATTGGTTTCAGTAGGTTCCGCTAGCTTTTTTTTCCACTAGCGGAAAAATTCCACACCAAATTCCTCACTATTTTCCTCCATGTCAATGGACCCTTAGCCTTAATGTGACTCTACTGTTTTTGGGGTTGTGCAGAACACTGAGCACCCCTGATTGACAATCATTTTAATTTTACATTCATATGCACAATATAACCCTAGAAACTAATGGGTATTGGTGAATAGGAGATCTGGTTTTATACATTTAGGGTCCATTCACACAGGGGAAAATGGTGAGGAATTTGGTGTGAAATTTTCCACACTGAAAATAAAGCCTCCCTTTGATTTCAATGGGTTCTGCTAGTGGAAAATTCCGCTAGTGGAAAAAAACGCTGGCAGAATCCACTGAAATCAATGGGAGACTTTATTTTCAGTGTGGAAAATTCCTCACCATTTTCCTCCATGTGAATGGACCCTAAGTTGTAATGAGAGGAGGGTTTTTGATCAAATTAAATTTTGAAGAAAAAAAATTCTTACCCTTCGTTAACATCTGTGTTCGGTATTCCATTTGGGGAGTCTGCATGGGGATCCCCGAAGGGAATACTGAACGCAACTGCAAGCGCTGTGCAGTAAAAGCACACGGACCCCATAGACTATATTGGGGTCCATGTGCTGGTCACGCACTGCCTGCTTAAATCATGCGGACAAGAAATTAGATTAACTACTTTCCTGTCTGCATGATCCCTGCGGAGATCTGGCGTCAAGCATACGGACCCCATTATAGTCTATGGGGTCCGTGTGCTTTCACCGGCACACTGCTTGCAGTTGTGTTCGGTATTCCATTCGGGTGGGTCCTCATGCGGACTCCCCTGGACGGAATACGAACGCTGATGTGAATGAAGCCTTAGAATCACCATATTCTGACGCCTGGACCTTTTTCATATTTCAGTATAAAGAGCTACTGTATGTAAGGTGTATTTTTCTGTGGGACAATATATAATTTTTATTGATACTATGTTGGGGAATGTATGATGTTTTGATTTATATTTGATTTGATTTATGATATAAGAAAATGGAGGGATCTAAACTTTTAGGGGTTTTTTGAAAAAAAAAAATTAAATTTTAAACTTTTTTTTTTTAACTTTTTTCTTAGCCCTAAGGACTTGAACATGTCTGACTACTGTATTTGTCCTTGCCAGATTTGCTATGGAACCATTGAAGCCTTCTGCAGGCAGACTACAGAACAGTACTATGGTGTAACCTGACTCATGTATCACTGTTGCTTTGTCAGGAGACTAGGGGTGTCCATACACATCAGATTTTAGACTGCAATCGTCTGTCTGAAATAAATGCTCATCAATGAATGTGTATCTAATCCATTACTCTTGGAAAATTATCAGATGAAAGTTGGCTAATGGAATAGAAGTGCTGAAAAAGGAAATTATATAATCTTCGTGTGACAGTTAGTGGTTATGGAATATAAAAAAAACCAAAAAAACTTATTAGTGGTTAGTGCAAGTATATGAAAGAACATTTGTCTATTGAGTGTTTGAGAACACTCAAGATACAGTCCTATGAAAAAGTTTGGGCACCCCTATTAATCTTAATCATTTTTAGTTCTAAATATTTTGGTGTTTGCAGCAGCCATTTCAGTTTGATATATCTAATAACTGATGGACACAGTAATATTTCAGGATTGGAATGAGGTTTATTGTACTAACAGAAAATGTGCAACATGCATTAAACCAAAATTTGACCAGTGCAAAAGTATGGGCACCTCAACAGAAAAGTGACATTAATATTTAGTAGATCCTCCTTTTGCAAAGATAACAGCCTCTAGTCGCTTCCCGTAGCTTTTAATCAGTTCCTGGATCCTGGATGAAGGGATTTTGGACCATTCCTCTTTACAAAACAATTCAAGTTCAGTTAAGTTTGATGGTCGCCGAGCATTGACAGCCCGCTTCAAATCATCCCACAGATGTTCAATGATATTCAGGTCTGGGGACTGGGATGGTCATTCCAGAACATTGTACTTGTTCCTCTGCATGAATGCCTGAGGATTTGGAGCGGTGTTTTGGATCATTGTCTTGCTGAAATCTCCATCCCCGGCGTAACTTCAACTTCGTCACTGATTCTTGAACATTATTCTCAAGAATCTGCTGATACTGAGTGGAATCCATGCGGCCCTCAACTTTAACAAGATTCCCGGTGCCGGCATTGGCCACACAGCCCCAAAGCATGATGGAACTTCCACCAAATTTTACAATGGGTAGCAAGTGTTTTTCTTGGAATGCTGTTTTTTTTTGGACGCCATGCATAACGCCTTTTTGTATGACCAAACAACTCAATCTTTGTTTCAACAGTCCACAGGCTTGTCCAAATGTGCTTTTACATACCTAAGGGGGCTCTGTTTGTGGCGTGGTTGCAGAAACAGCTTCTTTCTCATCACTCTCCCATACAGCTTCTCCTTGTGCAAAGTGTGCTGTATTGTTGACCGATGCACAGTGACACCATCTGCAGCAAGATGATGCTGCAGCTCTTTGGAGGTGGTCTGTGGATTGTCCTTGACTGTTCTCACCATTCTTCTTCTCTGCCTTTCTGATATTTTTCTTGGCCTGCCACTTCTGGGCTTAACAAGAACTGTCCCTGTGGTCTTCCATTTCCTTACTAAGTTCCTCACAGTGGAAACTGACAGGTTAAATCTCTGAGACAACTTTTTGTATTCTGCCCATGAACAACTATGTTGAACAATCTTTGTTTTCAGATCATTTGAGAGCGGGCTGTCCATGCTCGGTGACCATCAAACTTAACTGAACTTGAATTGTTTTGTAAAGAGGAATGGTCCAAAATCCCTTCATCCAGGATCCAGGAACTGATTAAAAGCTACAGGAAGCTACTAGAGGCTGTTATCTCTGCAAAAGGAGGATCCACTAAATATTTATGTCACTTTTCTGTTGAGGTGCCCATACTTTTGCACCGGTCAAATTTTGGTTTAATGCATATTGCACATTTTCTGTTAGTACAATAAACCTCATTTCAATCCTGAAATATTACTGTGTCCATCAGTTATTAGATATATCAAACTGAAATGGCTGCTGCAAACACCAAAATATTTAGAACTAAAAATGATTAAAATTAATAGGGGTGCCCAAACTTTTTTATAGGACTGTATGTCTCAAAGAAAAAAGCAGCTGTGAAGAGAAAGGCATTATTATGTGATATGTTGTAGAGAGAAATCTGTGATTCTTCTGATGATGCCAAAAGTTATATGTACCTGACTGATGCAAGTTTTCCAAATCTCTCGCACACTAGGGAACCTTTCCTGACAAATTTTTCCTGACTAAATTTCCTTTTACCTGAAAACTTGTGTTATTTGTCAACTGGACGTTTTCTTGAAGACTTGAAAACTACTACGGGAATTAATCAACTAAAATAAATTGACTCATCTTTCTATAATAAATAGACTTAACCCTTTCCTGCCAGTGACATTTTTCCATTTTCACTTTTGACTCCCCATCTCCAAACCCCAAAACTTTTATTTTTCTGTTCTCAGAGCCATATGAGGGCTTAATGTTTGCAGGACAGAATGTTCTTCATAATGATACCATTTATTATTCTGTACAATGTGCTGGGAAGCTAGAAAAAAATTCGGAATGGGGGAAAGGGAGAAAAAATTGTGAGGCTTTTTTGCAGGTTTTGTTTTTACAGCATTTACTCTGCAGCTCCAATGACAAGTCCATGATTCCAGGGATACCAAATTTAAATAATTTTATTTAAGCCCGTAACAAAATCTAAAACTTTGCAAAAACATCATTTTCTTTAAAAGTGGCTATATTCTGACACTGGTAACTTTTTTATATTTCCGATTACGGAGATGCATAGGTCATCTTTATTTTGCGTTATTAAGTGTACTTTTTAGTTATTCCATTTTGGTGAATGTCTATTTTTTTTATCAATTTTTTTTTTTTCAAATTTTTAAGGAAAACAGCAAAAAAAAAAAAACAACCAAACAACAATACAACAGTTCAGTACTTTTGATTGTTTTTCCCACTATGGTATTTAGATTAGATTTTTTTTACTTTTTACAATTTTTTCTTGCACTTATTAGTGCACTTGAACCCCACTAATCATTGATGCAGTGCATTACAATGCTAATGTATTTCAATGCATTGCAAAATATTATTATTTCTATTGCCGGCTGCATATAGCAATCTGAAATAGAAACTACTGAATGACATGCATGAGAGCCTCCTGACTGTCATAGCAAAAAGAAGCCTCGGTCATCTTTGAATGAGGCACCAGGGAGGTTCATGCCTGCGATCAGTGTTGGCACTGATCATGGGCATTAGCAGTGGGTCTCTGCTGTAATACAGCAGAGACCCGGTGGCTATGACAGCGGCCCCCTTTATTAAATATCTGACATCCACTGTACTGTTAGGGTGCACCTCTTGGTTTTGCAGATCTAGCCTTTTTCTTTGTAATAAGTTTATAATGGTTGTGTTTCAGATAGTGACTAGAGATGAGCGAACAGTAAAATGTTCTAGGTTCGATATTCATTTCGAGTAGCCCCTCAATGTTCGACTACTCAAATCGAACATCGAACCCTATTATAGTCTATGGGGGGAAAATGCTCATTTCAGGGGTAGGCAACGTTCGATCAAATTATACTTACCAAGTTGGGGCCACACGGTGGCTCAGTGGTTAGCACTGCAGCCTTGCAGCGCTGGAGTCCTGGTGTTCAAATCCTGCCATGGGCAAAAAAACCCATCTGCAAGGAGTTTGTATGTTCTCCCCGTGTCTGCATAGATTTCCATCCCATATTCCAAAGACATACTGATAGGGAAAAATGTACATTGTGAACTCTATGTGGGGCTCACAATCTACATAAAAAAAATAAAATAAAAATTATACTTACCAAGTCCACGAGTGAGGGTCGGGCTGGATCCTCCGTGCAGTCTTCTCCTTGCAGCGTCCCCGCGACATCTTCCGGCTCTTCATTCACTCTGCCAGGCATCGGGTCGAGTCGAGTCGACTGCGCATGCCCGCACTACAAGCGGACATGTGCAGTCGGCTCTGCCCAGGCCCGATGCCTGGCAGAGTGAATGGAGAGCTGGAAGACGCCATGGGGAAGCTGCATGGAGAAGACTTCTAAAGGTAGGAGAAGAACCAGCATTGATTGGCCGACTGTATAGCATTCGGCCAATCAATGCTGACTCTGTATCGAACTTTTACATTCGAACAGCGAGTGGTACTCGATCGAGTATGAGTATTTCGAATACCGCAGTATTCGATCAAATACCTACTCGGTCGAGTACTACTCGCTCATCTCTAATAGTGGCATTTTTGACCATACAGATATGCTGACTATGTAAATTTAATTTAAAACCAGCTCCAAATCCAGCACAGTTTTTGTTGACGCTGAAGCTTTAGGTCTTTATTAAAAAATTCTGAAGCCATGTACATGGAAAAATTTTAAATAACTAAAATCTACAACCAGGGCCGGCTCCAGGTTTTTATGGGCCCTTGGCGACAGAGACTCAGTGGGCCCCCTTGTGGAGCAAAAAACCCTTGCTTGTAGGCAGCGGGAGTCGGGACACTGCGCGCCGCTGCGGCCAGACAAAGCAAGTGACGTCACACAGGAGCACGGCGTCACCTACGCAGCCGGCCGGCGAAGATGCTCCAGAGCGATGAATGAGTCCGCACCTGCGTTCTGTGCTGGGACAGGCAACATACCTCCCAACTTTCAAGGAACAGAAAGAGGGACAAAATGTGCGGTGCGCTATGCGTGCCGCGTCAAATTTAACTCTGCCCACTTCTGTGACTCCGCCCAATTTCATCCATTTTTCCACATGCTCCCACACAGTATAATGCTCCTACAGTCACCCTAACATTATAATGTTCCCCTCCAATTTCCCCACAATAATAAGTCCCTCTTCTCATGCCCCAATTTAAACTGGGGGAAAATACGAAGGCGGGGGACATTAAACTGGGGAAGCTGGAGGGGGACATTAAACAATGGGGTAGTTGGAGGGGGACAAATTAATGGTAGCTGGAGTGGGATATTAAGCTCTGAGCAACTAGAGAAGGAGATTAAATTGTCCCTTTCCAATTGCCCCAGCTTAATGTATCCTTCCACTGACCCTTATTTGTTAATGTCCTTCTCCAGCTTTCACCAGTTTAATGTCCCTCTTAATTTCCCCTAGTTAATGTCCCCACCCCCTCCATTTGCCACCAGTTTAATAACCCTCCTTCATCTGCTACCAGTTTAATGGTCCCCCCTCCATCTGCCCCCAGTTTCATGTCCCCTGTATGTCTGCCCCCAGTTTTATGTCCCCCCCTTCATCAGTCTCTAGTTTAATGTGCCCCCTTCATTTGTCCCTAGTTTCATGTCATCCCTCAATTTGCAGCCCCCCTCACACAGTACTCCCTGCACCCCCCATCTTTGCCCTCTCACAGTACACCAGGCACCTGTCCTTTCTCCATTTTCCTCCACTGATATGATTCTTCTTCATGTGAAGGATCGTGTTACAAGCATAGACACGCCCCCTCCCTGTCATGTGATGTCTGATGTCATCAGCAGGTCCTTGCAGGAGTGTAGTATAAACTTTTACCCGGGGATAACAGCCGGATGGTGAACTAATAAAGTTTATTCATGTAGACACGTATCAGTGGCATAGCGGGACAGTCCCAGTATCAGACTGCTGTCGGGACTCTTGGGAGCTATGCAGGCAAGTGCTGGGGCGGGCAAGTGCTGGGGGGCCCCAGAGGCTCTGTGGGCCCCGGCACTTGCCCGACTATGCCGTGTGCTGACGCCGGCCCTGTCTACAACTAAAGCTTTTCTCCAATATGCACGATGATGGATTTGACAAAAAGATGCTGTAAATAAGTCAATGACATTGGTTCAGTAGAGCAAGAGAACAGCATGATTTTGTGAACTTATTTATTCTCCAAGATTTGAAATCTATTTTATTTGGAATCGAAATAAAAGACAAAATATGGACTAGATAGGGGGGAACTCAGCCTTAGCAGCTGGTAATGTCAGGCTCCCACTCCTTCCAGTACACTTTCCTCCAGGAAAAAGGACCCCCTTCTCCGGCTATCAACAAGGCAGTTGGATGTTGAATCCAAAGCCAGGTCCCTTATTTGAGTGTCCATGGTGATGACGAAATAGACTTCTTTGGTCACATTATCTTAACTTTAGACCCAAAGGCCAAGGAATGTTTGTTGTGTATGTCATGGTGGAAGACTTCAGGTCCATTCCCTGCCTGACAGAAATGAGTAATTTAATCTATTATTTCCAGCAGGCTATGGGCCTCATACCCACACCCAGCCCACCATCCACCACCAATAATTCAGTATGTGAGCACCCAGACAGATCCTATTATTGATCATCACCCTTTATCTCCTTTCCCTCCTTCTCTACTGCTGGTTCCCAATTTTAGTCTTTATTTTTCCCATAGCAGCCTTATCCCACCAACCGTATACCTCCCAAAGCCAGATTCGACACTTATTAAATCTCCTTTTTACTATTCTAATATTTAATTTTATTTTTTATAATTAATTTCTAATTTTTGATAGGGTGAGAAGGGTTTATTGTTAACTATGGGACATGGTTTTGGGGGTCTACTCTAGGACATGGGTTTAGGAGGCAGTTGTTACTATGGGACTGGGGTTGGGAGGGGTTTGTAAGTGTTTGGATTCAGATGTAAGGCCACAATGACAAGATAGAAAAGTACAAATCTTCATAACAGCAGCAGTAGTAGAAAATGCTCGTTAAAGGTAAGTTCACACTGGGTTTTTTTTGTCCGGAACCTGAGGCAGACCAAAATACGGGTAGCTGCGACTAGATGCTGCTGCAGTGCACTGGCATCTAGTCGCGCACTCCGCTCCGGATTAGGACCAAATGAATGGGCCTAGTCAGTAGGGAGTGTCTTGAGGCAGATGTCGCGAGGTGAATCCACCTGGAGAATGAGGTTCTCGCTTCTTTTTCCAGGATCCAAACAAACTGATTCCCAGAAAAAAGAACTGACTGGCTCCTATTGATTTCAATGGGAGCCATCTTTTTGGTCAGGATTTTGAGGCGGATACAGTCTCAAAATCCTGACCAAAAAACCTGTGTGAACTTACCTTAAAGGTAATACACCTCTGCAAGCCAAAACCGGTCTCAGATGTTTTGACTAGAGCACCTTTCAAGAAAAAATGGACTTTTGCTGAATCTGAAGACCAGAATTGTCACCAAAACAGATGAGTGTACTACAAATTAACATCCTCCAGCTGAAAACCAAGCACCAAATCCACACACTAATCACAGGTACAGAAATCACAGAATGATTGTCTAAACACGGGTCAGCAGCTGAAGAGGGCAACGAGAAACTAAATCTTGAGATGAAGACCAGAAAACAAGACAAGGTGTAATAAAATAGGTAGACAAAGAGGAATCAAATAACATAGCCAAAGATAAGTATAAGAGTAGTCAAATCAATCAGGAGCCACCACTTACTAGCTATGATCCTGAAAATGCATTCTTTGAAGCATTGTGCCCTGCTCAGCCTCAAGTTGAAGACCCTCTTCCAGGCATCCACTCCTGGTCATGGGTATGGGCAAAGCAGGTTTGTGATCAGTGGGAAAGCATCATCTGATACCATCACAAAGGGGACTGAATGCTTGGTTCCCAGAAGAAGTCTTGGAGAAGGTGATCTACCAGGACATGCTGGCCAAAAGTCGATGTCACTAGCACCCAGGAGTTCTCAGCACCAACGCCAGTAGCAATAAATCTATATATGGCATCAGAACCACTGAAAAATATTTCTTGTAGTTGAAGTAATGTGATCCTGAATGTGGTGGCTGCTGTACATGTACATGCTTACTGTCGACGGTGCCTATGCAGTTGAGAAATTGGTCACAAACTGAAAGCCTGCTACTGGGATACATAACCCTCCTCAGCTGCCAAAAATCTTCAAGAAAAAGAGAAAAAAAAAATGTATTAATAATTAACCTTTTCCTGACATCGGGTTTTTAAATATGGTGGCCGGATTACCGAACGAACACGTGAACCAGGCCTTAGGTCTTGCATAATCTTTGAAACATTTGTACTTTTAAGCTATAGTCACATGAAATTGAATTTTCCACGGACGTCACACGGCATCAGTAAAATCCCATTCAATTGAGTGGGGGATATTCACATACCCTTTATTTTGACAACAGACCATCAAAATAGAAGTCATGACCTATTTTTCACTCAAATGCACGGGGATCTGTGAAAACGGTTGTCCCTCATGTGCAAGAGTGCTGTGAAAAATGGACGTTTTTCATAGTCATTTTGTACCTTGTTCATCTGAAAGTAGCTAAGACGTCTGTTTATTTCACTAATAAGGCTTAGTTTTAAAAAAAAATTGGAGCCAAAAATTATAAGCCAAAACAATTATAGTCAAAGGTAGTCAGCTTTCACCTTTAATGAAAAACTATAATAAAAAAAATGATGTTGCAGGTAAAAATGTTAATAAAATGTACGGGTTTTTTTTAAATAAAAAAAAAAAGGCTACATGACCAACAAAAAAAAACCAAAACGTGTATATATATATATATATATATATATATATATATATATATATATATATATACACTCACCAGCCACTTTATTAGGTACACCATGCTAGTAACGGGTTGGACCCCCTTTTGCCTTCAGAACTGCCTCAATTCTTCGTGGCATAGATTCAACAAGGTGCTGGAAGCATTCCTCAGAGATTTTGGTCCATATTGACATGATGGCATCACACAGTTGCCGCAGATTTGTCGGCTGCACATCCATGATGCGAATCTCCCGTTCCACCACATTCCAAAGATGCTCTATTGGATTGAGATCTGGTGACTGTGGAGGCCATTGGAGTACAGTGAACTCATTGTCATGTTCAAGAAACCAGTCTGAGATGATTCCAGCTTTATGACATGGCGCATTATCCTGCTGAAAGTAGCCATCAGATGTTGGGTACATTGTGGTCATAAAGGGATGGACATGGTCAGCAACAATACTCAGATAGGCTTTGGCGTTGCAACGATGCTCAATTGGTACCAAGGGTCCCAAAGAGTGCCAAGAAAATATTCCCCACACCATGACACCACCACCACCAGCCTGAACCGTTGATACAAGGCAGGATGGATCCATGCTTTCATGTTGTTGACGCCAAATTCTGACCCTACCATCCGAATGTCGCAGCAGAAATCAAGACTCATCAGACCAGGCAACGTTTTTCCAATCTTCAATTGTCCAATTTCGATGAGCTTGTGCAAATTGTAGCCTCAGTTTCCTGTTCTTAGCTGAAAGGAGTGGCACCCGGTGTGGTCTTCTGCTGCTGTAGCCCATCTGCCTCAAAGTTCGACGTACTGTGCGTTCAGAGATGCTCTTCTGGCTACCTTGGTTGTAACGGGTGGCTATTTGAGTCACTGTTGCCTTTCTATCAGCTCGAACCAGTCTGGCCATTCTCCTCTGACCTCTGGCATCAACAACGCATTTCTGCCCACAGAACTGCCGCTCACTGGATGTTTTTTCTTTTTCGGACCATTCTCTGTAAACCCTAGAGATGGTTGTGCGTGAAAATCCCAGTAGATCAGCAGTTTCTGAAATACTCAGACCAGCCCTTCTGGCACCAACAACCATGCCACGTTCAAAGGCACTCAAATCACCTTTCTTCCCCATACTGATGCTCGGTTTGAACTGCAGGAGATTGTCTTGACCATGTCTACATGCCTAAATGCACTGAGTTGCCACCATGTGATTGGCTGATTAGAAATTAAGTGTTAACGAGCAGTTGGACAGGTGTACCTAAAAAAGTGGCCAGTGAGTGTATATATATATATATATATATATATATATATATATATATATGTATGATAAGATAATCCTTTAAATAATTATCATGACGATTGGTATACCTATGTGACCATTAGTGGTCCAATCACAGGCCTCAGCTGGACTAATGACATGACAGGAGAATGTCGGACTGATATGAATAACCTCTGCTGTGTCCACTGCTGTGGAGAATAGACATTTTATACTAGATGAGGTTACAAAGTTTTTTTTTACCTCATTCTATTTCAGAATTTTTTTTAAAAAAAACATCTGAAATATGATTTGACCTTTACTGATGTTCTTTGATTGTTGTTATTTTAAGGCTCAAAATAGTTGTTTATTATCCGCAAGTTCGTGTTAATGTTATGTACAAGAGGGACAAACCGACCTCAGTAATTTTCTTATCTACCATTTACCTTCTTTCTTTGTGTATTGTGGATAATGATAACATCAGCCCTGGCTGGGAGTCAAACTCAATCCAATAGAAATGAGTTTGAAGTCAAAACTTTGTAAAAGGAAAAACATCTACTATTATTTTAGACAACATAAGGACCACAACACATATATTAACTGGATCAAGTGCATAAAACGTACTACAGAAAATATTCATTGAGTATAACCATTAAAACCAGATCGAGTAGCAGGGCTCAGATTATATTAACAGGGTATGGTTCAAATTATCTCTTATTTTGCTATTCTTGCTTTGCTTCAGAATATCCTTAGGTAAGAATGTACTGCTTGTAGTAGTATATTGTACTTTCTTATTTTAAACCCCTCTTTATATCATTTATATAGCATCCTGAAAGGTTATTGATGTTATATAATATAAAAAAATAATAACTGTATATGTTTTTTGCTATGCATGCTATCATATAATATATAGAGTATATACCTGCACCAGCACAGGATCATCTCTGTAGACCTTTTATAGAATCTCAGTCACAGTTGTGCATTTTGGTAGTCTTTATGATTCAAAAGCCTGTCAGGAAAGGGGCCTAAAAGTTCACTAATAGAAATTTCAAGCAATATGAACTGTCCTCTTGGAACCAAATCAGCTCTTCAATTCACATTAGGGGGCTGCTTTCTTCCTGTAACTGCAAAAATAGGAAAAATGGCCCCAAAGATATATTATGATCTCATGGGGAGGTAGAAATATATGATGTCAAATGACAGAACTACCATAACTATAAAATTCAAAATTTTATTACAAATTCATATATTAAGAACAATAGGTAATAGACATATTGACATATTATTTATTGATAGGGTCATGTGTCAAAAGATTCCAATATTTCCGTAGAATTTTAGATAATTCAAAACTTCAAGAAGAATAAGTAGTAATAAAGTGAATCAAATTTTGTGATTGAGAATCCTTGATACATTTTTTTAAAGTATCCCTGAGGTTGATGGATGCAGCCTTTTTGAACACCTCCACAATAGAGTGCTCATTATAACCACGTTCACGGAATCGATGCCCCAGGTCTCTTGAAGATCAAAAAAAAAAAAAGATTCATCCGTAGAGCATATTCTTCTAGTTCTTAGGAATTGTCCTTCAGGTATATTATACACTAAATTTCTCTGATGTGATGAAGTTGCGTATAATAAAGAGTTAGTTGCTATCTGTTTATGAAAAACATCAGTTATAATGCACCCATCTGCTGAAACTTCCACCTTGATGTCTAAAAAATCGATTTCAAAATGGATGTACCTGAAGGTAAGGGAGATATTTTTATTATCTGGCAAGGTAGCAGCTATGAATTTGAATCAATTATGAGTGACCTCAACCATAACAATAAACATATCATCTATAAAGGACCCACAAATTGAACCTGATCAATGCGAGGGGGGGGGGGGCTCTGTAAAAAAACGTTCCCAGAGCCCCAAAAAGGTAATCATGAGCATTTAGTACTCTTTACTCTGATACTTTGGGAGGGTTGTGTGTATCTATTATCTGCGATTAGTATTTGAGTTTGTACTCATTTATTCCATGTATACTGCATTCATACCTTATGGTTGTATTCACACTTAACCCCCCAACCTCATGCTTTTTATGGAAGTACTGACCCCCTTTTGACATGTTTTGTATGTTGTTCTTAATATATGAATTTCTAATACAATTTTGAAGTTTATAATGATGGTAGTTCTGTCGTTTGACATCATATATTTCTAGTTTTTTTTAACTTGCCTTGTTGGTGCCTTTTTGTTAGGGAAGTGCCAGACAGCAGTTCCCCAGTGCTGTTGATGAACCTTGGAGGAAGCGGCACAAGAGACAGTGAGCCCTGTTCTGAAACCCCCGACTGTCCCTTCCTACTTGCCGGTCCTATCCTAAGTAATAGGCGACAACTGGGCAACAGACCCTTCCTAAATACGTGAAACACAAAATGTGGACAAGACAAACAACAACAAGGGAGGTCAGCTAGCTAAGGGTCAGTAACAGTCAAGTAAAGAAGTGTCAAAATCAATATCCAAAAGAGTAGTCAATAGGGAAAGCCAGAGGTCAAGATTCAGAATACAAGTAAAACAGTGACAGAAAAGCCAGCATGCATGAGGCAATAGCAAGCACCAATGTGAATGTGAGCCAAGAATAAATAGGGATGATGAACCTGCCTTGGACCTGATAGGAAGGCAGACTGTCAATCACAGGGTAAGACTAAAATTAACTATTAGAGGAGCAAAGGGAAGTGAAGGTGAAGGAGATGGGTGTGGTGGAAAATCAGTTACCAAGGTGAAGGAAATAGGACAGTGTCCAGACAATACAAGACGAACTCAAAAGTTGAAATCACAGCCAGACACGTCTCCTGTGCTGCAGCATGCGGCCAGATGATGACGCCAAAGCCCGGATGGGCAAAGATGTTACACATATTTTGTGCATTTCCATGTGTTTTTCCTGTTTTTTCAGAAGTTTTATTTCTTATGGGGAGGGCACAATGTGTAATAAATAAATAAATAAAGACAGAAAAAAATTAAGTAAGATAAAAAAAATATATATCTATCATTACCATGGAATTTTCCTGGATGTGAAACCCCCCCCCCCAAAACATGCAAAAACAAAAACAACACCCTATTTATCCCAGAGAAAACTACTATAGCCCTTCAGAAATTAGAAGAAAAGTGTTATTAGTCAGGTGAATTTCCAATTACATGGGTTGACAGCTATCATCTACTTTTCTTTATATTTTTCTAGTTCTAAAAAGAACAGAATCAGAACCAAGTGAAGATATTTTTTCTTTTTCTATTGTTTTCTTTAGCAAACTAATATGGACCAAATACAAGGTTAAACTGTCTTAGTTTTGTCACTTTTCCCTTTAAATCAGACTGCTTGTACGGATAGCTGGCAGACTGCCGGCTTCTTTATGACTTTTCTAATAGAGTTATGACTTTCTTTTCTACTTTTTCTTGCTTTTCTATGTTGTCTTTTCCTTATATCTCATTTTGAATCCCTTGGCTCACCTTATCTTTATTGTTTCACACTTTCAGGTTCTATTAGAGTAACATCAATTCACCTCTTGGTTCTCTTACTGCTCCTGTGCGGTGCATGTCCACAGTACAATTAAAGCACAGTTTGTGGTTTCTGTCTGTCAACAAAGTCTTGTAAATAAATCATGATCCCAGTGAGCCTTATTCTGTAATAAAGAAGGTAGTAGAGAAAGAACTAGCTTATTTTCAGAGCCAACCACAGTAGCTTCTGAACTGTGCAAGTTTTGTCGTGCTTCCTTAGATTGAATTAGTTTGTAAACTTTGAGATGAAGGATCATGGAAGCTTGTCTCAATCAGTTTTGCTAATTGCCTTTATTAAAAAGATCAAATATATATCTGTAAATACTGTGCAAATAGCAAAACTAACTGTTAGGGTGCATTCACACTGAGTAAACGCTAGCTTATTTTGTAGAGTAAAATTACACTTGTAAATTTTGCTATCCCATTGACTTCAATGATATTTTTTTACAAGTGTAAAAATACGCCTGTAAAAAATACGCCTGTAAAAAATACGCCTGTAAAAATACGCCTGTAAAATGTCATTGAAGTCAATGGGATAGCAAAATTTACAAGTGTAATTTCACTCTACAAAATAAGCTAGCGTTTACTCAGTGTGAATGCACCCACCGGTACACCAACTGATCGTTTCTCAGTGGAGACCAATTATTGAAAATTGGACTTGTAGGATTGAATAGGCAATTCAGCCAGGCAAGTACATTATTGTATTTTTAAGTTTAGTTGCAAATACAACTTTTTATTGGTCTTTTCTAAGATACTTAATCAGCAAAGTGTGAGAAAACGCAAAGAAAAGTAATCAATACCATAATCACTGCAGAATAATATAGTATATGCCCAGACTCACAGCATAGTAATGAGATACAAAATCAGTCTTACCCCAGCTGTATACACTGCAGTAAGAGTTTTCATGGATGATAATCAGCTGAAGGAGTGGGGAACTCCAGGATACGCCCCCATCACAATGGGAGTTATTAATCCCAGGACTGACCCTATAAATGCCCTATACATCTATCTCTCTATCCCCAAACTGACTCCCGCCTTGACGAGGGCAATCCCCAAGCTATAATGTAAGCAATAATCCTATCAAGTCCTATCTTGATACAGATTGCAGACTGCAGATTTGCATATAAGGCCGTACAAAGGCAGACAGCTTTGTCACTGCAAATTCAGCAGGGTATTGTACGTGCAGAGACTTTTCTGGCCTTGAGAATCACCTTTTTAAGAAACTATAAAGATGAATAAAATGTCAAAACCACAACATTAAAGAAAATTTGCCATACAAGGACAAAATGTTATTCAACCCAACTGCAAGACAGTAACAATATTGGTGACATTGTAATTGGCAAGGAGCCATCCAGCGGGATACTTCCTGCAGGATACAGCAAAGTAGCTCCTCTGCTGTATGTCTCCTCTTCAAGACCAGTTTTATACAAAGTGCGGCCCCAAAGGATCACCTTGGCACCTACAGTAAAGAGAAGTCCATCTCTTATGTCTAATTGGGATAAAGAAGCCACCTGTAGCATAATTCGTTCCTGCAAAGTTGACCCCAAGAACAAAAAAAAAAAAAAAAAAAATTCAATCAGAAACAGAATTCTGTGCTATAGAGAGTCAGCTTCAAAATACACTTCCAGTACCACCTTAAAGAGAGGCATAGACAATATGTGAGAGATCTCCTGGACTTCAGAGATAACAAGGTGTATTCAGTGTTAACCAGATGTGCTACAGAGAAAGAAACGGAGATATAACTCTGGAGACTGAAGATGTGTTCCTTATATAGCTGTGTTAATTCTTGAAAATCTATATTAAATGAGGGGGCATTCTTTTGTGTAAAATAATTATCTGAGAATATGTCTTTAAGGTAAGCCTTATCAGCTTCTAATCCATTTGAAGGAAAACCAGCCATGCTACAATGTCAGAAGATTAAATACTAAATCAGCAAAATTGGGTATACTCAAAATCTAGTTTCCCACAAGAATGCCACAGCCCATAAAATAATCACAAGCTCAGCAAAAGGCTAAAGTATAACTTTTCATACAAATGTTTAAAAAAAAATCAAAAATGAAATCTCAATTCACCACAACTAACCGAAAATAGTCAATACCATAATAGCTGCTATCGCTCCTTGCCCCTACACACATTAGCTATTTTGGTGTTGGTCATACATCCCATTTCCCAGTATAGCACCCCCCTTAACCCCTTAGCGACCCTTGACGTAACTGTACGTCATGGGTCGCATGGGGATGTATGGAGCGAGCTCACACGCTGAGCTCGCTCCATACACGGCAGATGCCGGCTGTATAATACAGCCAGGACCTGCCAATAACAGCAGCGGTCGGTGCCCGAGCCGATCGCTGCTGTTAACCCTTTACACACTGCGGTCAAACGTGACCGCAGTGTGTAAACGGCGCCGGCGGTATGGGCGCCGCCATGTTTCGCCGATCGCCGCCCTCCTGAACGTCACATGAGGGCGGTGATCGGTTGCTATGACAGCCGGAAGCCTATTGAAGGCTTCCAGGCTTGTCTCTGCACTAGATCTATTAGACGATGCCAGAGGCATCGTCTAATAGAAGTGCTGGGATTCTGCTATTCACTGCAGTACTGTAGTATTGCAGTGAATAGTATGAGCGATCAGACTCCCTAGGTTTCAAGGTACCTAAGGGGTCTGATCATAAATGTAACAGAAGAAAAAAAAAAGTTTTTAAAAGTATTAAAAAAATAAAAAAAATATAAAAGTTCAAATCACCCCCCTTTCCCTAGATTAGCTATAAAAGTAATTAAAGAACATTAAACATAAACATATTAGGTATCCCTGCGCTCCAAAATGCCCGAACTATTAGAATATTAAAACATTTATCCCGTACTGCGAACGGCGTAGCGGCAAAAAAAATAAAAACCGCCAAAAAGCGTTTTTTTCAACACTTTGCCTCCTATAAAAAATTGAATAAAAAGTGATCAAACCATCAGATCTTTCCCCAAATGGTATCAATAGAAACGTCATCTTGTCCCGCATAAAAAGACACCACAACCAGCTCCATACATGGAAATATGAAAAAGTTACAGGTGTTAGAACATGATGACACAATTTTTTTTTTCTATTTTGCAAAGTTTATCATTTTTTTAAAAGTATCAAAACATTTCAAATACTATATAAATTTGGTATCACCGCGTTCGTACTGACATGTAGAACACAGGTAACATGTCATTTGTACCAAACAGTGAACGCTGTAAAAATTAAACCCATAAGAAAATGGCGCAAATGCATTTTTTCTCCAATTGCACCTCATTCTGAATTTTTTTCCAGCTTCCCAGTACATTGCACAGCATATTGAATGATGCCATTACAAAGTACAATTTGTCCCGCAAACAATAAGCCATCATGTGACTCTGTGAACTGAAAAATGAAAAAGTTATGGCTCTTGAAATGTGAGGAGGGAAAAACGAAAATGCGAAACCAAAAAATGGCCGGGTCCTTAAGGGGTTAAAATAATAACCTTGATGCTTGTTTCTACCATCATTTCTGTGATCTGGTCTATCTGGCCAACTATTTTTGGTTGGTCTTTAGTTCTGTTATGATGTATTGGTTGCATGGGCTCATTTTCCCTTACAATGCTTCTATTAGGTCATTGTAAGAGAATTGCAATAGGAACAATTCCCCGTAGCTGCTGGAGAACCCTGAGGGGAGGGCCACAATAGATAGTGAGCCCTAAGCTGAACCCACCACTGTCCCTACCTGCTTGCCACTCCTATCCTAAGTAATAGGTGGCAACTGGTCGACGGGCCCTTCCTATATAAGTCACAACACAAAACGAAGACAAAACAAACAACAACAAAGGAAGGCTAACTAATACACAGTGTACAGAGCTGCTGATAACAGGTGAGTGGTGGGGGTGCCAGATGTCACATCCCCACCTATTTAGTATTGATGATCCATCATGATTATCAAAAGCCTGGAGAAACCCTTTAACTATACGCTGTTCTGAAGGAACAAAATGAATATACTGAAATATACTGTACAACTATAGGGTAAGATACTCAGACCATACACAGAATTAGAAAAGACTGTAATCCTGTAAATTTATGCAATGCTACATGATATTTTTACACATTTTTATATCAATTATCAATTTTAATTGAATGGTTTGAAAGATTTTAAGAAGCGACAAGTATTGAAAAACACCAAAATAATAAACATGGATACATTTTACTTTCCTAAAATATGCAATTCCCATATGGTTCTAAGCTTTGGTAGAAAGATCATGGAAATGAGAAAACAATGGTAAATAGACAAGCAGACATCCATTCCACTGTAATTGTCCATTCCTAAGTCCCTACTAAACAAGACCACAATATTCATTTTAGCTACAATTTTATTCTGCTTCAGATAGTGGGCAAAGAGTAATCAGACAATGGAATTTACCCAACACATTTTTCTGTATTAAAATTCTCAGTGGGATATGGACTTGGAAAAAAAATGAACACATTAAATAACCATTTTATGTAAAACCAAAAATCATATCAGCCAAAATTAAAAGCTCAATTTATGTTAGTAATTACATTTTCACATAATGTGCTTTCCCAGAGGGTATTCTGTTGTCTGAGATGAAAAACAAATACATGCAAATCATTTTCTAGCCACTTTTTAGAACATTTTCTACAAATTGGAAAAAGCTATTATGGGTTGGGTTAATTTAAAATAAGAAAAAAAATACTTAAATACACTTAAGAATTCTGATATTTTAATATATCTATAGTGTTATATTCTAGTAACTCTGTTATTTTTCTAAAATGGCAAAGAAAAATTTATATTTCTCAGCAACAAGTTGTTAAAACTGCAAATTTAGTTTTCGTAGCTTTTTAAATCAGCATTTTTATGAATTTCTGTGCTGAACTACTTTTTTCTAATAACAAGAAATAATACATCAAATGTAGTATGGCAAAACTCATTGGTCAGATTGAAACACACAGCCTGATTTCATCTACAGTGTTCACAGCTCTAGCATGGAGACACTAACATCTGACAATCCCACTCCTGTACTTTCTTCAATAATTAGAACAGAATGAAAAAGGAAGATCCGTCCTTTGATAATATTGTCAAAGGATGTAAGTAAGCGGCCATTTTCTTGTGGCCACGTGCATGTGCAGTCGGCTCTGCCCGAGGCCTAGAAGTTTGACTGACTTCGCCGGAAGATGACGCGCGAAGAGGCCGTTCCTGAAGAAGATGGAGGCAGCGCTCAAGAGTTCTTTCACAGCATTGGGGATACCCCCAGTATTGTTTGAGTGCTGGGGACCGCCCCCAGTGCTGCAAGAGAACTCATTTGCATATCAACGAAAACCAGCATTTCTACTGAATGGCGGCGTGGAGAAGAAATCTAAAGGTAGGAGAAGAATAGCCTTTCTTAAGGCTATTCCTACGCGTTATTGAGAAAAAAATTGATTTTAATGGTAGAATCCCTTTAAGCAGGGAAATGACAGATTTTGCCATCACTTGTAAGCAGGTTCACACCTGCATTCGGGTTTCCATTTTGGGGGGGGAGGTCTGTTTGGGGACCCCAAATGGAAACCTAATCCACTTGACAACTTCCAGACCACCAATTTGGTATATACGTCTGAAAGGTTGCTGCCTTGTTCTGCAAGGATGTACCGATATGTCCAAGCGGAACTTAGCAGCTGCACAAAATCATGCAACTGCTGAAACTGGAAGCTGGCTGTAACTTCAGCTGGAGTTCAGGGAAGGTTTATTATCTTCCCTGCCTTCTCGATTGCTGTGTATACCGCCATACCGCCATGATACAGCTGCCTTCTGACCCAGCAGTCACGTGATCCACCAGGATCAGCATCTTCTGAGAGCTACTGGATCCTACAGGACCCAGATCAGCTCTATAAGCTGTATATACAACATGCAAGAGGCTGTATTCCTCCTGCAACTGGGGCTAAATGTACCAGCCCCACTTACAGGGAAAATCAGCCTCCCCTACAAAAAAAGTGATCAGATGTCCCCAAATATCTATTATGACCTTATGGGGACACAATGTAAAAACAAATAATAGAAAAGTAAAAAAAAAAAAAAGGAAATAAGATAAAAAAAAAATAAATAATAATACGCCAATGAAACGCCGTTATTAAAGGTTATAGCCTCACGCCCAACGACACCATACAAAATAAAAATTGCCATAATGGAGAGGAAAAACAATTTTGGAATGTTTTTTAGTAGCACTTTGTGTTATTGAATAAAAAAAAAAAAAAAAAGAAGGGAAAAATGGACACAATTTCCCTCCTATTTTGTTTATATTTTCCTGGTTATAAAAAAAATTAAAACACATGCAAAAATAAAAATAAGGCCCTATGTGTCACCAAAAAAAGACGCAGAAACTAGTTGAATAATCCAAATTTTCTCTCTGCATTTTTTAAGCGAATTCAGGAATGGAAATCACAAACGGAGTACAAGTGCTGGTTTGAACCCAGTCTTAGTCATATCTTTTAGCCTAAAGCTTGTGTTAATAATAAAAAAAATTGGAAAAGTCTAAAGGAAAGACATTAGGATCCAATTTTAGGTAAAAATTTTCTTAAAGGGGGGTATTCCCAACTTGAATGTTAACCAATTTGCATGCTGTAAGCTCTGTTCACTTCCTGTTTTTTTTCAGTAAATTGGTGGGCGGGGTTTCACTTGCTGTCTCCCAGACAAAGCCAGCTCTACTATCTCTCTTCATAGCAGTACATGTTTGCAGTCAGTAATGAGGGATGGTTGTAAATAAATTAGCACAGCATCACCGGAAGATGCACAATATGAAGCTGATGTAGTACAGCTGGATTTGATAGGTGATGAGAATCCCAAATTTACATGCTACAGGACCACGAGTCAGCTTGTAATGAACTCTGTTTTAGGATGTGTTTACATACAGAGATAACAGACTCCCTGTCTCAGCCCTTATCAGCAAAATTCAATTAGCAGACTGATAACTGGGAAATAAGCAGCTCAGAAATACAAGCTGCTCCTGAGTCCCTAGCACTCAGCTCCACCTCTCCTCCTGATAGCAGGAAGCTATGTAACTTGTCCTGGGTAGAGAGATAAGATCATCCCAGAACCATGGTTATGGATATGCCGTGTAAACAATGAAGTGAATAATCTCAGATAATGGCCAAACAAAGCAGTTTTAATGAAGCAATGTATTTAGGGAAAAGTCTTAAATCCACATAAGCTAGCAGTATAGATAAGATCCCTAATATGGAACAACCCCTTTAAGACAACCAACTTTAAAGGGATTCTACCACTAAAACAAAATTTTTTACCTGTATGCAAATCAGTTCTCTTGGAACAATGGGGGCGGGCCCCAGAGCTCAAACGGCAATGGGGGCATCCCCACTGCTGCCAGAGAACTCTCTCCAGTGACGCCTTCATCTTCAACAGCAACCGCATCTTCTTCTGGCCGGGGTCACACTCTGCTCTTGCGCGCATTCGCAGTACGCTCCTGTAATTCTCTGTAGAATTACAGGAACAACAGAAGCGTACTGCGCACGCGTGCAAGAGCGGAGTGTGACCCCAGCCGGGAGAAGACACGGTTGCTGTTAAAGATGGAGGCGTCGCTGGAGAGAGTTCTCTGGCAGCAGTGGGGGCGCACCCATTGCCGTTTGTGTGCTGGGGCCCCCATTGCTGCGAGAGAACTCATTTACATACCGTTAAAAACAGTACTTCTACGGAACGGCAGGCGGAGGCGATTGAGCAAGGTAGGAGATGAATAGCCTTTCTTAAGGCTATTCCAATGTGGTACAAAGAACAAATGTTGTTTTAGTGGTAGAATCCCTTTAATCCGTTACTGTCTAATGAACTAGCTAGTGATCTTAGATATGGTCTTATAGACCACCAATAATCACCTGTATCAGGAGTAAATATTATAACATTACTGTTAGGAGAAAGACCAAGGCAAAGGTTATGGGATTTAAGTTTTGAAGCTATTGTTAAAGAAGTTGTACAAAATTGAAAAATATGTCTGCTTTCTGCAAAAACCAGCATAAGGGTGCATTCACACTGAGTAAACGCTAGCTTATTCTGAACGTAAAACACGTTCAGAATAAGCGGCGTCTAAAGCAGCTCCATTCATTTCTATGGGAGCGGGGATACGAGCGCTCCCCATAGAAATGAATGGGCTGCTTCTTTCACTCCGTGCAGTCCCATTGAAGTGAATGGGGAGTGCCGGCGTATACGCTCCGGCATGAGCAGAGCTTGCCGTATACGCCGGCACTCCCCATTCACTTCAATGGGACTGCACGGAGTGAAAGAAGCAGCCCATTCATTTCTATGGGGAGCGCTCGTATCCCCGCTCCCATAGAAATGAATGGAGCTGCTTTAGACGCCGCTTATTCTGAACGTGTTTTACGTTCAGAATAAGCTAGCGTTTACTCAGTGTGAATGCACCCTTACACCTGTTCACAACTAGTGTCTGATATTACAGCTCCACTCAGTATTACTATTCATGTATTAATAATTCATAGTCATACCACACATAGTATATACTGACACTTCCAGTTTTGATACTTTACATTCCTTGGTAAAGCTAGTATTTTAGAATTTAGGCAATGCAGACTTTGGAACTTAGAAGACATTTCCCTTAGGCGTGATGCTTAAGGTTATTGTGCCCTGGTTTTGGTGGAAAATGGCACATTTATTTCCCTTTTTTTCTGTTACATGTAGCTAGACAGATTGTATTGTTCAGGGGAAATGGCTCGATGACAAATTGTTCAGTAATGGGCAGATAAATCTTCAAATTTGTGACAACAAACTATAGAATTCTTGGCAAGTGTATTTACAGCTAGAAGCTCCTCTCTCTACACACTTTAACACCAACAACAAACATCTCACACACTGGCAGCCAGAGAGGTAAAGCAGCTTCTTCAGCCGAAAATTAACACACTGGCTTATTATACTAAATACTTCTGACATGTTGTGTCATTTCCTTCAGACTTCAAGTCTTTACAGAGAAAATAAACCTACATTTATAATTCATTTATGCTAGCGACAGTAATTAAAATATATTAATTTAGACTAAAAAAAATACCAGCTTGACATGTGATGATTGACTGCAGGCATCAGTTGTCTGTAACACAAATATTCCTTAAATAGAATCCATTGCCCTATGCCATTAGAACCAACCTAAGCTCTGCTATAAATGCTGCCTGCGTCCTGTATTAACTTCTAGTTTAACCTTTGCTTAAGCAAGTGATATTATAATCTTCTCCAATATTTACTATAGTAAAATAACATGGAAATCAAACTTACTTAAAAGGGGTATTCCCAACAAGCCAATGTATAGCATATCCTCAGGATATATGGTATAATGATAGGATATATCAGAAATGTCTGATAACTTTGGGTTTGAACACTGGTACCCATACTATACCAATGTAGAGGGTACCTAGCTACATAACTAGCAGCAAAGTGAATGAGCCACCTCTCCACTTATTGTCCATCTGCTGCATAACTCTTCTACACACACACACGTGGACAAAATTGTTGGTACCCCTCGTTTAATGAAAGAAAAACCCACAATGGTCACAGAAATAACTTGAATCTGACAAAAGTAATAATAAAAAAAAATTCTATGAAAATGAACAAATGAAAATCAGACATTGCTTTTTGCTTTTTTTTTTTTTTTTTTTTTAAATAACATTCATGAAACAGGTCTGGACAGAAATGACGGTCCCATTAACATAAGATTTTGCACAACCTTTTGAGGCAGTCTCTGCAATCCAATGATTCTTGTAACTGTCAATTAGACTTCTGCACCTCTCAACAGGTATTTTGGCGTACTCCTCATGAGCAAACTGCTCCAGTTGTCTCGGGTTTGAAAGATGGCATGTTTCAGTTCTTTCCAAAGATGCTCAATAGGATTTAGGTCAGGGCTCATAGAAGGCCACTTCAGAATAGTCCAATGTTTTCCTCTTAGCCATTCTTGGATGTTTTTAGCTGTGTGTTTTGGGCCATTACCCTGTTGCAAGACCCATGACCTGCGACTGAGACCAAGCTTCTGACACTGGGCAGCACATTTCTCTCTAGAATCACTTGATAGTCTTGAGATTTCATGGTACCCTGCACAGATTCAAGACACCCTGTACCAGATGCAACAAAGCAGCCCAGAACATAACAGAACCTCCTCCATGTTTCACAGTAGGGACAGTGTACTTTTCAAGATATGTTTCATTTTTCCGTCTGAGCTGATGTGCCTTGCCAAAAAATTCAATTTTTGTCTCATCTGTCCATAGGACATTTGCCAAGACTCTTTGTGGCTTGTAAACATGTAGTTTGGTTATTATTACTTTTGTTAGATTCAAGTTATTTCTGTGACTATTGTGGGTTTTTCTTTCATTAAACGAGGGGTACCAACAATTTTGGCCATGTGTGTAGATGTTTATGGGATTGCTGTTCTACACATAGATGTTTATGGGATTGCAGTTTTCAACATAGATGTTAGTTCCACCACTAACCTATCAGACATTTATTGCATATCCTGTGGCTTTGTTTTGGGAATACCCCTCTAACATTTAGTACATGGAAACATGCAAATCGTTAATTTAAATTATTTTCAATCAGTTTTGCTTACTTGTATATCCAAGACTCTTGACACCTAGCACAGACATCAATAAAGGATTGTCTTGGGAGTTAAACTTACCTGACTTCTTCTGGTGGTTTCTTCATGCTGGACTTGGAGTGTTCTGGTGTGGTTTGGACCTTGCATCAAGTGATTGGAACTAGGCCCCTCACTTGGCACTCTCCCTCCTCCACCATTATCAAAGTTACTTACCAGTGCTATGAATGCTGGCCAACATAAAGAAACCACTAGAGGAGGTCAATCCCTTTAATAAGTAGACTCATATAGTCAACCTGCAATACATTGCATTCAAACTTGTTGACTGTCATATGTACCATTTTTGTAACACATAGAAGAATTCTCAAGACTGCTATTCCAGTGCATGCTATTAGTGTATATCTCTCACTGCAGCATGCAACAGATTCATCACTAGGGGGCACATCCCGTTGATGAATCAGCCAGAATATTAAAACAACACAAGATCAAACCTCTCTTAGTTTTCTGACGTGTTACAAAGTGTTGGAAATGTTTGATATCTGAGTTAGTCTCTGCCAAACTCTAAGTGTCTGCCCACTTTTTAAACACCCCTATATGATACAATGGCTTTCTTAATATAGTCATATTTTTATGTAGTTATGCCTGGTGTGAATACAGTATTTTGACAAATCTGGCTCAGTGTTTTATATGGCTCTCTGTCTTTTTAGGACTCATCTCTGGTTCTGCACATTGTGGCAAATTCCTGCTAGATGATAAGTGTCAGATCTCTGGGGTTCTGCCTGCTGAAACCCTCAATGAGAAGGAAATTGGAGCCCAAAAGTTTGCCTGAATAGAACATTCAGAGGAACTTTTGGGCCCCCATTCTTATAATCACTTGGGGTCCGTGGTAGTTGAACCTCCAGTAATCTGCCATTGGGGAAGGTGGCTGATTACTGGGAATCCAACTACCAAGGCCCCAAGTGATTATGCGAATGGGGGCCAAAAATTCTTGTGAATGTTCTATTCACATAGAGCATGGTCTAAATCCAGGCCAGAATTTAAAAGGATTGTGCCATTAACCACTTCAGTACCGGGCCAAATTGTGGTCCAGGACCAGACACATTTTAGGTTTATTTTGTATGTGCGGTTTTGAGGTCTGTAACATTTTTCCCGTATGTCTCAGTCAACTAATTTTTGCGTCTTTTTTCGGGGACACATAGGGCTTTATTTTTATGTTATCTTTATTTTCGAATGTGTTTTAATTTTTTTTATATCTGGGAAAATATAAACAAAATAGGAGGGAAATTGTGTCTGGTTTTCAATTTTTTTTTTTTTTTAATTTAATAACACAAAGTGTCAGTGAAAAACTTTATAAAATAGTTTTTCCTCTCCATTACGGTAATTTTTATTTTGTATGGTGTCGTCGGGGGTGGGGCTATAACCTTTAATAACGGCGTTTTATTAGCGTATTATTTATTTATTTTTTATTATTTTATTTACATTTTTAAAAAAACTTTTTTATTATATTTTTATTTTATTTTTTTTCCAGATTGTGTCCCCATAAAGTCATAAGAGACCTTTGGGGACATCTGATCACTTTTTTTTTTGTACTGGAGGCTGATTTCTCCTATAACTGGGGCTGGTACATTTAACCTCAGATACAGGAGAAATCCAACCTCTTGCACACTGCTACATGGTATACAGAGCTGATCTGAGTCCTGTAGGACCCAGCAGCTCTGGCAAGACTCTGCTCCCGGCAGATCACATGTCTGCCGGGTCAGAGGGCAGCTGATTTATGGCTGCGTCCATAGCTGTGTATACAGCGCTCATTGAGTGCTGTATACACAGCGATCGAGATAGCAGAGGAGGTAATAAATCTTCCCTGCTATCTCTCTAGGAGCTCCGGCTGAAGTTACAGCCGGCTCCTAGTGAAAGCAGCTACACGGTCTCCGTGCAGCTTCTGTGTTCTGGTGGACGTACAGGTACGTCCTGGCAGAACTAGGCAACCACTTCCCGGATGTATATAGTCTATGGGCAGTCCGGAAGTGGTTAAAGATACTTATTCTCGAACTATAGGATGGAGGAACATCCTATAGTTGGAGAATAAGTATCTTTAATGGCACAACCCATGGTGGGACTATTAAAGGATTATGTTATCTTATCTTATTTTATCTTATCTTAATGGTTTATCTTAATGTGGTGGAAATGAATACTTCTTGCCAGGTTTCTCCATAGATTACAGCCAAAGGATGGTGGTTGGGGCAGCAGGACAGTCTGGGGTTAGCAATCCTAAACAATAGGTTATCAATTAATGAACCTGGAAAATCCATTTAAAAGATAAATTAACATTGACATATAAAATAAAAGCAGAAAAATAAAGAACAGTTTTTCTGTATCATTATAATGAATCTTAAATACTGAAATAATTAATCTTCTCATATTGAATGATTCACCCTATAAAATGTAACACTGACAGAGACTTTTCTATTCTGTAATCCTGAGAGTGTTTGTGTGGTATTTGCTTGTAGAAAATAAGAAAATAAATATATAAAACAATATTCTTTTGTTCTTCTGTGATATTCCCTAAAGGCCTTTTCTGCCAGTCCCTTTAAAAATGAATGCAAGAGATTTTTCATGTTATCGTCTATTTCAGCTCCAAAATATAGAGAGTAGAAGAATTATCATGAAATAAGTAGGACACTATTCTTGACACATTTCTACTGCATCATATCTTGCTGGGATAAAATATATTGCTTTTGTTGGCTTGTTACTATCCATTGCTGATCTGTATTTCGTTATATGGTAAATTCTTGTTCAAAGTTTTTACATATACAACAGTTTTAGCAACAAATAAAACAAATTATGTTAAATATACATATTTTTTTAGATTGGGAATGCAGAAATGGGCTGTAAAAGTTATTTATTATATGGACCGTTTTACAGCTGCAATTCAGATGCCGTGAGGCTTTGGAGCATTTGCAGCTGTGATATTATATGTCATACAAATGTGTATATTAAAGTGTATATAAACCTCCAAACATCTTTTTTCACATCTTTCATAAATGAGATGAACTCTGCTTAACTATAAATGTCTAACTCTTCAGAAACATCCCTATAGCATGCGGAGACTTCATAAATAGCGCCATATATTTCAATATATTTACCCCAGAAAACAACACATATATGGTGTTGTCTGCATACACAACAGATTTAAGTACATTAAGCACAAAAATCTGTCTATATACTTCTTACGCTGGGTTCACACCTGCGCCTCGGTCTCCGTTCTCAGGTTTCCGTCTTCTGCAGACAGAAGACGGAAACCTGTCAGACCGCGTCTGGCCGTGATCACCGGTGAGCCTTTTATGCTCTCCACTGCAAACCATTTTTATAAAACCGGACACAAAGTCCTGTATGTCCGACTTTGTATCCGGTTAAAAAAAAAACGTTTCGCCGTGGAGAGCACAAAACTGTCGCTAACGGCCGGACACTTTTCAAACCCATTCATTTGAATGAGTTTCAAAAATATCTGCAGGTTTCCGTTTCCTGCCCAGTTTTGGGCAGGAAGCAGAAACCTGAAAGCGGAGACCCTGGGCGCAGATGTGAACGAGCCCTAAGATACATGTGATTCTGATAAGTTCCAAGCCGTGTTTATGACTAATTGACCAATAATTCTGGGTAACTGTCATCGTCCTAATTAATTAAGCTGAGTGCCAGCAGTAAGGAAAATACACCAGACACACAATGTTGGTATTACTCTCTCAACCAAGGAAGAAATACTGATGCACTTTTATTAAAACAACGTGGGGTTAAATAGTAGCAGAGAAAGGAAGAGAGATAACAACAACATAAGTTTTCATATTCATTCCTGACTGGTATGATACATCTCAATCAAACAGAAAAAGTTTAATCAGTGCCATATATAGCCAGCTACTCCCGGTCCTGCGTGGTAACCTTGGGGAGCTGTTTTCTGGCAGCAAGCCAAGCATTTGTTTTTCTTGCACCCATCCTGGATATAGGTGCCATCTTATCATATAACATTATACCAGTTTCAAGCATAAGCAACTATATCTAGCATTCAGCTTTTAAGGATAACAATATTTTTCATACATTACATGATTATAACCTTCACAATTCTTTAGCTGCTGTTAGGGTAAGGCCTCACATATCGAGCTGCGTTGCGGAAAAGACTGTGGAAGAAACGCATCACGATTTTTCAGTAGCGCTTTTCAGAGAAAATCCGCAGCATTTCTGTAGGTATAATTGACATGGTGCGATTTACAAAAATGCAAGTTTTTGAAATTGCAGCATTTTACCTGCGAATATTTTTCTTCAATGTATGGATGGGATTAGTTAGAATACCATCCATTTTGCAGGTAATGCAAAACGCTGCGATTTTTGCTATTTCCACCACAGCCAAATTACGGCATTTTCCTCACATGGTCCCAGCCTTAAACAATAACTCCCAGCATATTCTGACTGCTGTGAGCTATCAAGGCATAGTGGGAGTTGTAGTTTGGCATTGGGTAAGCATCCATTGGAAACATTAAATGAAGCCTACTACTTTTCACTAATACACTATGATACACTCCATACAATACACAATAATACAGTCCCTGATAGAAGTTTTGTCGCTTATCCATGTTGTGGAATCAAAAGCTTATAACCTGACTTAAATTAATCTATTGGTTTAAGAAATGACTCATATGAAAGCTGAAACCCTCCCAAATGTGTTTTTTTTTTTTTTATTAAGAAAATAAATTGGTTTCACTGGCAAAATATTAATCATTTAATGAACACAGAAAGGGCAGATTTTGGCAAGACAAAAGTTTTGTCACCTTGTCATGTGATGCCCCCAATCCTAGTGTACAGCCTCGCTTGTGCTCACTAATTGATTGGTTAATTAGTGGGTGTGTATAAAAAGTACTCCAGCACCCCAAACCTTCACTTGAACTGCAACTTCACCTCTAACAACATGCCAAAAATCAACCCTGCGACCAAAGCCTTCAGTATCAGGAGGCTGAAGACCAGATCCACTGCAGAGGTGGCTGGCACCTTTAATGTGTCTCAGCGTCAAGTGCAAAAAATTTGAAAAAAAGATTTGAACAGACTGGAGATGTTTTTGACAAGCCCAGGTCCGGCAGACCCCACAAGACAACTGCTCAGGAGGAACGTTTGTTGGTTAGAAAATCAAAGGCCAGCCCTTCTTCCACTGCGGTAGAGCTCCAACAGGCCTGGTCAGCTCAAGTCCCTGTGTCAAATAGAACAGTTTGTAGGATTCTGCTCGAGCATGGTCGAATCAGTGCCCAGAAGCCATCACTAAACAAAAGGCAATTAAAGGCCCACAGCCTACTAAACGGATGGACGCTGGAAAAGTAGCAGAAGGTGGATTACTCAGATGAATCTTCAGTTGAATTACACCACAGCCATCGCAAATACTGCAGGAGACCTACTGGAGCCCGTATGGATCCAAAATACAGCCAAAAAACAGTTGAGTTTGGTGGTGGAAAGATCATGGTCTGGGGTTACATTTAGTATGGGGTGTGCGAAACATTTGTAAGGTTGAAGGCAATATCAATAGCCTAAAATATCAACAAGTATTAGCTTCCTCTTACATTCCCAATCGTAAAAGGGGTCAAATTTTGCCGCAGGATGGTGCTCCATCTCATACATCCATCTCTACATTAAAGTTCCTCAAGGTAAAGAAGATGAAGATGCTCCAGCACTGGCCAGCCCAGTCACCAGACATGAACATCATTCAGCATGTTTGGGGTAGGATGAAAGAGGAAGCTTGGCAGCCAACTCTGGGAGGCATGTTAGACTGCATTCTGTGCTATTACTGATGGCTTCATCAATAAATTGTATGAATCTTTGTTGAAATGCATGGATGCCGCCCTTCAAGCTCATGGAAATCAAACAAAATATTAAATATGGCTCTAATAGCACCTCAACTTCATTCACCAATGTTAGGAAACATATCTTTGTATTTGAACTGAATTATTGGTTTGATTTTCACATTACTTTATGTGGGTGAAAAAACTTTTGTCTTTCCAAAATCTGACCTTTCTGTGTTCATTAAATGATCAATATTTCAGCAGTGAAGCCAATTTATTTTCTTAACAAAAAAACATTTGGGAGGGTTTCAGCTTTTATATGAGTCATTTCTAAAACCAATGGATGAATTTAAAGTCAGGTTATAAGTTTTTGATTCGACAACATGGATAAGCGACACAACTTCTGTCAGGGACTGTACATTAGTGTATTAGAATGGCCCAGATACAATCCCATGGCCTAGCAATTATGTATATCTCCTATTTTAATTACCTGTGAGAATATATTATACAATATATTAAACTAATGCATTACTCTGCACTCGGCAGCTCTATTATACTCTGGCATGCTACTTTATCTCAGTCAGCATACATCCAGTCACATTTATATAGTGTTTAGCTGGGAATGTAACTATTGTGGCAGGTCTGTCACAATGAAAGTTACATTGCCCATGACAGCCGTGTACAATTCATGTGTGATTGCTTAGTACAGCATATCAGAAGCTGGATGTCAAATTGTTATAATAGCTGGCAGGTCTTACAAGACAATCGTACATGTATTTATTCGACATCCCACTTTAGTGCGTTCTCCGTAAAATTATTTTATTAAGTAAAAACACATTCTGCTGGGGTGTAATATCAACTTCAGCTTAGTTATACAGGCTGTATTCTGGATTGTTAACATAGAGTACTGTACTACTATTTAGGAAATATGTTTATCTAGTTATGGAAAACTTATATAGGTCACCAGGGCAGCCAACAGAAAGTTTTGGACCCTATAATATTAAAGGGGTTATCCACATTGTAATTTTTGATGAGACAAGGAGAAGAATGCAGGAGCCAGAAGTTGCATAACATTTTTTCCAGAAGAATAAAATTACTCGTCTTATCGTTTAGAGAAGTATTTCAGCCACAGAGAAGTACAAAGCTCGTTGTAATTGAAATACATGGTATGTGAGCAAAATAATTCTACGCGGCAGCTACTTAATCAGGGAAACTAATACTATAACTTCATGTATAACTAGCGGCAGATTAAGGCCGTGGGAAATATCACTGCGTCTTACAGTAAGGGCAAAGTGGATTCTAGCGAATCCCATGCCCATTTTGTGGGGAAAAAAAACACGGTGCAGACACACCGTGATTTCCAAAACTAGCGCGTTTTTGGAAATTGCTGCATGCCGATTATACCTAAGTAAACGCCGCCAGTTTCCTCATAGGTATAATCTTAACAGAAAGTTCACAGAGGAAAACTCAGCGAACTTTCTGTCTAAAGTGCTGTGGGGAGAACCGAGATGCGTTGCTGCCATGGTTTTTCCAGCAGCTCTTTTTTGCTGCGGGACGTCCTTTGGGGGCCTTAGCCTTAGGGTTCTTTTGGGTTTTTTTTCAGCATACACTCTGAGATACAATGATATGTTACTCCTATTCTTTTAGTTGACATGATCATAGTGATACCAAATTAGTACAGTTTTATCTATGTTTCTGTACGTTTATTTTTTCCATGTACGGTGCAGCATAAGATGTTTTTTATATTTAAAATATAAAAATTTAAAATGGCGATCTTTTCCACCGGTGATCTCTGTATGGGATAAATAATTTAAAATTGATTTTGGATGTTTTGTATTTTGATTTTTTGATTTTTTCCACAAAATTTTTTTATTCCCACTGGGGGCTTAAAATTGTGTTCATTGGCTTGCTTGTACCATAGACTGCAATACAAATATACTGTAGTCTATGACAGCATAACTATTGGAAAGCTTCAATTGTTATTTTCCTAATACAGGCCTGGGAGCCTTCAGAAGGCTCTTGTCTGTCACAGACACTGGGAAGCGCCTGCCATCTCCTCACGTGAGAGCCATACTAGCATCAACATATAAGGGAAGGGAAGCCTAGCACTGATACAAATAGAAGGGTCCCATGTTTTATCAGAAAATAGGTGTAACATCTCTGCCTGTTCGGGTCTCTGCAGCACCCTCTGCTCGCGTGCTGCGGTGCAGGAGGTATGTGCAGTTTGATAATTTGCTTAAAGTTTTTAGTTGCACTGTGTGAACACAGCTCTAGTTCTGTGATTGTATTTGCACCACAACCGTCTTCTGCCCTTGTTGCCTCTGTCCATTAAGTGGTTAAATTTTGTCCTGCCCTGTGATTGACAGCCTGCCTTCCTATCAGGATCAGGGCGCGTTCTTCCTCCCTATTCAGTCTTGGCTCTCATTCACACCAGTGCTTGCTATTGCCTTGTGTGTACTTGCTTTTTGCTGTCACTACTTTTGCTTGCATTCTAATCCCTGACCTCTGGCGTTCCCTACTGACTATTTTTTGGACTCTGATTTGGCACTGCATCGCTCGACTGTTTACTGACCCTTGGCTAGCTGAACTCCCTTTGTTGTTGTTCATCTTGTCTGCGTTTTGTGTCTCACATATACAGTAAGGGACCGTCTTCGTGTTTGCTGCGTATTAATTAGGATAGGGCCTGGCAATAGGAATGGACAGTTGGGGGCTTCAGCTTAGGGCTCACTGTCTCGTGTCCCGCCCCAGGGTTTTCAACAGCTACTGGGGAATTGCTGTCCTATCAATTCCCTAACATTAGGGAAGGTTTTAGACAAAGCTTGGTCTTGAGTATAATTAAAGTGGGGCCCCAAATACAAAACTAGTGTGCCAATGTCAGAAGGCAGGATGCTAAATGCACCAATACTGATCTTTAGCATTTCCAGAGCATTGCTACAGTCTTAAAAGATCAGAGACCCACATGGTAATATGGCACACCAAAAGTGCCCTTATTTGTGCCCAGCAAAGTAATGGTGCCACCTTTTGTACCCGAAACAGTAATACTGACCACATGAAGTTGTTACACTGTGGATTTACCGTAGCATAAAATCATCTTCAAAAACAAACTAGTTGATGCAATTTTATGATGCAGAATTTACAGTGTAATTTTTGCAAGCTTGCCGACAATGTCACCCAATGTATTGCCCTGTAGTGGATTAAACACTCACCGGGTTCATCTCAAGGTGATTATAAGACTGCGGCTACACAGTGTAGAGAAGCTGCTTTTTTTGCTGTGCTTTTTTCTAAAATACAAAGCCAGGAGTGAATGTGAATGGAATAGGAAATATAAAATAATGAGTACGACTTCATCCTTCTGATTAATCCACTCCAGGCTGGCTCAAAAAAACAAAAACAAAAAACCCGCAGCAAACAGACAGTATTAGCATAGAACTATTTGGGACACTAAACCTCTGGTCCATAAGGACTTAGCTCTTAGAGCAGTGGTTCTCAACCTTTCTAATGCCGTGACCCCGCAATACAGTTCCTCATGTTGTGGTGACCCCCAAACCAAAAAATAATTTTGGTGGCTACTTCATAACTGTAAGGGCTAGTTCACACAGGGGGCGGTATAGCGGATCTATAGCGGATTTAGGCACTGAGAGTGACGCGGGGAGCTGCGTCACTCTCGGGTCAAAACACGCTTGCCACGACTGTCGCGGCTTCCCCCCCGGAGTCGGCTCAAATTAATGGGGCGACTCGGGAGGTTGCTACCGCCAGGCGAACGCCACAGGTCACCGAGCTGTGGAATCCACCTGAAGAAAGGGCAGCCCACTTTTTTTTTCCGTGAGCGGCACCATGCCGCTCACGCAAAAAACAAGCCTGGCGGTCTAAATAGACCTCCATTGTGAGAGGGCGGATTATGACGTGGATTTCGCACCATAATCTGCCCCCTCTGTGCCTGTGTGAATGGGCCTTAATTTTGCTACAGTTATGATTCGGAATGTAAATACCTGATATGCATTATGTATTCTCATTGCTACAAATCAAACATAATTTAAACATAGTGATTAATCAAAAAAGCTCTCTTCCACAAAATCTGCTGAACCCCCCCCCCCCCCTTGCACACACACAGCCTGAACCCATACGTCCCAACTTTTGAAAAGTGGAAAGAGGGATAAAATGTGCGGCGCGCAGAGCACACTGCAACAAATTTGGCTCCGCCCACTTTTATGTTGACTCCGCCCATTCTCATTCATTTTTCACGTGCTCCCACACAGTATAATCCTCCTACAGTCACCCGTAAATTATATGTCCCCCCTCTATCTCTCCCCCAGTTTCATATAACCTCTTCATCTGCCCAGTTTCATGTCCCCTCCATCTCTGCCCCCAGATTCATGTCCCCTCCATCTCTGCCCCCAGATTCATGTCCCCTCCATCTCTGCCCCCAGATTCATGTCCCCTCATCTCTGCCCCCAGATTCATGTCCCCTCCATCTCTGCCCTCAGTTTCATGTCCCCCATCTCTGCCCCCAGAATCATGTCCCCCCATCTCTGCCCCGAGTCATGTCCCCCATCTCTGTCCCTAGATTTATGTCCCCCATCTCTGCCCCCAGATTCATGTCCCCCATCTCTGTCCCCAGATTCATGTCCCCCATCTCTGCTCCCAGATTCATGTCCCCCCATCTCTGCCCCCAGAGTCATGTCCCTCCATCTCTGCCCCCAGATTCATGTCCCCCATCTCTGTCCCCAGATTCATGTCCCCCATCTCTGCCCCCAGATTCATGTCCCCTCATCTCTGCCCCCAGATTCATGTCCCTACATCTCTGCACCCAGATTCATGTCCCCTCCATCTCTGCCCCCAGATTCATGTTCCCTCATCTCTGCCCCCAGATTCATGTCCCCTCCATCTCTGCCCCCAGATTCATGTCCCCCATCTTGCTCACACACAGCCTGAACCTCCTATCACACTCACACACAGCCTGAACCCCACTATTATGCTGACACACAGCCTGAAACACCCCCATCTTGCTCACACACAGCCTGAACCCCTCTATCATACTTACACACAGCCTGAACCCCTCCTATCATACTCACACACAGCCTGCATCCCCTCCTATCATACTCACACACTGCCTTGCTGTCTCCTCCCTCCATCTTACCTTCCAGTCTCCACTCACTGCAGCCTTCCTTTCCTGTGTAACTTGGCACTGTACTGAATAGCTCCGCCCACACCAGAGTCCGATCACATGGTCATGACGTCATCACAGGTCCTTCACTCCACTAGGATCTACCCTGCTGCAAAGGCAGCGCGGCTTCTCAGCGGCTAAAGCCATCGGAAATATGTATTTTCCGATGGCTTTAGGCGACCCCTGTGTTTTGGTCGTTCGACCCCCACCGGGGTCGCGACCCACAGGTTGAGAACCGCTGTCTTAGAGGAACACTTTAAATATTCATCCATTACGTGTCTAATGTACATACCACAGGTTTTCCGCCCACAATTCTGCAACGTAAAATCTGTGTCTCCTATGTGGATATTCCCTAATTGTAATCTTCCTAATTCTCAAAAAAAATAGTGTGTCTTTTAAGCCCAACACATTAATGGTGTCCACCACTGCTCATTGGTGTCCACTGCAAATCATAAAATGGCCTCTTTTGTGTCTCCTAAAAAGTCATAATGCCCAACTTGTACCCTTAGAAAATAATACAAAGGGGTACTGTGTGTGGACAAAAAGGAGGTTGGTATATTACTATATTAGGACATAATAATTATTACTGTTTGGATTATAAATTATGTAATATTATTGCTCTTCTGTGCCACCACACAATAGAAATTCTCACATGTCCACTAATAGATAATAATATCCCTATTATTGCCCTGTTAATAATAAAACTTATCATCACTTTATCTTGATTCCATGGCAAGTGAAATACCTAATGCCTCTTCTGGATCAGTATAGCCATATATCTCTCTATATTATAAAAATGAATTCTTGTCTGTCTGTCCGTCTGTCTGTTCTCTAATGCGAACCAAACGACTGGATCGATCTTCACCAAATTTGGTACAGAGATACTTCAGATATCCGGGAAGGTTTAAGATGAGATTCTAACTCGCTTGGACGTACCGTTGCTGGGATACAGCATTCCAAACACAGTGCCCCCCCCCCTTAGCCAATACAAACTTGCAAGACTTTCACTCATATTCCAACTGCAATACACACGGTCACTCCACATGCACAATACAACACTGATATCCAAACTGAGATACACACATCAGAGGATTAGATACACAGATCAGCACACAGTATCACACGCCAGAGGATTAGATACATGGGTCTGCACACAGTCCCACACACCAGAGGATTAAATACACGCATCTTCACACAGTTGTACACGCCATAGGATTAGATACACACGTCTGCATACAGTACCACATGCTTTTTTTTTTTTTTTTTTTGTAGATTGTGAGCCCCATATAGGGATCACCATGTACATTTATTTCCTATCAGTATGTCTTTGTAGAATGGGAGGAAATCCGCGCAAACACGGGGAGAACATACAAACTCCTTGCAAATGTTGTTCCTGGTGGGATTCGAACTCAGGACTCCAGCGCTGCAAGGCTGCAGTGCTAATCACTGAGCCACCGTGTTGCCCCTCATACAGTACCACATGCTGTAGGATTAGATACGCGTGTCTACACAAAGTTCTACATGCCGTAGGATTAGATACGCGCCTCTTCACACAATACCACACAGGGGAGGATTAGATACGTGCATCTGAACACAGTATCACACTTTGGAGGATTAGATACAGGCCTCTGCACACAGTACCACATGCCAGAGAATTAGATACGTGTCTCAGCACACAGTTCCACATGGGGGAGGATTAGATACGCACATCTGCACACAGTACCACACGCCAGAGTCATTAGATACGCGCATTTGCACACAGTTTCACTTACTGGAGGATTAGATACGCGCCTCTTCACACAATATCACACGGGGAGGATTAGATATGTGCATCTGTACAAAGTACCACACCAACAAGGATTGGATACTTGCATCTGAAACACAGTACTACACGGGGAAGAATTAGATACAGCTTTACTCCAGGTATCCATAACAACAGATCACAGGTTTTTCGCTGACATCCAAAATGAGATACACATAATCACATGACGCTTATGGACATACACACAAACCACATACAAAATACACCAGTGCAAAATTGGACAATTCTTATGGGGCCACTACACAAACATAAAATGTAATATACCCGTGTGAAGCCGGGTCCTCCCTCTAGTATTACATATAGTTATAGTGTGTATCTACTGTATATATAAGATGCACTGTATTCCTAAAAAAAACAGGAGATGTTTTCTATTATTTAAGACAATAAGAACCCAACTGATTGTAATATCTAAGAAAAAAGCCATATATTAGCTGTGACAGTAATAATGAACAATCTCGCCAGAGCAGCAAAGAAAGCGACACACATACTAATAGCTCCTGTCAAGACAGCAATGTGTGTTATACATAGTATGCTTGAATAAAGACATATGTCCTTCAAGTTCAACCAAGGAATGAAAAACAGCATAACTAAAGAGAGGAATGAAGGAAATAAGAATTATATACATAAGCATTAATGTTATTTTGCTGTAAAAAGGCATCCAAGTCATTTTTGAAGCTGTCAGTTGTTGCTGTGACCAGTTTCTGGCATAGGTTAGTCCATAGATTTACAAGCCTACCAGTGAAGAAACCATGTCACCTCTGGAACAGTACTGTCTGGGAGCCACTGGTGGGGGCAATAGACTATGTGGGGCTACTGTTGGGGGGACATTAAACTGTGAAGGAACACTGCTGAAGGGGACATTACAGTATATGGAGCCACTGCTGGGGAGGACATTAACCTATGTGGGGTCACTTTTGGGGACATTAAACTGCATTGAGCCACTGCTGGTGTTATTTAACAATATATTTGTACAGAATTTGATAGAACTGTGACCCATTAACTTCAATTTTTTTCTATGTGCAGCCCATTTGCCTGCCTTAGTTTGAAAACCCTGCAATAGACCTGTCTTTAGGTTCATATTTTCTGTTAACTTTGTCAAAGTTAACAATATTAAATCAGAACTTAGAAGCCCAGTCTGAATCTTCCATGTATTTTTGAAAGAATACATTGTGTTTATCCATTATCCCTTGCATAGGTTTCCTAGGGGTACTCCAGTTTTATCCCACACACTAAAAAATAAACTTACATATAACAAATGTTATACAATATCTTGATATGCTGGCCAAACCCTTGATAGACCACAACACAACACAACCACTGGTTGGCCACAGACAGACACTTGTCTGACATAACCATCTCAAATAGAATATAACAAAATGATGTCACTTGGCCCTAAGAAGTGGAAACATCATCTTTAGGCTTAGGACCCACGGGCCAAATAAGGAGGAAATAGCCATAAGCACACTTCCTGTGTTTCACTGGTCATTCCTGTGAGCTCATTATATATATGTTAGGGAATAGCCAGATGATAATTCCCCAGAAGCTGCTGGTGAACCCTGGAGGAAGGGGCACAAGGGACAGTGAGCCCTAGGCTGAAGCCCCCCTCTTTCCCTTCCTATTGCCAGACCCTATCCTAGGTAATAGGCGACAACCACGAAGACAGTCCCTCCCTGAATATGTGAAACACAAAACAAAGACAAGACGGGGCCACACGGTGGCTCAGTGGTTAGCACTGCAGCCTTGTAGCGCTGGAGTCCTGGTGTTCAAATCCTGCCAAGGGCAAAAAACCATCTGCAATGAGTTTGTATGTTCTCCCCGTGTTTGCATGGATTTCCATCCCATATACCAAAGACATACTGATAGGGAAAAATGTACATTGTGAGCTCTATGTGGGGCTCACAATCTACATTTAAAATAAAACAAAAAAACAAAAACAAAGACAAGACGAACAACAACAAAGGGAGGTCAGCTAGCCAGGGTTCGGTAACAGTAGAGCGATGCAGTGCCAAATCAGAGTCCAAAAGAATAATCAGTAGGGAAGCCAGAGGTCAAGGATTAGAATACCAGTAATATAACAGCAAGAGAAACCAGCAAGCAAGAGGCAATAACCGGCACCAGTGTGACTGTGAGCCAAGACTAAATAGGGGAGGAAGAACCCACCCTGAACCTGATAGAAAGGAAAGCTGTCAATCACAGGCAAGACAAAATCAAACACTTAATGGACAGAGGCAACATTGGCAGAAGATGGGTGTGGTGCAAATGCAATCACAGAACTAGAGCTGAGTTCACACAGTGCGACTAAAAACTTTAAGCAGATTATCAAACTGCACACGCCTCCTACACCGCAGCACGTGAGTGAGCAGAGGGTGGCGCAGAGGCCCGAACAGGCAGAGATGTTACTATATATATATATATATATATATATATATATATATATATATATATATAAAATTTAACAGCATTTGACAATCAGAATATTGAACTTAGTTTGGGTTCCGAAAACAGTGGTACAACTGACATTCTGCAATTTCCAAAACTGCAACAGTTTTGTAAGTCACAGCGTTTCCACTGCGCATATTTTACCTCAAAGTGGGGATGGGATTTGCTAGAGTTCATTCCACTGTGCTGTGACTGTAATATGCTGTTGTTTTTCTGCTGTGTTTATGCCCCATGTGGCCATTCTAAGACATTTTACCAGGTGAGTTATATGCTTTCAACTTTGTGGGAACGGTTTGGGTAAGTTCCAGCATGACTGTGTCCCAGAGTAACAAAATGAAGGCTTGGTTAGGTGAGTTTGGTGTGAAAGATCTTGACTGAATACCCACTGAATACCTAAAGTGATGATTGTGTGTCTCAAGAGTGTCTGACCTCCCACAAAATGTGACACATTGCACTTATGCCAGTTATTTGGTGCAAATTAAATATTTAGCATTTCCACATTTAGCAAATCTCCCTCTATAGTCATATATGATTATATATGCCTTCAGAACAGCTTCAGTTCTTCTATAATCTCTTGGGAGGGAAATTAGATATATGGTGTGTTGGAAGAGAAACTTTTCTGTTCAATATCCTCTTTCCCAATGGAGTTCCACCTTCCAGCGGTACCATTCTCTCTTTTTTTTTAATCCTGATTGTTCTCTCCTCTCCTGGAGTGAATGTAGTCACATATATTATGGGACTGTGCCCTAATCCAGCCCCTGTGGTTTGCCACAGACCATTGTAAAGCATCTTTTGAATGAGCTCCCCTCCATTACTCCACAATCTGCGCTTTTATTACTAGATTTACATAACTGTTCTAAAGGTCAGAAAACTGTAGTTGCCCATTTACTGATGTCCACCAATGTCTGTCATATGTAGACATTGGAAACAAATTGCAAATAGGGCAGCACAGTGGCTCAGTGGTTAGCATTGCAGCACTGGAGTCCTGGGTTCGAATCCTTCCTAGGACGACATCTGCAAGGAGTTTGTATGTTCTCTCCATGTTTGCGTGGGTTTCCTCCAACACACCAAAGACATACTGATAGGGACCGTAGATTGTGAGCCCTATATGGGACAGTGATTGTCAATGTCTGTAAAGTGCTGCGGAATATGATGGCGCTATACAAGTAAGCATAATAAATAATAATTGTTCAGTGGTACATTCAAGAGGTTATTGCATAACGCTACTTGAACCTGTGAAAAAAACTATCTCTCACAACGGTGGTTACTATCCTCAATTCAATCGGGTCTGGGACTGGTTGAAGAGCCCCTTCTACCTAGAATAACTGTCAAAATACCTTTTTTTTGTTAAGTGCACATAGTTTTACCATTATTTTTTCTCCTCATGGACTCCTCTATGAGAATCTTCCATCCACTTTGTACATTCCTGTCTTGGGACTCCTGCCAACTACACAATTGCTATGACTTCATTGTGCTAATACTTTCTGTAAAGACTCATTTCTATGTTTTTACTGAAAACCAATAAAACATTTGGAATGAAAAAAAAATAGTAACATTAATAATTTGTTTTTGCCAATTAACAAAATGAATGAATGACTGAATGAATGAATGTGAATGGACAAAAAAGATTTGATCAGTGCTCGCTTCGGCAGCACATATACTAAAATTGGAACGATACAGAGAAAATTAGCATGGCCCCTGCGCAAGGATGACACGCAAATTTGTGAAGCGTTCCATATATTTAAAAAAAAAAAAGATTTGATCAAGCCTACACCCATAGATCTGTGCTTAGTTCTCCAAGATATTTGGAAGAACGTCCCTGCTGAGTTCCTTCAAAAATTGTGTGCAAGTGAACCTAGAAGATGATACCTTTACGCCTGCATTTGGAATGAGAGAAAAAGGTTTCTTTTATTTATCATTGAATTAAATATGTATTCTTATTGCAATTTTTTATGGAGAAAATCTGTAACTCTGATATAAGTATTCAGAGCTAGGGACTGAAAGTCACATGCACAATGGGAACCCATTAAGTCACAGACATTATTTATTAAAGATATCCAGGAGGTTAGGTCTAGGTCAGAGACATGGGTTCAATCATGTAAGAAAAATCATCTCAAGAGGAATGGCACATCCTTTTCTTCACAAGCCAAAAAGTACCTCCAAGTCCAATGTGAGATTTGAACCACTGAAAAGTTAGAATGAGGAGAGCCAAGCAGCCACAGGAGAGAAAGTAGTTGGACTTTTAAAGGAAGTTCACATCCGCATCTCTCAATATCAAACAAAACTTGTCATGTGGTTTAGTTTATCAGTAAACAAGCTGACCAAGTATACAGGCATAGTAATAATCTAACAGGCATGGGACCTAGGCCACCTGTTTTCCTATGCAAGCCCATGACTGGAAAAGCAGTCCTATGTTTTTGTTGGACCATATGAACACCCCAAAACATCTATTGGCCTTTATAAAGAAGTTAGATGGTGTTTTAGTAGGAATTGTTCTAAATAAATAAAAACATTTAGGCAGGATATGCATTTTAAATGCCTTCATCCAGTCCAACCATGAGATACTTTGTTTAGAGAATGATTGGAAATCTTTAAAGACCTGAGAATGGAGTGACAAAATAACACTCATGTAGTTTGCTAGAGTGATACGTCAATTTGACTACAAAATATTTGGCCATGGTATATTGCCAGTCTAGAGGAAAATTAGCTTTAAGGTAACTCATTTGGATGGGATGGACTTGTAGAAAGACAATGTCAGACTTGGCCACATTTATTTAATAGAGACACTGCTGACACTGTTTTAACTAAAGTATGGATTATTTTCATTAGGCGAGCTGCTACAAAATTAGAGTATATTTTCACATAAATATTCAAAAGGGAAATAGGCCTATGATTTTTAGGTCTATCCGAGCTCTCCCCAGGTTTAGGAATGGTAACTATCAGAGCTGTTAGGGTTGGGTTATTGTTCAGCCAATGCTGCTACCTTAAAGACTGACGTTAAATTATGGGCTAGAATAGAGGAAAAATGGTGGCAATAGGCATTGAGCATACTATCTGGGCCAGGTGTTTTCTATAGAATTATAGTCTTAATTATGGCAATTACTTTGGAGGGGGTGTTAGGGGTGTTTAGAGTTTTTAATTGACCAGGGGAAAGACACGGAAGATTAATTTTGTCTAGAAAACTCTTAATTAAGGAATCAGTAGGTTGCTCAGTTGAGGAGTCATCACACAGATTGTATGATTGTTATAATCTCTAAACGCATTGGCAATACTCCTAGGAGATAGGATGGTTTACTTACTGATAGGAGGAACTAGGGAAGCAATTCTAACCTTTTGAGTTCTCTTTAAATCTCTTGGCGGGCAAACTACCCACTTTGTTATCTTGAGCATACAATTTACATTTATTTTTGTGAAATGAAGCTTTGTATTTTGGCAGAGTAGATTGCATAAATGCAATCTCTCGTTATCTAACTAAATGTTAAGAGAAAAGGGGTTGGACAATTTGCTTTGTCCATCTAGAAATCTAATTCTGTCTATGAATTCAACAATCTTGGATTCTCTAATTTTCTTCATCTTACTGCCCAAACAAATGTGCGTACGCCTAATATATGTCTTGTGGGCATTCCACAGAGTGAGCGTAGACATGTCAGGTGTGTCATTCTTCTGAAAGAAATCTCCTCCTTCCACCTCTATCTTGCTACGACACTAGTTGTGGGCCAAAATATAGGTATTTGCCCCCCACAAAAAGTTGCTTGTAGTAGGGAAGCGTTCTCGAGTTACAATAATGGGGGCATGGTCTGACCAACTGGTGGTTCCAACAGAGGTGTCCTCTACTTTATCTATTAATGTCTTATCTGTCAAGAAAACATATATGTGGGAATATGTGAGATGCCTTGCAGAATAAAAGGAATAATCCCTCTCAGAAGCATACTGTAACCTCCAAATATCATAGACAGAGTGGTTCAAGATAAATGAGCCTAAAGTCAAAGCTCTAAAGGGGGCTTGAGCAGTTGGGGTTGATTATTAATAGCATTAAAATCACCACCAATGATCAAAGCCTCACGTTGCATAGCAGATATCTTTTTAAGAAGATAGGATGTTGCTTCATGTTCAGGGCATTCACAACTATATAGTCAAAGTTATTAATAGTGAAAGCCACAATAATAAATCAGCCACAATAATAAATCAGCCACAATAATAAATCAGCCACAATAATAAATCAGCGCTGATTTAAAAACAATGTAACCTGCAAAAACATTGAAGAAACATAACATTACAAAGAACATAAAACACAGTTAGAGGTACCATGTACTAGGCGTGGGAGTTGGCAATTCTGCCGCAATGTCCCAGGAACAGAACAGATCCAGTCATTATTTAATAGTTTTAACTATGAAAATAATGCCATATGGTGTAACTAAGATCTTTGAGGGGAAGCCCCACCTATAAGGGTTATTGTGTTAGCGAAGTCGCTTCTCGCTTGTTGCTGCAGATAAATCTGTGAACAACTTCACTGATGTATATGGTGCAGGGATAGGTTTGAGCTTTCATGTTTGAAATAAAAGTTGTTCTTTGACTTGAAAAACGGTCTACCAAACCAAGGCATAGTATCAGGTAGGTTCCTCAATTTATTGACCCTGTGAGCCCTATTGATGCACAGTATTCAGCTAAGTCTGAAATAGCTTTTTAGTCAGGTCCTGGATATATTTCTTGAGTTGAGGGCCTGGTACAATCTCAGAGATCCTTCTAAACTTTATGTTATTGTGTCTGCCTCTGTCTTCTGAGTATTAACTTAGTCTGCAGGTAAGAGATTTTATTGTCATTATCATTAAAGGCATCTACTAAGCTGTCATGTGCAGCAGCAAACCCAGTCATCTTGGATTCAGCATGAAACACGCTATCATCCAGCTCAGGTACTGTAGTTTGGAGGGGGATTAACGTCCTCATGCAAGAAATGTCTTAAGGTATTAAGCATGGATCTCAGAATGTTTTCCAAGACAGTTTTATACCTGGTTTGAAACACAGTAAAAACATCTGGCAGCCCATTTTGACCTCCAGAACCATAGATATCTCACACACCCTTCCATGCTCCTAGGGTTCTGTCACCTTTGCCATTGTATAACTGGGATCCCTGTTGGAGACCCGTTCATCTGGAGAGGAAGACTGCGAGGTGAAAGTAGCAGCATCTGAAATTTTAGATGGAGAAGTGTGTAGCGTCAGGGACATGGTGAGGAGTCCAGTGCCTTCTTGGCTGTAGCTGAAGAATGTGACATGTGCCACCTAGGGGCAATCTTGAAGTGTAGAGTCACTTTAATGGTCTCCTGGGACACCAGTGTGAAGAAGCCAGACTCCATTTGACGATGGCATGCAGAAGGTGAAGAGACAGGTAAGTCTGTGAAGCTAGCTGAGCAGCTGTCCACGGCAAAGGATTAGCATATAAGCTTATGGGATGCTTCTTTACCTGGCTAATTGCTGCCATTGGCTAATAAGGAGATGCCAGGCATGGGTAGAAGTCTGTTTTATAGTTGCTGGCAGAACAAAGTGCTTTTAAATGTATGCTGTTTTTCAGCACTCAATGTTAGTATAGTATTCATTCTTATATAAAAGTATCTTAGGGCATGTATGTCAAACTCAAAATCCTTCATCTGTTGATATACAGTATATCTTATTGATATCTATATCTGGTTTCCTGTTCAGCAGTTTTGCCTTTTATATTTAGGAATTTTTTTACTGGATGGTTTTTACTTGTATTCATGTCTCAATCTTTATTTAGCAATGCCATATCTACACAAATATTACAGTCTTTACAGAAAGTGCCCATTCAAGAACTGAGCAGGTGGAAAATGCATGGTGTCTCCATGTATGTAGACCTCTGTGATCAGATCACCTATGAGTATTCCCTGTGATGTCATGGGTAATAGTTATCAAATCCTTTCCTCACAAGGCTAGATTGCAGGAGCCGTTCTGGTGCCATGTTGGTCATGGGTAGGTCCGCCTGTGCTAAGAGTCTATTTCATCATACAGTAAGCAGGATTTAATAGCAACTTATCAATTGAACCACACATTGTAGTCTATGACATAAGCAATCTAATAATCACTTGTTCAAACTCCCTGAGGAGTGGGGCTAAAAGAATATTTAACATTTTCAGAAGAATAAAAAAAACTTAGAAAATAATTCAATCACTCCCCCTATGTATTTTTACAAACAAATTAAACAAACAACAACATTCTACTGCCCCCCAAAAATCCATAATATATTTTCCAAAATATCTATAAAAAAAAATACAGTTCATACTGCAAAAAACATCTGAAAAAATAGATGAAAAAACAGTATAAAAAGTTAGAGAATATGATTATCCAAAGAATTATTTTTCGATGTATTAACCTATACACAAGGCTAGTATCTTATAACTCCTCTCATAATTTTACATAGTTTATGGTAATACATAGATTAAATTACAATCTAAAATTCTGAATAAATTATACCATAATGCTAATGTTTTCTGTACAAAATATAAGTTAGTTGATGCAGGTTTGGTTCACAAGAGTTATCCTAAACTGCACCATTATTTGGAAGATATTTGACATAAAATAATTTCTTGCCTTCAAACTTATCTTGGGTGTCACCTTAGAATATTAGTTCTGTCAGTATTCCATGAGAGCGATGAGCTTAATATCTCTATAAAATTGTATTGTTTTGGAAATTGTATCATGGTATTATTCAATATTAGAGATGAGCGAACACTAAAATGTTCGAGGTTCGAAATTCGATTCGAACAGCCGCTCACTGTTCGAGTGTTCGAATGGGTTTCGAACCCCATTATAGTCTATGGGGAACATAAACTCGTTAAGGGGGAAACCCAAATTCGTGTCTGGAGGGTCACCAAGTCCACTATGACACCCCAGGAAATGATACCAACACCCTGGAATGACACTGGGACAGCAGGGGAAGCATGTCTGGGGGCATAAAAGTCACTTTATTTCATGGAAATCCCTGTCAGTTTGCGATTTTCGCAAGCTAACTTTTCCCCATAGAAATGCATTGGCCAGTGCTGATTGGCCAGAGTACGGAACTCGACCAATCAGCGCTGGCTCTGCTGGAGGAGGCGGAGTCTAAGATCGCTCCACACCAGTCTCCATTCAGGTCCGACCTTAGACTCCGCCTCCTCCGGCAGAGCCAGCGCTGATTGGCCGAAGGCTGGCCAATGCATTCCTATGCGAATGCAGAGACTTAGCAGTGCTGAGTCAGTTTTGCTCAACTACACATCTGATGCACACTCGGCACTGCTACATCAGATGTAGCAATCTGATGTAGCAGAGCCGAGGGTGCACTAGAACCCCTGTGCAAACTCAGTTCACGCTAATAGAATGCATTGGCCAGCGCTGATTGGCCAATGCATTCTATTAGCCCGATGAAGTAGAGCTGAATGTGTGTGCTAAGCACACACATTCAGCACTGCTTCATCACGCCAATACAATGCATTAGCCAGTGCTGATTGGCCAGAGTACGGAATTCGGCCAATCAGCGCTGGCCAATGCATTCTATTAGCCCGATGAAGTAGAGCTGAATGTGTGTGCTAAGCACACACATTCAGCACTGCTTCATCACGCCAATACAATGCATTAGCCAGTGCTGATTGGCCAGAGTACGGAATTCGGCCAATCAGCGCTGGCTCTGCTGGAGGAGGCGGAGTCTAAGGTCGGACCTGAATGGAGACTGGTTTGGAGCGATCTTAGACTCCGCCTCCTCCAGCAGAGCCAGCGCTGATTGGCCGAATTCCGTACTCTGGCCAATCAGCGCTGGCCAATGCATTCTATTAGCCCGATGAAGTAGAGCTGAATGTGTGTGCTAAGCACACACATTCAGCACTGCTTCATCACGCCAATACAATGCATTAGCCAGTGCTGATTGGCCAGAGTACGGAATTCGGCCAATCAGCGCTGGCTCTGCTGGAGGAGGCGGAGTCTAAGATCGCTCCACACCAGTCTCCATTCAGGTCCGACCTTAGACTCCGCCTCCTCCGGCAGAGCCAGCGCTGATTGGCCGAAGGCTGGCCAATGCATTCCTATGCGAATGCAGACTTAGCAGTGCTGAGTCAGTTTTGCTCAACTACACATCTGATGCACACTCGGCACTGCTACATCAGATGTAGCAATCTGATGTAGCAGAGCCGAGGGTGCACTAGAACCCCTGTGCAAACTCAGTTCATGCTAATAGAATGCATTGGCCAGCGCTGATTGGCCAATGCATTCTATTAGCCCGATGAAGTAGAGCTGAATGTGTGTGCTAAGCACACTCATTCAGCACTGCTTCATCACGCCAATACAATGCATTAGCCAGTGCTGATTGGCCAGAGTACGGAATTCGGCCAATCAGCGCTGGCTCTGCTGGAGGAGGCGGAGTCTAAGGTCGGACCTGAATGGAGACTGGTGTGGAGCGATCTTAGACTCCGCCTCCTCCAGCAGAGCCAGCGCTGATTGGCCGAATTCCGTACTCTGGCCAATCAGCACTGGCTAATGCATTGTATTGGCGTGATGAAGCAGTGCTGAATGTGTGTGCTTAGCACACACATTCAGCTCTACTTCATCGGGCTAATAGAATGCATTGGCCAGCGCTGATTGGCCGAATTCCGTACTCTGGCCAATCAGTGCTGGCCAATGCATTCTATTAGCTTGATGAAGCAGAGTGTGCACAAGGGTTCAAGCGCACCCTCGGCTCTGATGTAGCAGAGCCGAGGCTGCACAAGGGTTCAAGCGCACCCTCGGCTCTGATGTAGGAGAGCCGAGGGTGCACTTGAACCCTTGTGCACCCTCAGCTCTGCTACATCAGAGCCGAGGGTGCGCTTGAACCCTTGTGCACACTCTGCTTCATCAAGCTAATAGAATGCATTGGCCAGCGCTGATTGGCCAATGTATTCTATTAGCCTGATGAAGTAGAGCTGAATGTGTGTGCAAAGCACACACATTCAGCTCTACTTCATCGGGCTAATAGAATGCATTGGCCAGCGCTGATTGGCCAGAGTACGGAACTCGACCAATCAGCGCTGGCTCTGCTGGAGGAGGCGGAGTCTAAGATCGCTCCACACCAGTTTCCATTCAGGTCCGACCTTAGACTCCGCCTCCTCCAGCAGAGCCAGCGCTGATTGGCCGAATTCCGTACTCTGGCCAATCAGCACTGGCTAATGCATTGTATTGGCGTGATGAAGCAGTGCTGAATGTGTGTGCTTAGCACACACATTCAGCTCTACTTCATCGGGCTAATAGAATGCATTGGCCAATCAGCGCTGGCCAATGCATTCTATTAGCGTGAACTGAGTTTGCACAGGGGTTCTAGTGCACCCTCGGCTCTGCTACATCAGATTGCTACATCTGATGTAGCAGTGCCGAGTGTGCATCAGATGTGTAGTTGAGCAAAACTGACTCAGCACTGCTAAGTCTCTGCATTCGCATAGGAATGCATTGGCCAGCCTTCGGCCAATCAGCGCTGGCTCTGCCGGAGGAGGCGGAGTCTAAGGTCGGACCTGAATGGAGACTGGTGTGGAGCGATCTTAGACTCCGCCTCCTCCAGCAGAGCCAGCGCTGATTGGTCGAGTTCCGTACTCTGGCCAATCAGCGCTGGCCAATGCATTCTATTAGCCCGATGAAGTAGAGCTGAATGTGTGTGCTTAGCACACACATTCAGCTCTACTTCATCAGGCTAATAGAATACATTGGCCAATCAGCGCTGGCCAATGCATTCTATTAGCTTGATGAAGCAGAGTGTGCACAAGGGTTCAAGCGCACCCTCGGCTCTGATGTAGCAGAGCTGAGGGTGCACAAGGGTTCAAGTGCACCCTCGGCTCTCCTACATCAGAGCCGAGGGTGCGCTTGAACCCTTGTGCAGCCTCGGCTCTGCTACATCAGAGCCGAGGGTGCGCTTGAACCCTTGTGCACACTCTGCTTCATCAAGCTAATAGAATGCATTGGCCAGCACTGATTGGCCAGAGTACGGAATTCGGCCAATCAGCGCTGGCCAATGCATCCCTATGGGAAAAAGTTTATCTCACAAAAATCACAATTACACACCCGATAGAGCCCCAAAAAGTTATTTTTAATAACATTCCCCCCTAAATAAAGGTTATCCCTAGCTATCCCTGCCTGTACAGCTATCCCTGTCTCATAGTCACAAAGTTCACATTCTCATATGACCCGGATTTGAAATCCACTATTCGTCTAAAATGGAGGTCACCTGATTTCGGCAGCCAATGACTTTTTCCAATTTTTTTCAATGCCCCCAGTGTCGTAGTTCCTGTCCCACCTCCCCTGCGCTGTTATTGGTGCAAAAAAGGCGCCAGGGAAGGTGGGAGGGGAATCGAATTTTGGCGCACTTTACCACGTGGTGTTCGATTCGATTCGAACATGGCGAACACCCTGATATCCGATCGAACATGTGTTCGATAGAACACTGTTCGCTCATCTCTATTCAATATGGCTAGATTATTGCTATCACCGAAATGGACATTGGAATGTTTGGCTTTTCTGACCTTTGGTTGTGGCAGGTCTTAGGGTTAAAGATTCTGAAAAATAAACATCTTTCTCTTTTCTCTTAAGAAATATGAAGATAAATTGGAAAAGAAAGGTGAAAGTTTTGATGAACGGGTTAATTCTTCAATCTTTGTTTTTTGTTCTTCTTCTTTTTCTCTTTCCTTCCCCTGTGTCTAGCTTGGGCAGTGAGATGATGGATGGGTGGCGATTGAAGATTATGTAATTTCTGGTAAGCTTTGCCCCTTGTGACTTGTGATTTTTTAGCTTTGAAGCTTTTTTTTTCTTCTTTTTGTACTGCTGAAACTTCAATAATAAAAAACTACAGGAAAAATATCTAAAAAGGTTTTAACACATAAAAATCTGCAGTTTATAAATTTGGTTTAGCAGAAATCCTACTGACTGACAGAATGAAGGTAAGAAAATGTCGCTGGTACTGCACACTTTAAATTGTGATGATGGTAAGCAAAAATGGTTCTCCAACTCATATCCTAGAGCACGAGTGCCAAGAGTGGCATGGGAGGCATATTTTGCTGGCACGGCAGCCAGCCTGCAACCTTCATGCATTAAATTATGAGAAACAGACCAATAGGACCAATAGGATCCCCTTTGGATCAAAGGAGGATCCAAAAACTGCACTTGACCTTGAAGTACTATTTCTATTGAGTACTATTTATTGAAGACAGATATTTGTTGAAGACAGATATTTGAGACACATGACGTTTATTCAAGCATTTCGGGTTGCTGCCCCTTTTTCAAGTGATGCACAATATAGACCTCGACTGGACCTCTTACCAGTGCAGGGATCTTACATCTTGGAGTTAACAAGCCAGAGTCGTTGTCATGTATACATTGCAACAAGGGAGTTCAGTTGGATCTTCTGTTCCCTTCTGGTCCAATTCTGGCCTAATTCTGTTATTTACACTTTGATTGCACAGTGGATTACACAAATGACCTCCTATATAGTTCCAATTTCCCATGCGTTTTGTAGTCATTCTTGGCTTTGATGGGGAAAAAAACCCAGCAAAATCTGCAACAAAAAAAGTGTTTTTGCAATGTGGGGCATCATCCTTAGTGGGAGTCTATTGCCCTTACAGAAAACTGAAGTTACTGATGGCTGGGGACTAGATGCAGCACTCATGGAACATTGTGTTTCTCCCCTATAGGTGTTACCTCACTCTGCTCCCAGTCACATACATTATCACTAATTGCAGGTTACACATGTACTCATATTGCTTGTAATGGAAAAGCACATGTGCATCCAGGCAAATAGCGGTAAGCACATGTGGCTGCGAGCGCAGTATGACAGCACCCTTATGTTTGTGCTATATGACTTTAGTGTAGGTGTTGTCAGCCTTACAATTATTACCCGGCACTCCGAGGACATCATCCTTGATTTTTTTGTGTAAATCGGCACGCTGAACAAAAAAGGTTGCCTACCCCTGTCCTAGTGTATAAATATTGCTGCACACACTCAGGGTTTCATGTGATGAATAAAAGAAACACCTTATTTCCTTTATTCCAGTAGACAGATCTAACCGAATGAAGGTCAGTTGACCGAAACGTTGCAATTTTTGATCTACAACTCCTCTCCACCATATACTACATTGCATGGTGTTGTTAATGATTGTATTTAGAGATGAGCGAATCGATTCTGCAGAAGTGGAATTCGATGGAAATTTCAGGAAATCTTAAATTTGCCAAGAATCCATATTTCTCCACGCTTCGATGCATCAAATCGCATTTTTTATTAAAATGGCCGCTGCACAAGTTAGGACAAGGGGAAGGGAACTCTAGGAACGCTGTATCACCCACAATGCTAAGCGTGCAGCAGCCAGCCGGACCTGTAATGTCACTGCCCTATAAAAACTGAGGTGACCCACTGGTACACAGCTAAGAAGTCCCACCAGTAT